>NW_024070194.1:71982222-71996923 GCF_014754425.2 Oryx dammah
AAAAAAATAAAATTATAGTAAATTACTAGTAATGAAAATAAAAAGAAAGCTGTCCATGAAAATGAGCATCCTAAAACACTTTATCCTACGTATTAACTGTCAACACATTCAATTTCACACATACCTGACTTGTGAGTTGACATAAGTTGCTCTTTAAATCCCGTGCCTCAACTTCTAACTTGTCACGGTGACGTGATATGACGTCCAGGGATGCCTCCAACGCAGACTGCTTTTTGAAGGTGTGAGACAGTTCTTGAAGGTGTTTCACAACTGCCTAATAAGATGCTTTGTCACTGAGTTTATCAAATTACTTTACTATTATGTTATGTTAGTAATAGATAACTCCACACGTGTACTTTGAAAACTATCACCATGGACACCAACTCACCTTATTTTCCTCCTCCCTGAATGTGGTTACAGACCCAGAAGGGCTCCCCACTGGCCTTCCTGATACTAAGTTCCTCAGACGAAGGAGGCAGCCCCACTGTCCACACCCTGCCCCTCCCGATAAATCTGCAGAGCTTCACCACCTCACGTCCAGAACGAAACAGGTGTGTAGGTGGGACAAGCGGTGGAAAATTCCACACTGTGAAAACATTTTTCCTCTTTCTTTATTAGAGGTTTCAATTAACATCAGAGATCTTCACATATTCAATCCAGGGCTCAGATCTTTCCAATAGATTCCTTCCTCAGCAAAAAAATAAGGCCATTCCCTTGCTACTTATCTATTTTATATCTAGTCATGTGTCTATGTTAATCCCCAACTCCTAATTTATCCCTCCTCCCCATCTTTACCCTTGGCTAACCATAATATTCTGCAGGCATCTACATGGGAAAGGACCTGAAAAAGAATGGATATACGTATACCTATAACTGAATCAACTTGCTGTACATCTGAAACTAACGCAAAATTGTAAAGCAACTATATTCCAATATAAAAGAATAATGAAACTTTAAAAATGAGGTTGCTCCTATGCCTTCAAGGAGCCTCGATAACCTGGCCTCCACCTGCCTCCTGACCGCAGCCCCTACAACCCTCTCCTTGACTCACTCCATTCCTGCTGCTCACGAATCCTGCCACCCTCCATTTTTATTGGGTAAACTGGTATTCAGATGACAGTAATTGACCCTCAAAATGAGAATTAGGAGCAAACTGTTTGTAAAAATGTTCTAAGTAAATAGCGTAAATAGCAGTGGGAAGATTAAATCAAGAAGAGCTTGGTTAAAGCTCACCACTTGAGTCCCAAATTATGATTTAATGACAAGTATATTTAAATGATTTGTCAATGAATTCTCAATTTAATTACAGCTCTTTAAAGAGTTGAGAGGCCATAAGAATAAATGACTCAAGCCTGAAATGTTTTCCAAGTTAATTCAAACTTACATGAATAAAACTAAAATTATACCAACAAATATGACAAAAAAGTATGACAAGCTACTGAAGCCAAAGTATGATATATAAGTAATAGCGTCTGGGAAGCCTGGAATTGACTGTCACGGTAATCCATGTAACTGAAGCTTAATTTCAAAATATTCAATTTAAGTTTGAGAGTTTCTTTTATCTGCTTCATCATGATACTGACATGTGGTTACATAGAGATTAAAATTATTATCTGAATAGTAAAAGAGTAAATTACTAATACCCATCTATATTAAAAATTTAGAACTGAATCTCTTAACATTTCATAAGCGACATGATGTCTCCACTCCAAGTGAAGCATCTCTCGGGTCTAATTTTTATTTGCTGGATACAAGGTATGCTTTTAGGCTGGTTTAGAGACCATAGATTCACAGCCTGTGTGTTTTTTATATTCAACATTTAGCCAGAATTAAGAATCACTTTGAATTTTCTTTCAGGAAGGCAGAGAATTATTTCTCCTGGATACTTACTTCTCTTTCTGCTTTCTCATTTTCATACTGACGCATTCTCTCTTCTACATGATTCCATTTGTTGACCAACTCCTTGTTTCTTTCCTCCAACATCAGGACTTGTTTCTCATGTTCAGCATGTTTTCTCATGCTCTGCTCTAACTGGTCTTGGATGCTAATGACCGTCTTCTCCATACTGTCGGCTCTGTTTTGTGTATCGTCCAGTTGCTGTCGGAGCAATATGTTTTCACTCTGGAGTTGAGATACTCTCTCCTCTAAGGATTCCTGCTTTCCAAGGTATTCATTCACTTTGCCTTGTTGGTTCTGATACATGTGTTCAATATCCTGCTTTTGACACTCTGTTTGGCGTAAGTCTCTCTGGACACGTTCTAACATCAAAGTCTTTTCTCTGAGATCATCTCTCGTCTGATGCAGCTTGATGTTTAGCTGATTGAATTTATTTTTCATTTTAGAAAGTTGCTGGGAAAGCATCTTATTGTTACTTTCCAGCTTAGCCATATCAAACTTCATTTGGTTCTGCAAGCGTAACCTCTTCTCTTCTGCTTTCTGGGAGGCAAGTTCCAGGCCTCTTTGTGATGTCTGACCTTGATCATGATCATGTGTGGCAGCAGCCAGTCTAGAACGGTAGGATTCCACTTCTGTTTTCAGTCTTTGTTTGCTTTGTTTTGCATTTTCCAGCTCAGGGTTTAGCATTGTATTTTCAGCTATCGGAACATTAAGCTGACCAGTATGCTGGAATATGGCCTTTGTCAACGTTTCCTTGTTCAATTTTTTTGCCTTTTGAGGATAATCATTCTCTCCTTTTACAATTTCAATATCCTCAAAATATTTCTTTTCTTGTTCCTGGTTCTGATTTTTCACTGTGTCTGTTTCCAGTCTTAGGCTGGTAATTTCATTCTGCATGAGGTTTTTGCGCAACTGATGTTTTGCTTTTCTACCACTGTCAGAAACCTAAGTGAGACAAAGGAGACTTTTAGTTAGTACTCAATAAAATGACATTTCATCATTTCCTCTGAAATGAAAGACTAACCTGTATGTTTATACAATGAAAAGACTGCACCAAGTGGATCTCCAAATGGGAAAAATAAGGTTCGATACAAACCTCAGACTTTATACAAGCAGAGATTCCCAAAGGTTCAAAAATTTAATGGAAGACAATGAATCCATGATGAATTTCTTTGGAGGGAATGATGCTGAAGCTGAAACTCCAGTACTTTGGCCACCTCATGCGAAGAGTTGACTCATTGGAAAAGACTCTGATGCTGGGAGGGATTGGGGGCAGGAGGAGAAAGGGACGACCGAGGATGAGATGGCTGGGTGGCATCACGGACTCGATGGACACGAGTCTGAGTGAACTCCGGGAGATGGTGATGAACAGGGAGGCCTGGCGTGCTGCGATTCATGGGGTCGCAAAGAGTCAGACACGACTGAGCGACTGAACTTAACTGATGAATCCATGAAAGGAGAAAGAAAGCCCAAGGGACTTTTCAAGAAGCTCAGAACTGGAAATGCTTCTCTCGGAATTACAACAAACACAGAAGGCTTAAAATAAAAGATTTATAGATCTGACTACACTTAAAAATTGTATCTGATGTGGAATATTTACGTAATGGAAAATTATGAAGCCATAAAAAAGAATGAAATAATGCTATTTGCAGCAACAAAGATGGACCTAGACATGATCACACTAAGCGAAGTAAGTCAGACAAAGACAAGTCATACTCTGTATATGTGGAATCTAAAAGGAACTTATTACAAAACAGAAAGAGACCCACAGACATAGGAAACAAACTTACTCACCATACGGGAAAGGGGGTAGGGGAAGAGATAAATTAGGAGGTTGAGTTTAACACATACCATTTTATATATAGACAAGTGTATATAAAATAACCAGGAAGGATCTACTATACAACATAAGGAACTACATTTAATATTCTACAAGCAGAATCTGAAAAGGAATATGTGTGTGTGTGTATATGTGTTAGTCAGTCATGTCCAACTCTTTGTGACCCCATGGACTGTGGCCCACCAGGCTCCCCTGTCCATGGGATTCTCCAGACAAGAATACTGGAGTTGGTTGCCATTTCCTCCTCCAGGGGATCTTCCCAACCCAAGGATCAAACCCAGGTCTCTTGCATTGCACGTGGATTCTTTACTGTCTGAGCCAGCAGAGAAGCCCCATTTGTATAATATACACACACATATATATACATATATGTCTGAATCACTGTGCTGTATACCTGAATCTAACAGAATATTGTAAATCAATTATAATTCCATAACAACATCACTCACTACCTTTAAAAACACTGCATCTAATACTTCCTATACAGCTACTTCAAGTAAGAGCCTTAGCTCTGAATATATTTAAATAAATTAAATTCCATACAAAAATTGTTTTCTTGAGAACATGCTACCTCTCTAACATTTTAAGAGGCAATTACAGGCTTCTACCTACTGACAACTGTACTAAGCACTTCTACAAACATCAATTAACTCATTAGCGATAATGATTCTGGAAAGGAAGAAGTTAAAACTGTATAAGTAAGCTGCAGGCTTTTCACCAGGTCTTCTGACTCTATTAGTCCTCTTACATCAAACCACAGTTACTTCTCTAGTACAAACATATCAATACAAAATAATCCTCCTATTTCATTCATGGTATATACACTAATGGTAAATAAGGCAAAATTTAGAGAGGTCTTCTTAGAGAATCATGAGATTATTTTCTGCTGCAATAACTTTCATTCTCTCTTCATACTGTTTAAAATAGTAAGATGGGGGAAATAAAATGAGAAACATAATTATCACTGAATGTATACTATGGCATATGTATCACTGTTTCCTTGTACTGACACAGGACACTACACAGAGCAGAGGGTTCATTTTCTACAAGTACAAGAATGACGTCCGATGTGGTCTCTGAACTGCCGATAGTTTCCTCCTTACCTTCAGTGGAAGTGATAAACTAACCTAATCATCGATCAAGGAAGGGAAATCTCTACCAAATGCCAGAATACCTACTGTTAGTAGCAAGAGTTTTTTTAAACTTTTTTTTCCTTGGTGGGAGGGGGACTTTTATAAATTTATTCTAAAGAACTTTTTAAAGTGTACAAAAGTATTTTTACAACTGATGTCGCAATTTGTACTAACTGAAAAACTGTAAATGATATGAAAAGGGCGTTGATAGGGTACTGGTTAAAAAAATGACAGTGGAGCCAAGAACAGACTCTGATTTAGACGCTGAAGATGATGACGTGCGTGGTGTGACCGACACGCTTACTCCAGAGCAGAGGGACTTTTGGTCGGGTAATGCCGTCCTCAGTGTAGCACACGGTCCTGGCCTAAACCACAATCAGGGTCCCGGCTCTGAGAGACAGTCGCAAAAATTTTGAGATCAATTCCTATGGAAAATACTAAAGGCCTCTCCTTGGAAGAGGCCATGGTGTGTCCCTACCTGACTGCTGTAGGCAAATGGGTTTGAATTACAAATACTACTTTCCCGAGCTCTTCCTGAGAGCTTTTCATTGTGGGAAATCTGCCGCTAGGACCTCGGGCATGGGACCCGGTCCGTGTTTGAGAGGGCCATTGGGTGGGGGAGTGAATTCCTCTGCTCTGAGATGCCACTCGGGAGCTCTGCACAATGAAGGACAATCAACTTCAAGAGTGTTTGGTTTCTACCAACTGCTGGAAAAAATCCACGGGGAGCATTCCTGCACCTCTTGAGGACACCAGTTAAACACACCTGTCCTTGAGGACTCTACTGTGAGGGAGAACCCAGCTGGGAAAGCTGGAGCCAGCTCTGAGCTGTTCATGGAGCAGG
Source organism: Oryx dammah (assembly GCF_014754425.2). NCBI lineage: Eukaryota > Metazoa > Chordata > Mammalia > Artiodactyla > Bovidae > Oryx > Oryx dammah. Next base: position 71,987,936 of record NW_024070194.1, read on the forward strand.
TGGACGAGGGCTGACAGGCACGGGGGGGCGGGGCGGGGGGGTCCACCACCCTCAGCCACCTGCCAGATGGCAATGGGGAATTTTTAGAGTAAAGCATATCACCATCCTTGGAAGCAGTTTCAGATGACTGAGTTAAGTCATCAAGGTCATTCATGAAATTAATTTGTTCTTTGACCTACACATAAATAATACTGGTTCACAATGTCCTTAAAATATGTATAAAATATACCAAGTGTACAAAGGTGATAAATATCTTTATCAAAGCAAAAGCAGAGCCTTCTTTAAAGAACAGGTTTTTATCAACAGGATAACTCTATCAACAGGGTTTCTAAATTATGTTTTCAAAGTAAATGTCTCTTCAGCAAAGGGAGATTTTCTATTTTGCCACTATTCCTTTTACAAAGTATTTTTTAGAGGATAATATATTTTAAAGTTAATTTTTTTTTACTGTACCTTCTTCTTTTCATATGCTGTTTTCCTTGCAGTCCTAAAAAAAAACACAAATGATTCTTTTCAGACTAAAATTTAATAACTCAAAAATATAAACAATACCTTACATTTGTTTTTTTTATATAACATCTTTGCATTCATAAGTAATTTCTATAAAGGGATGAAACAACAAAAAAGAGTAGCATTAAAGGACAAAGAAAATATATCTGTAATATTAATAAAACATTAAATTTAGATCAAAGAAGAAGGAAAAACCTAACATTACTTGCGTTATGTGATAGAAGCAGTATACCAGGGTTTTTTTGCAGTTGTCATTTTTAATAAGAACTAACTTTGTTAGGACCAAATGGGACAGACTCGGGAGGCTAGGCCGGAGAAAAGCTGAGGCTCTGGGAACTCCCGCAGGCAGTGTAGCTCGACCAATCAGAAAAAATCCCCATAGCCCCCGCCTGCGCCAGACCCGAGCCAATCCAGATAGGGATGCGAGGTTTAAAAGTCCCGCGCGCGCGTATGGGTTAACCAATCAGCTATGCTGTTACAGAAACAAAGAACCGTCTGTATAAAAGTATATGTGATTCAGAGCTCAGGGCCTTTGTCAGATTCCACTGTGCTGGATGAAACCTAGGCCCAGGCTCGAGCTTGTAATAAACCCCTTTATGCTTTTGCATTGCTGTGGACGTCTTATTCTCTCAGTTTTGGGGACTCGGACTCTGGGCATAACAACTTTTATGGCAATAAAACCTATTTTGGAAGTATTCCCTAAGTCCTTATAAGAAAGAAACCCATTTTTTTATCACCATGATATTAGCTTTTTGACGGCTTATTATGCAATGGCTATGCATTATTACAAGTATTTGACATGTCTTAAAGGCATTTTAATCCTCATGATCATTCTGGGAGATAGGTAATATATTAGATCCTTTAGTGAGGAAGAAATGGAGCAAAGAAAGGCTGAGGAACTTGCCCAAGACCACACAGCAGTTCACCAGCAGCCCAGAATTCAAACCCAGGAAATCTGGCCTGAACACTGCTGTTCCAAAATATGCTGAGAAAGTGATATTGAAGTCTTTTTAAGTAATATGATACCAAATGAATCTATGTTATTATTTCATGTCTAGCTATAACTACAAATGATAATTCTGAATCTTAAAACATATTTCTAACAAAACAAAAAGACTTTAGATGTAGGCAATATTTAGATGTAGGAAATCTACTTTCAATAAAGATTTGTTTTTTGTAAAGAAATTCATCAATACACATTCATTCAACCATTCTGCTGTTTCTTTATGCATCTGACATACACTTATTGAGCACACAATATGTGTTAATGACACTTCTAGTACAGGAAGCATGGTTTTTGTCATTTAGATCTTTATCACCCAAAGTAATAAACTGTAAAAGATTGTTAATTGTTTCTATTGAAAAAAACAAAATCCTCCCCTTTTCCCTGGAAGCTATGAACAACTATGAAGTTAATACGATGTGATGTTTTAGAAAAATCATAGCTACCCATGATGATACTATCAACTAGAATCATCAAGGAATGATTAAATCCTATTCAGTATAACCTAAGTATTTGTAAATTCATGATTATATAATTTTAAAAAATCTATGTATGATAGAATTAACCTAAGTAATCATCTACATATTCATTTACACAAGAATATTATGCTTCAGAGCCAATGAACAAGCCCTTACCAAAAACTACATATGAACAGAAGTACATATGTACATAATAATCATGTACAATAATAATAATGTACAATTAATTTATTGTAATAGTTTACAGATAATGTCATACAATCAATAAGCTTTCTAATTTGGAAATGCAAATAAGATTAAACTCAATAAACACTTCCTCTGCTGGCTCATTTCCAACAGCATACACACTCTACAAGCTCCCGTCTTAACATAAAACAAGAAACAAACTCCTCTGAACTCCACATTCCTCTTCAGTTACCATCCAGGTCTCCATTGCCTCTCCCAGAAGTACTCCCTACGGAGCTGTTTATGTGTATTCACTACAGTCCAGCTTCCAAGTGGACTATTTACTGAAACGACTTCCTGCCAAAGGCACGGGTCCTCTCCTTAACCTTTCTGCAGTGTTCATCCAATAGAGTTGAAGATTCTCTTCTCCTGGCCTGTATACTATATTATGCTGCTCTATTTCCAGAAGAAGTATTCAGTGCTAATATTTCTTCCCCTAGAAATAAAGAATTTGTCCATGTTACCTGCCATCATCTTGATCCGCTTTCCTTAAAATGCTGTCACCATTCACGTGCAGCAGGCCACCAGTCAGTGAAACGGTCTTTTCAAATATTGGTGCAATCACACGTTCTTCCTGTGTCCATTTGTCATTGTTCTTTTTCTCTATTTCCTTCCTGGGCACACCACGATCACTACTTTAAAAAGTCCACAAAAAAGCACTGTTTTCAAATAATTCGACTAATAAAGAATAAAAAAACAATTCTTGTAAAATTCCAACTCTTACCCATATTAAGTCATTGATTAATACACAAAACAGTTATGAAGTACCAAGCATATGCAAGAAAACAAGAAAGTGATAAGTGAAATGAGGAAGGCTTTACAGAAGTGAAGAGAGGAGGTCAACAGGAAGAGAAAAGCAAGAAATCATTCTACTGGAGATTAGAATGTGAGTACACAGATCAGGCACAGGGCATCTGGGTTGTTTCCTAGGAATCTGGAAGGAAAAGTACAAAACACATGGAAGAAAGTGGAGAGACGCATCTGGAAAGACCTTGGGAAGAACCTCAAGGGCTACACTGAAAACCTGGAGTCAACTGGCTAAACACAATGATTCTTAGACATGGGAGCCATGGTTAGATTTACACTATATTTTTTGTTTTGCTTTTAAATACATTGATGTTTAATTTAGGAATTTCCCTGGTACTCCAGTGCTTAGGAATCTGCCTGCTAATACAGGGGCACAGGTTCGATCCCTGGTCAGGGAAGATAGCACATGCCGTGGAGCAATGAATCCTGTGCTCCACAACCATTGAAGCCAGCACCCCAGAGCCCATGCTCAGCATCAAGAGAAGCCACCACAATGAGAAGCCCAAGCACTGCGGATGCAAAGAACCAGTGCAGCCAAAAAAAAAAAAAAAAAAAAAAACCCTCAAAGAAAAAGGTAACATTTAATTTAGGTGATTTTTAAAATGAGATGTGGCACATCCACCATGAAAGAAGAAATCAAATTTAGGCGGGGCAGGGGGCAGTTTACTTGTAAACCACCCACATGAGTGACGTCAGCATCATGGATGAAAGGCAGGTGCCTCATCAGTTCTCCTGCCACCAGCAACAGTTTGGCCTCCATCCATGGACATACTCAAAGTGGTAGGAGGAGAAAATTGCCAACCAAGGGTACTCTATCCAGAAAAGGTGTCTTTCAGAAATGAAGGAGAAATAAAAACCGTCCCAGACAAAGCAAACCTGAGGGAGTTCATCACCACTAGTCCCGCCTCATGAGAAATGCTGAAAGAAGTCCTCACACTGAAATGAAAGGATGTTCATTATTGACATAAAATAAATTTAAATATACAACACACTGGTTAAGGCAAGTATGCAATTAAATCCAGAATACTCTAATACTGTAACATGGTGGTATGTTAACAAAGTAACTCTAGTATTAAGGCTAAAGGACAAAGTATTAAAAATAACTATATCCCTAGTAAAATATAAAATTCGTAAATCACAAACATTAGCTCAAGTTAGAAATGATTTTACAGGAAAGTAACAAATGACCTACTGTTAAATATTGATATAGGCTTACCTATCAGAACCTTTACTCTCCGTAGCAGGAAACACCTGCTTGTTATTTCCTCCACTCTTTCTCTGCTGAATCAATCGACTCTCAGCAGCAGCATTGCATACGTTGTCTGATGCTTTCACTTCACTACTTCTGTGCTGCTTTTCTCCTTCAACCTTTAATGAAAGTTTGACACTAAGAATAATTGCTAGTACTTAATTCTAGAGACTCTGTTTTCAATTTATTATTTGACTCAGCGTTTGCCCTGATTTTAAGTGATAAAAATATATTTGTGCTTACATTAATTTTATCACTTACAAGTCACTGAGATTTTTGTAAAATGTGCTTCTTTCTGAGGGAAAGAAACAAAATTCCCAAAATTTCAAGAAAGGCTTTCTTCATAAGATGCAATTATTCACATCCAGTCTTCCCCATCTGACTGGCAGAGATAGAGAAATAAAAACACACAACATCTGTCCTCTTCGGTCTTTACCACCTAGATTTTCCATTAAACAGTCAGATGTAGAGGATGTGACACCTTAGTGCCTCAGAGACAGAAAGGAAACTCTCTTCTTTCTGCACTAAAGCTATTCTTTCCACACTGCCTTTTCCAATTCTTTTTTCATTTGGATCCAGGAGATAGCAAAAACCTGATGGTGTTCACTGAAATATACGAACCAAAGTTTACCAAAACACAGGAGCAGAATGAAACTGAGGAGGTGTTAGTTAGTGTGGAATTCTGGAATATAAGTAATGCTTCCCAATTCCACATTCAATAACCATCAAATTTATAGCTAGAGGGTATAGAAATAACTATCTACCTTTGCCCCACTATTTACCAATAACAGCTTTAAAATAAAAACAGGTTAAATGATTTGTTCAAGGCCCCTAAAGTGGTCTTCCCTAACATTTTATGGCACCAAAAGAGAGGATACAATTCTGTAATCTTGAATCTGATAAAATTACCAAATGAATTCCTCAAATGAATCAGGTAAGTTAAAAGCGTGACTTCGGCAAAGTAATTTAATTCATTAGTTGGGGTAGAGTTCATTCTCCTTTTTCTTTAAAGGAGAATAGCTACATTTTTTTCTTTTTTTTGTCTTACACAAAAGAGCAAGCAAGTTTAAAAACCTGCTACTGAAGAAAGAAAAATCTCACAGCATCTCAAACCTCAGTTCTTTCCTTTGGAGATAAACACTTGATTTTTTTTTCTTTTTTTGCTGAGGGCTTATACTACCTATGGGCTTCCCTGGTGGCTCAGAATCTGCTTTCAATGCAAGAGACCTGGCTTTGATCCCTGGGTTGGGAAGATCCCGTGGAGAAGGGAATGGCTATCCACTCCAACGATATTCTGGCCTGAAGAAATCCATGGACAGGGGAGCCTGGCCAGCTACAGTCCATGGGGTTGCAAAGAGTCAGACACGACTGACCAACTCTCTCACACACATACTACCTATGTGATAAAATCACACATGCCAAAACTTACTACATTTTAGTAAACAACATAGTGAAGAGGTCTCTCTCAAGAGACATCTGAAAGTGGTGATTAAGGCATATGTGGGAGGGCACATATTTGTTATTAAAAACATCCTGGCCATGTTGGATATCTAAGTGCCCAGGGACTGAGGAAAGCAGAGAAGATCACACATATTCAACCACAATGAAGAGATTAGAGGGAATACGTGTTTATGTCCCTTCTTCTCTCAGCTTCTGCTTTCTTCCCATTCTGTGGAAATGCAACTTATATTTAATCCAACAAAGTTAAAAAAAAAAAAACACTGCAAAACCCTAGTTGATCATACTCCTTAAACACTTTCCTTGGTGCTTATTCTGGCTCAGATGGTTACATAGTATGTAGCTAAATGGGTTTCCCAGTCCAAATGAAAGACTGACATAGACAGAATTAGATTGATTGAAGGACAAAAGACATGAAAACAGTTTCCTGAATTCCTATTATTTGGATGGCAGAAATAATCTATTTCTACACAATTACCTATTTAGAGGACCCCACTTTATTCATAAGTAGAAATCAAAATGGACCAAATCATCCAGAAAGGGAAAAACCAAAGCAAGAGCAAATGAACCTCTACCTCTTTTGGAAACTGAACGTTCTCCTTTTTCCAAAGCTAACAGCACTACTTGTAACATGTCTATTGCATTCTTAAACCTCTGCATATCCTTCTGTAATTCTTCATAGATACACTTTGGATGCTCTGTGACTATTCAGTGGAGGAGAATTCCCATTTTCTAAATCGGGTTCCACGCTTTCATCATCACTAGCACTGCGATTATCCGCATGCAGTGGCTTCTGGAACCAGTCCTGTATTGCTTTGCCTTTCTGATCAGTATTTTTAACGACAGCAGGAGCACCGTGACTGTTTATTCGAATTACGTGTTTCATCTTACCGGAGCAGACAAGCCACAGACTCGACTGACGTGTCTGTCCGATGTCTAATTTCCAGCTAGTGGGATTTTGCCTCATATTGTCTGACATTTACATATCAAACTCTTGGTCTTCTTTCACTTCAAATGTAACTACCTGGTCCCCTACTTTTTTAATTTTCTGCATCATTATAAAAACTCTCCTCATTTTTGGTAAACACATGTTCAATATCTAGTTTATCACTTTCAAGGTCTATTTATTTTCACTGAAACAAAGCTTTGAAGATGACTGACAAGCATATCCCGGGGACCTATAGTTTATTTGATGAAAAAACATTTTCGAGACTGGGTTCTTTTTGTTCAGGACATGCTTGGAATACTAGATTCTTTACTGTCTGAGCCACCAGGGAAGCCGAACAATACTGGAGTGGGTACCCTATCCCTTCTCCAGGGAAATTCCCAACCCAGTAACTGAACTGGGGTCTCCTGCATTGCTGGCAGATTCTTTACCGGCTGAGCTACCCAGGAAGCCCCTACATTCAGTTATATTCTGTTCTAACATCCACCAAAGAAAGTGGATAAAGCATTTTTAGTAATATCTACTGATTTCCCACCCTGAAATGAAATAAATTAGAACATTACTATTTGTACCCTAAAAACAAAGGTCCAATCTAGAAGGTTCGATTCTCTTAATAGGCAACTAGGGTTGATTCTATGACCCCACTCTCTCCCTGAATGTTCATTCCAAGTCAATTATACTGAGATCACAGGCGGAATGAATCTTTCATCTTGGCATCAGTGGCTGGCAATTTTAATGGAAAAGCTTGAGCCACTGGGAATGATTTCTCTTTACATATATCTAGGTCAGGGGCCGTCATATTGTTCATAATTTCAACTGCTTAATCTTATGATTCAGTATTTGATATCACCTTCTTAATCATGTAATGAAGTTATAAAAATGGAAGAAGTAAACAAGTCAGGAAATTTTTTTCCCTCAATTCCAAAGACAAACTATAAATTATAATAGATTCTAACATATTTTAAGTTGTATAATTAAAGTGCTATAGAAACTATTAAATTATTATCTATTAATTCTAAAAGGGTAATTTTGAAAGGCAATTTTACTTGTTATGGACTCTGTTACACACTGTATTGTGTTGCTAAAGCATAGAAAATGGTATTAAACCAGAAATTTAAGTTCATAGTTTTACTCACCTGTAAACGGTTCTTTTCATCTCCATCAGGTTTTTCTTGTTCTTCCTTCAATATCACTTCCAAGTCTAGTTCTCCTGACAAATCTGCATGTTTGGTTAAAATTATTTAGAATATTTAGATAAAAGACATAATCTTTATTTAAAACACAGATTTAAAACATTGTATCAAATGACAGCTTAAGTCAATATTTGTCTTCAGATGAATATTTACTTCTTTAAGAAATACTTCCAATGATCAAAAACTTCAACAAACCATTTGGGAAATACTAGATGTCAGCAGGATACAGGCACACAAACACCTCAAAGATTCATTAATGAATTCACCCAAGCATCAGTGAAAAAAAAATCAGAAACTAAACAAAATTTCAAAATACAGGACAGACATATAAAGTCACAGTATATTCTCTTCTCTACTTCATCACAGTACCTTTTTAACAACACGCCAAGCTTCAACTGCATTATTATTCTTAGTTTACAAAATTGCTCTTACTTTTTATGCTTTTATCAATTCCTTCATCTGAAATGCTTCCCTGTACTCTTCTGACAAATTACTTTTCATTTTTTAAGACTCAACCTGCTTTGTGAAGTTGCCCTTGATTACAGCTATCTTTCCCCTGATAAAGAGGTATCCCTTTCCTTGTAGCTACCTTAGTACTTTGTAGATTTTTCTAGTGTACCTTTCTAGACTTCTTAGATATAGATCTGAACTGTAAATTATTTCTTCACATGTCTATTCTCTTGGCTTCTAGACTGCAGAGGACAAGCTGTTAAAAATCACCTTAGTATAAATATTCTTTATTTTTTCTTCAATAATTACTTGTCTACCTAGGTCTCACAAAGAGTCCCAGAGTTCTAAATATAATCCTGCTACCCACCCTCAGATGTATGCTAAATACTAGCCTAAACAAACTTGCTTCTTCCAAATTCTGTTATTTATTATATTACTATGGTCAGAGGGAGAATGCAAGCACCTTGCTAAGAGATATTGTTTGGCTGCAGGTTGCATAAAAGGAGTCAGCACAAGGTAGATTTTGCCACAAAATCTAATCTGGAACCGTCAGAAGGACGGTAAGGCCGTGCCCAGGTGGCGCACGGCTGAGTGCCCTGGGCGTCTGCATTACCTTCTTTCCTTCCTCTGTTTCCTGGCAGCGGGGACTGGCACGGGTGATGGGGCGT
>NW_024070194.1:71996933-72246699 GCF_014754425.2 Oryx dammah
TCAACTTTCAAATGCCCGGCTCTTTGACAAATCTCACCACTGAGGCTGAAACTAGTCAAATCCCAGTCTGAAGAATCTGAAAACAAAGTCTCCATTTAGCAGGATCTGAGTAAGAATACAACTCTGACTACCTCGTACAAAGTCTTTCTTCAGAGAATCAGTTCCACGTCCTCCTTCCCCTCAAACTCACTACTCCTTCAGAGGTTACTCTATCTTACATGTCACTGACATTCATAAAGAGATGTCAACTAGCATGTCTCATTTCTTCTACTTTTTATATTCTAGTATGACTTGGATTCAATTTTTATTACCTTCTTTGCTTCCTCTGTTTCCTGGCAGCGGGGACTGGCACGGGTGATGGGGCGTGGAATTCCCTACCAGAAACACCGCTGCGTTTTTCATCTTTCCTTTATCTGTGACAGTCTTCTGTCTGAGTTCTGTGGATGCTGATTGATTTTTGGTCACTGATTGGGACACCAACGGACGCTGATCATCAACTTTCAATTGCCCGGCTCTTTGACAAGTCTCACCACTGAGGCTGAAACTAGTCAAATCCCAGTCTGAAAAATGTGAAAACAAAGTCTCCATTTATCAGGATCTGAGTAAGAATACAACTCTGACTACCTGTATTTCATAAGAACTGTATTATTTTCCTTCAACATACAAATATTTTAGTAACAAAATTTATCTCTAATTTATTCTACATTTAATTTTGCATGATAATATTGTGTGTTCTAGAGGCCATGGTTTTAAAACCACTTTTAATGAGTGGTACTACTTTAATTAATCGTAGAAACCTAGACAACATATTAAAAAGCAAAGGCATCACTTTGTTGACAAAGGTCCGTATAGGCAAAGCTCTGGTTTTTTTCAGTAGTCACATGTGAGAATTGGACCACAAAGAAGACTGAGTGCCAAATAATTGATGCTTTCAAACTGTGGTGCTGGAGAGACTCTTGAGAGTCCCCTGGACAGCAAAGAGATCAAACCAGTCAATCCTAAGGGAGATCAACCCTGAATATTCATTGGAAGGACTGATGCTGAAGCTGAAGCTTCAATACCTGGCGCACCTGATGCGAACAGCTGGCTCACTGGAAAAGCACCTGATACCAGGAAAGACTGAGGGCAGGATGAGAAGGGGAGGGCAAGAAGAGAAGGGGGCAGCAGAGGATGAGATGGTTGGACAGCATCGCTGATTCAATGGACATGAACTTGGGTGAACTCCGGGAGATGGTGAGGAACAGAGAGGCCTGGCTGCAGTCCATGGGGTCACAAAGAGTCAGGCACGACTTAGCGACTGAATACCACCACCATCAACAACTACTTTAATTTCAATGAGACAGTCTTTCCTCAATGTAGAAATATCTTCAGAACTCATTTTTAAAGCCTTGGATAAACGTCATAACCTGGAGAAGGAAATGGCAATCCACTCCAGGATTCTTGCCTCTTGCCTGGAAAATCTCTTGGACAGAGGATCCTGGTGGGCTACAGTCCATACGGTCACAGTGGTTGAACACAACTTAGTGACTAAACAAAAATATCATAAACTTATATAAAAATGATAGCCTGGTGTGTGACTAATTGTTTCCATGTGAAAATAGGTAAGTCTAGGACCACACTGGATCCAAAGAGCACAGAGGGCCATGAGACAGAAATGAATACACCACAAGAAAGGGAAACGGTCAGATCTAAATTTCTTAAGAGAAGTCAAAAAAACAAGCAAGAAATGTAAAAGTGAAACTTATAACCCTGTGTCAACATAAGGGCCCCTTTATCATTTTATATCCAACCACTTCAATGGTTTAAAACAGTGGTTCTCAAGTGTCCCCTCAGAATCACTGAAGTCCAGAGACCCATCGGGTCAGGGGGTCCAAGAGGTCAGAACTATTTTCACAACAACACTAAACATTACTTCCATTCTCATTCTATTCTGAGGGCACAGTGGAGTTCTTCAGAGACACAATATGTGATATCATAACACTAAGGACTAATGGAATTAGCGACTATGATTGTGTGTGCTTGTATTTTAAGTTTTTCAGTTTTATTTTCCAATATAGTGAACAACAATAGACTTAAACAAAGTTTCTTGGAATTTTCAATAATTTTAAAAAGTATAAAACGAACCTAAAGCCAAAAACTTTCAGAATCACCGTTTTAAAAGATTATGTCTATCGAATCTAAGGTATGATTATTTCCCCTACTTCTAATAATCAAAGACACCACAAACACACTCACACACACACACACAGTCTGCTAATCAAAACATCTGATTGGCCTTCATTCATCTGTGTAACAACACTAAAATGAAATAATTATAAGCTGAAATACAGCTGACACATTAACAAGTGAAGCTTTACTCTAGGTAAAGGTCAGAGTTCAAATAAGCATTTTTGGACACTGGAAAAATCTTCAGTTCAGTTCAGTTCAGTCGCTCAGTCCTGTCCGACTCTATGCGACCCCATGAATCCCAGCACGCCAGGCCTCCCTGTCCATCACCAACTCCCGGAGTTCACTCAAACTCATGTCCATCGAGTTGGTGATGCCATCCAGCCATCTCATCCTCTGTCATCCCCTTCTCCTCCTGCCCCCAATCCCTCCCAGCATCATGGTCTTTTCCAATGAGTCAACTCTTCGCATGAGGTGGCCAAAGTATTGGAGTTTCAGCTTTAGCATCAGTCCTTCCAAGGAACACCCAGGACTGATCTCCCTTAAGATGGACTGGTTGGATCTCCTTGCAGTCCAAGGGACTCTCAAGAGTCTTCTCCAACACCACAGTTCAAAAGCATCAATTCTTCGGCGCTCAGCCTTCTTCACAGTCCAACTCTCACATCCATACATGACCACTGGAAAAACCATAGCCTTGACTAGACAGACCTTTGTTGGCAAAGCAATGTCTCTGCTTTTCAATATGCTATCCAGGCTGGTCATAACTTTTCTTCCAAGGAGTAAGCGTCTTTTAATTTCATGGCTGCAATTACCATCTGCAGTGATTTTGGAGCCCCCCAAAATAAAGTCTGACACTGTTTCCACTGTTTCCCCATCTATTTCCCATGAAGTGATGGGACCAGATGCCATGATCTTCGTTTTCTGAATGTTGAGCTTTAAGCCAACTTTTTCACTCTCCACTTTCACTTTCATCAAGAGGCTTTTGAGTTCCTCTTCACTTTCTGCCATAAGGGTGGTGTCATCTGCATATCTGAGGTTATTGATATTTCTCCTGGCAATCTTGATTCCAGCCTGTGCTTCTTCCAGCCCAGCATTTCTCATGATGTACTCTGCATAGAAGTTAAATAAGCAGGGTGACAATATACAGCCTTGACGTACTCCTTTTCCTATTTGGAACCAGTCTGTTTTTCCATGTCCGGTTCTAATTGTTGCTTCCTGACCTGCATATAGGTACCTCAAGAGGCAGGTCAGGTGGTCTGGTATTCCCATCTCTTTCAGAATTTTCCACAGTTTATTGTGATCCACACAGTCAAAGGCTTTGGCATAGTCAATAAAGCAGAAATAGATGTTCTTCTGGAACTCTCTTGCTTTTTCCATGATCCAGCGGATGTTGACAATTTGATCTCTGGTTTCTCAGCCTTTTCTAAAACCAGCTTGAACATCAGGAAGTTCACGGCTCACGTATTGCTGAAGCCTGGCTTGGAGAATTTTTAAGCATTACTTTACTAGCGTGTGAGATGAGTACACCTGTGCAGTTTGAGCATTCTTTGGCACTGCCTTTCTTTGGGATTGGAATGAAAACTGACCTTTTCCAGTCCTGTGGCCACTGCCGAGTTTTCCAAATTTGCTGAAAAATCTAATAATTAAAGTCTAATAATTAATCTCTGAGAATTCCTGAGAGTGTAGAGATTCCAAACTGAGAACTTAAGGGTACTGAAACATATACAGAAACATCGTGAGTTCCAGCTTACATTTTAAACATTTCTTGTTCATATGCTTATAAATATCTTTTTTTTCCAAAAGATGGATACCAACAATAACATTTGCCTTATGTATGTCCAATTCTTCAGTTAAATTTGCAAAAAGAAGTTAGGAGTACGAAGAGCTAGCATTTCAAGTATTTCAGTGTCCCTGTTTCCAGAAGGGACTTCCCTGATGGCTCGATGGTAAAGCATCTGTCTGCAATGCAGCAGCGAGTTAAGTGTGTATTGCAAAATTTACCTGAACTAGATGTTTGTGGATCCTTCATTCCGACTGTTTTATTGGGAACAGAATCTTTCCCTCCGACTGCGGGCTGAATTGGATTGGAAACAAGTTGATTAATAAATAATGTACAAATGATACAATCCACAGTTCATAATTCAAGATAAAAGCATAAGTGTTTTTACCTTCACATTAGGACATTTCTCAGGCGACTTAGCAGCAGCAGCAGCAGGAGAACCTAAAAGGCAAAATGGACACAGAGTTAATTACATGTAAATATGAAAGCCAGCTATACATTCATGCAGAGTTAGTACTGAGCAGAATCCTCGTGCCCAGCCTTGACACTGAATACATTCGGTTTCAGTGTCTTGTTTTTAGGGGGATGTTAGGACACAGGCAAGACAGACATAGGAATCCATTATAGAGAGTGAAGAAAAAACAGGAATACAGGTTTACCAAAACATGCAGTAAGATTTCAAAAGTAACATCATGTTTTCAATGACTTCAGAAAATATTAAAGAGCACACAGACCAATGTGAACATGCCGACTGATGAGGAGAAAATTAATCAGAGGAGCAAATCATGAACCCAAGAAGATAAACGTGAAAGCTGATGGTAAAATGCACCAGTATATCTTGAATGCAATACAGCAGTAACATTTACACCATTATACTGCAAGTATTTAACATGTTCTTCAATCTATCCAGTCATTTAAGAAGTGCCCAGTTGGGATGACAGTTCACCAGAATGTATAGTTCATTTCTCTTCAGGGAAAGAGTAACAAACTGATTAGCTCGAATATACACTTGCAGAAAACGGTTCATAAAAATATTCATTTTTTCCCACACCCATGTGGGCTACCGGCATGCCTGCACGTCTTGGCTCCTCTAATTTAGCCATCTTAAAATTTCCCAATCCACTCACGGAAGAAGGCATATAAGATACACCTATGAAATAATGTGCAATAAATTCTCAGCATTGAAATACAATGATCAAAAAGGAAATAATAAATGTAATTGCCACAGAATTATTAGATGTTAAAAATCTTGCATGTTTTAAAATCAGTGTAGTATTTATTGAAAATAACAGTTCTAGCATGTAGGGAATGAAACCTATCAATCTGTTTTGTTTCAAAACTTAGTTTGGTTGGGTACATCATGCTAATGCTTAAAAGGATTTCTGTGAAACAACTGTCAAAAAATCAGTTATCTTAAAAAGTAGTCAATCCCTCCATATTCAAATTAATCCAATTTGAATAACAAATACCAGTACAACATATATCTTTGATGTCTACAGTTACTTGGAGTAGCTGGGGTTGTCCCTACTTCTAGCACCCCATCCTGCCTCCCTTATTATTGGGAACAACAATGATCTTATCTCTTTTCAGTGTAAATACACAGAAGCCATCTCTAAGGAGTTCTCTCAAGTGTCCTCATCGACTCCAAACATCTCCGTAAAGCCTTACTTTCCTCCCTTTGTCCTTTCACTAGAGTCTTTCCTCTATAAAGGGTAATCTCTGGATCTGTGGTCTGAATTCTTCCCCCTTTACATTCTCTCTATGGATCATCCCCACCACTTCTTTTCCTTCTTTGCTTAGCAATGGTATATTACACCTGTAATTGCTAGTTTGACTCTTTGCTTCCCTCTGGCTATAAACACGCTCAGAAAGAAAAATAAAATAATGCTTTTCCTTGATCCTGTTATGGCCTGCACTAGCCAATGCTCTTCTTCCAGATTTCTCTAAACGCAAGGCTGCTGCTGCTGCTGCTGCTGCTGCTGCTGCTGCTGCTAAGTCGCTTCAGTCGTGTCCGACTCTGTGCGACCCCGTAGACAGCAGCCCACCAGGCTCCCCCGTCCCTGGGATTCTCCAGGCAAGAACACTGGAGTGGGTTGCCATTTCCTTCTCCAATGCATGAAAGTGAAAAGTCAAAAGTGAAGTCGCTCAGTCGTGTCTGACTCTTAGCGACCCCATGGACTACAGCCTACCAGGCTCCTCCATCCATGGGATTTTCCAGGCAAGAGTGCTGGAGTGGGGTGCCATTGCCTTCTCCAAACGCAAGGCTACACCCTTGCTGCTCGGAGAGCTTGTTGGAAATGCAGCATCTCAGACCTCATGCTCAGCATGTGCACTTCCCACAAGGTCCCCAGGCGACTAATTAAAATTTGAGAAACTATTTGGTCTATAGGGAGTCTGCTTCTACATTACTTCAACTTAATTTATTCTCCTGAAATCTTAGCCTCAACTTCCTCACTCTAACACTTTCCCCCCAAACTGAAACTGCATTACAAGTTGGAAACTTTCCAGTGGACTCTCTATCAGGCTGAAGGTTCCTTATCTCCCTAGTGTGTCCCCAACTCTCTCCTTCTTTCCCGCTCTCTTGTTTTGTCCCATGTGACACCATCTTGGAAAGCAGCAACACTTCATATGACACCAATTTGCATACATTTACAGCTGAGCACCTATGCCCACGCTCCCCCAGAGGATGACACACCACTCTGCATGCCCAGGGACCGCGGTTCTGAATGTCTTCCTAACAACGAGTAAACAGGAGGAAGGGAGAACTTTGTTGTTCTTCTCTGACAAGTTTTGGTGCTGGAAGCTCCCTTCAAATGCATCATGCAGGTCAAATACTCTCCCTTTATCTAGAGACCTTCGTTACTTATTGCCCCCTCCCCCCACAGACCTGTGCTCCCTTTCTTCATTTCCTCCCTGCACCCTCTGCCTCTCTCATCCTTCATTCCCTCTTGCCTCTTATTTCTCAGCCTTCCTTTGGTTGTAGAGTATCTTGAAACAGAACTAATTATTTTTTCTTTTGTCCATGTGTCACGTGGAATCTTAGTTCCCTGACCAGGGATCAAACCTCCACCCCTGCACTGGACAGTCTTAACATTTGGACCTCCAAGAAGTCCAGGAACTAATAATTTAGCTCCTTAAACTGGATTCTCAATTTAATCTGTGGCTGACACCTGATAAGATACACAATTTCCCTCCTCTTCTCGTCTTTTTCCTCACTACACATCTGACAGGTGTTTTGGTGTTTTTTTTTTTTTTTTTTTGCCTGTTAGAATATTCCCATTTTAAATCAATGTTCTGTCAAATAACTTTTCTATAAAATATAGTTCTCACCTTGTACTTGTCCATTTAACGTATTTTTTCCTCTTTGATCTCCAGATAAATGATCCACAAACTTCTGTGGGACGCTCTCAGAGATACTCTGTTAAAATGAATATTGAGTTCCATGAGGATTTCCTAATATCTTTTTAAGAAAATACCCCACTTTTAAAAACTGCCTACAATTAACCCGGTTAAGACAGGTTTTGCCAAGATCTCACAGCTGCCAAATGACAGAACCTGCATGCTGACTTCATATACTGCTGGATCACCAGGCAGTGGCTGCCAGCAACAAAGACATTAGGCCCTTCCTATCTCCTTCCATAGCTGCCACCTTCAAACAGGGCATCGTTACTTTATGTTACCTCAAGTACGGCTGCCATGAAGGTACTCTGCCCTGCTACTTAAGTTTAGTTGTTCAGTCGTGTCTGACTCTTTGCAACCCCATGGACTGTAGCCTGCCTAGCTCCTCCATCCATGGGATTTTCCAGGCAAGAGTACTGGAATGGGTTGCCATTTCCTTCTCCAGGGGATTTTCCCGACCCAGGGATCGAACCTTGGTCTAAAATGTCGGCAGATACTTTACCTTCTGAGCCACCAGGGAAGTCCCCCTGCTACTTAAACAATCCAAAATGGTTTGTACTTATTAAAACATTGCTAAAGAAAACTGCTATTATTATAACCCCACATAGTTATTACTATTCCCCATGCTTTTGCTTCTCTTAAATGTTTCTTCCAGATTAACCTGACAATCCAAACACAGTAACACTTTCAAGTTTCAAGCACTATCTTTCAAGGTCCAAGTAATAAAAAACCACAATTCAACCTGTTTCTCTCTGACCCTCTCTAGCAGTTTTACACATACATATATACCAAATAAACACACATTTTGTTGGGAGATTGGGACTGACACATACACACTACACACTGTTGTGTATGAAACAGATAACTAATGAGGACCAACTGTATAGCACAGGGAAGGCTACTCAATATTCTGCAATGGCCTATATGGGAAAAGAATCTAAAAAAGAGGTGATACACACACACACACACACACACACACACACACACACATAAAACAAAGAAACATTTGGCCATGGGCTGACCTGAAATAAGGTTTCAATTTTCAGATAAATGTAACTTCAGAACTCAAAGGGATTCCTTATGATCTCTAACCCTTGGTTTCTGTACTACACTGACTTCACTAGGTGAATCTTGTAAAGGAACAAAAGTGTACTAGGTGGTAGTATTTAGCACAGAATTATTTTATTCAATATAGGTTAAAAGCAAGAAAAAGGTTTTGATGGGGAAATGCAAAGGTGAGAGTCACAGCATCTCCCGCTTTCATGTACTTACATACTCAGGGCTTACATTTCAAAATAATAATAGAAGACAGTACCTCAGAATCCCAAGGTGATTCTGTATCTTTCTCTTCTCCCAATCCTACGCCTGACATCATGCCTGTAAAATGCAGTCACAGATACATTAATGAGAACATTCACTACTATGAATTTTAAAGGCATATTAAGTCTACCTCTATCCACACATATTTCTATAAAATAAAGTAGTGGAAAAGAATTTCAGAGGGTTAAAGCATTTTCAGGAAGAAAAAGTTGGTAGTAGGTGGGACACTTCTGAAGAAAGAGAGCAAAAGAAGTGTACTTAAAATGAAATGGATATTGTATTTGGATCTATACCATTTACATGTTTTTATATTTGCTTTTAAGTATAGACAAAATTTACAGGCATTCACTGACTTACCACTTCTATCATTTTCACGTGCTCTATCAACAGAAGTCAAATGGTCATGATTTGCTTGCTCTTGGGGAGCCCTTTCAATAATATCAGCATCTTTTTCAACAAGTTCTGGCTTTGTGGCTCCTTCCTATAAAAACAAGACAAAATAAAACCAAAACCCAACTTCAGGTTCATTGGTTCTTCAGTCAGTGAGACGACAAACAATCACTGTGTCCAGCACATCCTCTAGGGTGTCCTGGGAGAAGTTAGAATTGTAAAGAGAAGAGTGACTCTGCTCTGCGTCTAGGCAAGGCAGAGACACACGGAAACAAACAAGAGCAGAAGAGTATCCTTTGACATCTCTGCAGCTGAAGTGGACAGAGCACAGGATGTGCACAAAGGAGAGAGGAGGCAGGTGTACCTGCGAAGCTCAAGGAACGCTGTGACAAAGGGCTGTGTCTCAGAAGACAGAGTGCAGAGCCGGGGTGTGATGGGGATTCTAGGAAGAGTGGCATGAACCAACAGATGAGGTGTGAAACAATGTTCACAAGTCATGTGGAAAACTAGATCACAGTTACTGGGAACTGTATAGAGAGACAAAACTGGAGGACCAGGTTCAAAGAGGGAAAAGCAAGTGTCATCTTCTTCCTTCAAGTGACAGGGATCTACTAAACAAGTAAAGGCATTACATCATCACACATTTATTTTATTTTATTTGATGCCATGCTTTTATTCAAATGAAAGGGAAAAGTCCACACTGCACTAGGAAGTAGAAACTTCAGTTTAGTTCAGTCGCTCAGTTGTGTCCGACTCTTTGCGGCCCCATGGACTGCAGCATACCAGGCCTCCCTGTCCATTGCCAACTCCCAAAGTTTACTCAAACTCATGTCCATTGAGTCGGTGATGCCATCCAACCATCTCATCCTCTGTCATCCCCTTCTCCTCCTGCCTTCAATCTTTCCTAGCACCAGGGTCTTTTCTAATGAGTCAGTTCTTCACATTAGGTGGCCAAAGTTTCAGTTCAGCATCAGTCCTTCCAGTGAATATTCAGGACTGATTTCCTTTAGGATGGACTGGTTGGATCTCCTTGCAGTCCAAGGGCCTCTTAAGAGTCTTCTCCAACACCACAGTTTAAAAGCATCAGTTCTTTGGCGCTCAGCTGTCTTTATAGTCCAACTCTCACATCTATACATGACTACTGGAAAAATCATAGCTTTGACCAGACGGACTTTTGTTGGCAAAGTAATGTCTCTGCTTTTTAATATGTTGTCTAGATTGGTCATAACTTTTCTTCCAAGGAGCAAGTGTCTTTTAATTTCATGGCAGCAGTCACCATCTGCAGTGATTTTGGAACCCAAGAAAATATAGTCTGTCATTGTTTCCACTGTTTCCCCATCTATTTGCCATGAAGTGATGGGACCGGATGCCATAATCTTAGTTTTCTGATTGTTGAGTTTTAAGCCAACTTTTTCACTCTCCTCTTTCACCTTCATCAAGAGGCTCTTTAGTTCTTCGCTTTCTGCCATAAGGATGGTGTCATTTGCATATCTGAGGTTATTGATATTTCTCCCAGCAATCTTGATTCCAGCTTGTGCTTCATTCAGCCCAGAGTTTCTCATGATGTACTCTGCACATAACTTAAATAAGCAGGGTGACAATATATAGCCTTGATGTACTCCTTTCCCTATTTGGATATTTGGTCTTGGAGTACAGAATGCAAGGCAAAGGCTAATAGAGTTTTGCCAAGTGATCGCACTGGTCATAGCAAACACCCTCTTCCAGCAACATAAGAGAAGACTCTACACATGGACATCACCAGATGGTCAATACCAAAATCAGGTTGATTATATTCTTTGCAGCCAAAGATGGAGAAGCTCTATACAGTCAGCAAAAACAAGACTGGGAGCTGACTGTGGCACATACCATGAACTCCTTATAGCCAAATTCAGACTTAGATTGAAGGAAGCAGCAAATATAACAGTATTTTAGAGGAGAGCATTAAAAAAGAAAATCTATACACAATGCTCCAGAGTGGACAGTAAGCACACTAGATACTGTACATCACCCAAAGTGTCCATTAAACTGTAATTAAAAAGCTAATTTGGCTTTTAAAATAGCCAAATAAAAATGGTAACAGACATTCTAAAACAAACTGCAGAGCGAGGAGGAATGAAAAGATTGACAAGTATATTTTAGAAAGATTACTCTAGCAGCAACATAAAAGAGAACATCAGGGTAGCAAAACTAGAAAAGAATATTTCAAGATTATAGGTGAGACAGTGAGTTATGGTAATAAGATATGAAAAATGATAAGCAGGCAGAAAATACTGAACTTCCTGAGTGACTGGAGGTGGTAATTTCAAGGAAGTTTGGAGTCCAGGATTTTTCCTGCTGCGGCATTTCAGTGATGCTGTCTACTAGGATGGGGAGGACAGATGAAGGATAGCTTACAAAGAGTCAGGGATGAGGGAAGCGTCAGGGACAATGTCTTCAGTTTGGGGTGTAATAAATTATTTTGAGGCATGCAAGGGACTCAGAAGAAAGGATTTGGGTAAATACATTTGAATTAGAAATAGATAGACTTATTTAGGAAAAACACTGTAAAGATAATTATTTGTAAAAGATACTAACCTGGTATAATTAATGCAAACCTAGGCATAATTCGGAACTTTTGAAAATAAAACAATACCAGGGGAAGAAAACTATGAGATTAAAATTGTCAATTATATATTTCAACATGTTTCAAGGATATAAAAATATACTTTTATAAATATATGAAAATACTAATTTCTCTCATATTACCATAATAAGCATTTTTGAAAAGGTTTAAGTGTAAAACACTAATTCAAGATGCTACAAGAAGACTCTGTTTTAAAATTGATCTTAAAAGACAAGTTTTAATTTGTAGAGGAGAAATGCTTATGTGAGGATGGAATTATGAGGCATTTTAAAGTACTACTATGACATAAGAAAGAAATAGAAAACCCCATTTGAAAAGATCTCATTCAAAATTGATGGTGAAATCAAAAGCTTTACAGACAAAGCAAAAGTTAAGAGAATTTAGCACCACCAAACCAGCCTTACAACAAATACTAAAGGGATTTACAGCCAGTAAACACAAGAGAAAGGAAAGACCTACAAAAACAAACCCAAAACAATTAAGAAAATGTCAATAGGAACATATATATTGATTATTACTTTAAAGTAAATGAATTCAATTCACCAAACAAAAGATACAGAATAACTGAATGAATACAAAAACAAGAGCCAAATATATACTGCCCACAAGAGACCGCTTCAGACCTAGAGACACATACAGACTGAAAGTAAATGGATGGAAAAAGATATTTCATTTGAATGGTAACCAAAAGAAAGCCAGTGTGGCAATCCTTATTTCACACAAAATAGACTTTAAAATAAAGAATATTATAAGAGACAAAGAAGGGCACTACATAACGATCAAAGGGTCAATCCAAGAAGAAGACATAACAATTGGAAATATTTATGCCCCCAACATGGAAGCACCTCAATACACAAGGCAAACACTAACAGGCATAAGAGGGGAATTCAACAGCAACACAGTCATAGTGGGGGACTTTAACACCCCACTTACACCAATGGACAGATCATCAAAACAGAGAATCAATAAGGAAACACAAAACTTCAATGAAACATTAGACCCAATGGATCTAATTGATATCTTCAGGACTTTCTATCCAAATGTAGAAGAATACACTTTGTTTGCAACTGCACATGGAACATTCTCTAGGATAGACCACATCTTGGGCCACAAATCAAGCCTCAGTAAATTTAAAAAATTGAAAATATATCACATATCTCCTCTGACCACAACACTATGAGACTAGATATCAACTACAGGAGAAAAATGTAAAAAAACACAAACTCATGGAGATTAAACAATTCATTACTAAATAACAAAAAGATTATTGAAGAAATAAGAAGGGAAATCAAAAGATCCCTAGAAACAAATGACAACAAAAATACAACCACCCAAAACCTATGGGATTCAGTAAAAGCACTTCTAAGAGAGAAGTTGATAGCAGCACAATCCTATCTCCAGGACAAGAAAAGCATTGAACAGGGAACACCCTACATTTAAAGCAGCTGGAAAAAGAACCAAAACCTCCCAGAGTCAGCAGAAGGAAAGCAGTCATACAGATCAGAGCAGAAATAAATGAAAAAGAAAATGAAGGAAACAATAGCAAAGATTAACCAGACTGAACACTGGTTCTTTGAGAAGATAAGCAAAATGGACAAACCACTAGCCAGACTCGTCAAGAACAGAAGGGAGAAAAATCAAATTGACAAGATTAGAAATGAAAAAGGAGAGGTTACAACAGACAACACAGAGATGAAAAGGATCATGAGAGAATGTTATGAGCAACAATATGCTAATAAAAGGGACAACTGAGAGAAAATGGACAGATTCTTAGAAAAGTTCAACCTCCCAAAACTGAATCAGGGAGAAATAAAAATTACAAACAAGCCAATTACAAACACTGAAATTGAAAGTGTTATCCAAAATCTCCCAAAAACAAAAGCCCAGGGCCAGATGGCTTCACAGGGGAATTTTATCGAACGTTTAGAGAAGAGCTAATGCCTATTTTTCTGAAACTCTTCCAAAAAATTGCAGAGGAAGGAACACTTCCGAACTCATTTTATGAGGCCAAAATCACCTTGATACCAAAACCAGGCAGAGACAACACAAAAAAGAAAATTACAGGCCAATATCACTGACAAACACAGATGTAAAAATCCTCAACAAAATTCTAGCAAACACAATTCAACAACACAATCAATAGCTCATATACCATGATCAATTTGGGTTTATGCCAGGGATGCAAGGATTCTTCAATATACACCAACCAATTTCAATGTGATGCACCATCTTAACAAATTGAAAAATAAAAACCATATGATCATCTCAATAGAGGCAGAAAAAACCTTTGACATAATTCAGCACCTGTTTATGACAAAAACGCTTCAAAAAATGGACATAGGAGGAATCTTTGTCAACATAGTAAAGCCCATATAGAATAAACCCACAGCAAACATTATTCTCAATGAGGAAAAATGAAAAGCATTCCCTCTAAGATCACGAACAAGACAAAGTTGTCCATTCTCACCACAATTATTCAGCATGGTTTTGGAAGTCCTAACTATGGCAATCAGAGAAGAAAAAGAAATAAAAAGAATCCAGATCTGAAAAGAAGAAGTAAAACTCTCACTTTTGCAAGTGACATGATACCACACATAGAAAACCCAAAAGAAACTATCTATTTTCTAGTAAAAGAAAATTTCTAGAGCTAAATAATGAATTTAGCAAAGTTGTATGATACAAGGTCAATACACAGAAATCACTTGAATTCCTATATACTAACAATGAAAAATCAGAAAGTGAAATTAAGGAGCCAATCCCATTCACCACTGCAACAAAAAGAATAAAGTATCTAGTAATAAACCTACCTAAGGAGACAAAAGATGGAAAATTCTAAGACACCTAGAAAAGAAAAGAAAGACGACATAAACAGGTGGAGAGAGATTCCATATTCCTGGGTAGGAAGAATGAATAGTGTGAAAATGACTATATTACCAAATGCAATCTACAGATTCAGTGTGATCACTTTCAAATTACCAATGGCATTTTTCATAGAGCCAGAACAATATATACAATGGACTATTACTCAGCCATAAAGAGAAACACATTTGAGTCAGTTCTAACGAGGTTGACAAACCTAGAGCCTATTCT
Organism: Oryx dammah; assembly: GCF_014754425.2. Taxonomy (NCBI): domain Eukaryota; kingdom Metazoa; phylum Chordata; class Mammalia; order Artiodactyla; family Bovidae; genus Oryx; species Oryx dammah. The sequence continues at coordinate 72,011,702 of NW_024070194.1, forward strand.
CCGGAGTGAAGCAAGTCAGAAAGAGAAGTATAAATATCATATACTATTCACATATACATGGAATCTACAAAGATTCTGAATCTACAATGGTACTGATGAATTTATTTGCAGGGCAGGAAGGGAGAAACAGATATAGAGAACAGACTTATGGACATGTGGGGAGGGGAAGTGGGGAGAGGGTGAGATGGATGGAAAGAGTAACATGGAAACTTACAATTCCATATGTAAAATAGATAGCCAATGGGAATTTGTTGTATGACTCAGGGAACTCAGAAAGGGACTCTGTGACAATCTAGAAGGTCAGGATGGGGAGGGAGATGGGAAGAGGGTTTGGGAGGGAGGGGACATGGGTGTACCTATGGCTGATTCTTGATGTTTGACAGAAAACGACAAAATTCTGTAAAGCGATTATCCTTCAATTGAAAAATAAATACATTTTCTAAAAACCCCATTTGAAAATTTCATCGTTTTCTTCTTTTTTCCCTGTAAACAGCACACTAATGGCTCTAATTTTCTATCTATGCCCTCTTCAACGGCAGATAAAGATTGAAGGAACAATCTAGATATAAAAAAAGTAGTAAAACTATGATTATCCAAGTTGGAAATTTAAAAGTTTTCAAATACATCTATGGTTTTCAAGCAGGATTCAATATTCACATCAGGAAAGAACAAATGAGCTGAAAAAATCAAGTAACCACAATGACTGAGTTTTAGATATGGGAGAATTTGCATTTTAGTTTAACATGTATAACAAAGAACTGACATGCTAATTTAACACCCATAAATACTAAAGATAATAAAGCTTCTTAAAAATAAAACTTAACTTAAAAATAACTTCTTAACTTAAAATACTTCTTAAAATTTTATTCTTTAATAAAATTCTTAAAATGGAATATACATATTACTAGAGATATTTTAAAAAGTAAAAAATTATCTTTCTGAGATAATTTTATAAACTCTGTTGGTAATTCTTCTTTCCTTATGATTTTATAACAAGTAGTCTACATAAGAAAAAAATCATGAATTGTGATTTCATTCATTTAATGTGTGTAATTGCCCATTACTTGCAGATATTAGGAAAAGATAAATCAGAATCTCTCTGGGGAGGTGGGGGGCAGAGTTTTACATTTTTTTTCTTTAAGACTGTTGCAGCTTAAAATTTTTTCATGTCATGAAGAGAGCTTAGGAATCTCATTTATATAATTATAAATTATAATTTTAGTAAAAGATAAGATAAAATGCTTATTTATTTCCTCTTTATTTTCAAAAAGATCCAAAACCTCCAGCAAGATTATACCAAACAGTAAGATAAATTAGTTAAGTACATTAAGTATGTATCAAACAGTAACTTAGTAACCACAAGAAACAGAAGGCCACAAATTCTTAACTCATAATATATCAAGTTGATTCATTGGAAAAGACTCTGATGCTAGGAGGGATTGGGGGCAGGAGGAGAAGGGGACGACAGAGGATGAGATGGCTGGATGGCCATCTTGATGGCCATCTGACTCGATGGACGTGAGTCTGAGTGAACTCCGGGAGTTGGTGATGGACAGAGACGCCTGGTGTGCTGCGATTCATGGGGTCGCAAAGAGTCCGACACGACTGAGCAACTGAACTGAACTGAACTGAAGGCCTAAAACAGAGCTCATCTAGAATTGCCTATGAATGAAAGTTTTGCTAGATTAAATAGAAGACATCACTTGATTAATTTCAAACTGAGAATTTTTTAAAAAAGAGAAATCACTTCAAATTGAAATGAACTTCCAGAGGGAACTATATTCAATATAGATATATACGTATACAAGTGGAACCAAGTCACATTGCTATACACCTGAAACTAACACAGTATTGTAAATGACTACACTTGAATTAAAGAAAAAAACAAAAACAACCACCAACCTCAAAAACAACCACCAAAAAAGCTAAGTATCAAATTTTCTTTCAGTTCTTCATAAAAATCAGCTATATGTCATTCAGAAGAGTATAAGTATTGAGTTTTCACAACCTCACTTTCTCCTAAGTTGAATTTGAAATAATTTATCTCATATTTATAATACAGAGTACCTCATCTGACTTACCCCCACTATTTCTGTTGTGTTTGTAAAATAATCTGTTTCATCTTGACCTTCATTCCGTCTCATATTCATCTTTTTAAAAAATTTTATTTATTTTAATTGGAGGCTAATTACAATATTGTATTGGTTTTGCCATACATCAACATGAATCCACCGCGGTGCACACGTGTTTCCCATCCTGAACCCCCCTCCCACCTCCCTCCCCATACCATCCCTCTGGGTCATCACAGTGCACCAGCCCTGAGCATCCTGTATCATGCACTGAACCTGGACTGACGATTCGTTTCACATATGATATTATACATGTTTCAATGCCATTCTCCCAAATCATCCCACTCTTGCCCCCTCCCACAGAGTGCAAAAGACTGTTCTATATATCTGTGTCTCTTTTGCTGTCTCGCGTACAGGGTTATCGTTACCATCTTTCTAAATTCCATATATATGCGTCAGTATACTGTATTGGTGTTTTTCTTTCTGGCTTACTTCACTCTGTATAATAGGCTCCAGTTTTATCCACCACGTTAGAACTGATTTAAATGTATTCTTTTTAATGGCTGAGGAATACTCCATTGTGTATATGTACCACAGCTTTCTTATCCATTCATCTGCTGATGGACATCTAGGTTGCTTCCAAGTCCTGGCTATTATAAACAGTGCTGTGATGAACATTGGGGGCGTGTCTCTTTCAATTCTGATTTCCTCAGTGTGTATGTCCAGCAGTGGGATTGCTGGGTCATGTGGCAGTTCTATTTCCAGTTTTTTAAGGAATCTCCATACTGTTCTCCATAGTGGCTGTACTAGTTTGCATTCCCACCAACAGTATATAAGGGTTCCCTTTTCTCCACACCCTCTCCAGCATTTATTGCTTGTAGACTTTTGGGTAGCAGCCATTCTGACTGGCGTGAAATGGTACCTCATTGTGGTTTTGATTTGCATTTCTCTGATAATGAGTGATGTTGAGCATCTTTTCATGTGTTTGTTAGCCATCTGTATGTCTTCTTTGGAGAAATGTCTGTTTAGATCTTTGGCCCATTTTTTGATTGGGTCATTTATTTTTCTGGAATTGAGCTGCATAAGTTGCTTGTATATTTTTGAGATTAATTCTTTGTCAGTTGCTTCATTTGCTATTATTTTCTCCCATTCTGAAGACTGTCTTTTCACTTTGCTTATAGTTTCCTTTGTTGTGCAGAAGCTTTTAATTTTAATTAGGTCCCATTTGTTTATTTTTGCTTTTATTTCCAATATTCTGGGAGGTGGGTCATAGAGGATCCTGCTGTGATTTATGTCGGAGAGTGTTTTGCATATGTTCTCCTCTAGGAGTTTTATAGTTTCTGGTCTTACGTTTAGATCTTTAATCCATTTTGAGTTTATTTTTATGCATGGTGTTAGAAAGTGTTCTAGTTTCATTCTTTTACAAGTGGTTGACCACTTTCAATTTGTTAATGTGGTGTATTACATTGATTGATTTGAGGATATTGAAGACTCCTTGCATCCCTGGGATAAAGCCCATTTGGTCATGATGTATGATCTTTTTAATGTGTTGTTGGATTCTGATTGCTAGAATTTTGTTAAGGATTTTTGCATCTATGTTCATTAGCGATATTAGCCTGTAGTTTTCTTTTTTTGTGGCATGTTTATCAGGTTTTGGTATTAGGGTGATGGTGGCCTCATAGAATGAGTCTGGAAGTTTACCTTCCTCTGCAATTTTCTGGAAGGGTTTGAGTAGGATAGGTGTTAGCTCGTCTCTAAGTTTTTGGGAGAATTCAGCTGTGAAGCCGTCTGAACCTGGGCTTTTGTTTGCTGGAAGATTTCTGATTACAGTTTCAATTTCCATGCTTGTGATGGGTCTGTTAAGATTTTCTATTTCTTCCTGGTTCAGTTTTGGAAAGTTGTACTTTTCTAAGAATTTGTCCATTTCTTCCATGTTGTCCATTTTATTGGCATATAATTGCTGATAGTAGTCTCTTATGATCCTTTGTATTTCTGTGTTGTCTGTTGTGATCTCTCCATTTTCATTTCTAATTTTATTGATTTGATTTTTCTCCCTTTGTTTCTTGATGAGTCTGGCTAATGGTTTGTCAGTTTTATTTATCCTTTCAAAGAACCAGCTTTTGGCTTTGTTGATTTTTGCTATGGTCTCTTTTGTTTCTTTTGCATTTATTTCTGCCCTAATTTTTAAGATTTCTTTCCTTCTACTAACCCTGGGGTTTTTCATTTCTTCCTTTTTTAGTTGCTTGAGGTGTAGAGTTAGGTTATTTATTTGACTTTTTTCTTGTTTCTTGAGGTATGCCTATTTTGCTATGAACCTTCCCCTTAGCACTGCTTTTACAGTGTCCCATAGGTTTTGGGTTGTTGTGTTTTCATTTTCATTCATTTCTATGCATATTTTGATTTCTTCTGTGATTTGTTGGTTATTCAGAAGCGTGTTGTTCAGCCTCCATATGTTGGAATTTTTAATAGTTTTTCTCCTGTAATTGAGATCTAATCTTACTGCATTGTGGTCAGAAAAGATGCTTGGAATGATTTCAATTTTTTTGAATTTACCAAGGCTAGACTTATGGCCCAGGATGTGATCTATCCTGGAGAAGGTTCCATGTGTGCTTGAGAAAAGGTGAAATTCCTTGTTTGGGGGTGAAATGTCCTATAGATATCAATTAGGTCTAACTGGTCTATTGTATCATTTAAAATTTGTGTTTCCTTGTTAATTTTCTATTTAGCTGATCTATCCATAGGTGTGAGTGGGGTATTAAAGTCTCCCACTATTATTGTGTTATTGTTAATTTCCCCTTTCATACTTGTTAGCATTTGTCTTACATATTGCGGTGCTCCTATGTTGCATGCTTATATATTTATAATTGTTATATCTTCTTGGATTGATCCTTTGATCATTATGTAGTGTCCTTCTTTGTCTCTTTTCTCAGCCTTTGTTTTAAAGTCTATTTTATCTGATATGAGTATTGCTACTCCTGCTTTCTTTTGGTCTCTATTTGTGTGGAATATCTTTTTCCAGCCCTTCACTTTCAGTCTGTATGTGTCCCTTGTTTTGAGGTGGTCTCTTGTAGACAACATATATAGGGATCTTGTTTTTGTATCCATTCAGCCAGTTTTTGTCTTTTGGTTGGGGCATTCAACCGATTTACGTTTAAGGTAATTATTGATAAGTTTGATCCCGTTGCCATTTACTTTATTGTTTTGGGTTCGAGTTTATACTCCCTTTTTGTGTTTCCTGTCTAGAGAAGATCCTTTAACATTTGTTGGAGAGCTGGTTTGGTGGTGCTGAATTCTCTCAGCTTTTGCTTGTCTGTAGAGCTTTTGATTTCTCCTTCATATTTGAATGAGATCCTTGCTGGGTACAATAATCTGGGCTGTAGGTTATTGTTTCATCACTTTGAGTATGTCCTGCCATTCCCTCCTGGCCTGAAGAGTTTCTATTGAAAGATCAGCTGTTATCCTTATAGGAATCCCCTTGTGTGTTATTTGTTGTTTTTCCTTTGCTGCTTTTAATATTTGTTGTTTGTGTTAATTTGATTAATATGTGTCTTGGGGTGTTTGGCCTTGGGTTTATACTGTTTTGGACTCTCTGGGTTTGGACTTGGGTGATTATTTCCTTCCTCATTTTAGGGAAGTTTTCAACTATTATCTCTTCAAGTATTTTCTCATGGTCTTTCTTTTTGTCTTCTTCTTCTGGGACTCCTATGATTCGAATGTTGGGGCGTTTAACATTGTCCCAGAGGTCTCTGAGATTGTCCTCATTTCTTTTAATTCACTTTTCTTTTTTCCTCTCTGATTCATTTATTTCTACCATTCTATCTTCTACCTCACTAATCCTATCTTCTGACTCCATTATTCTACTATTTGTTCCCTCCAGAGTGTTTTTGATATAATTTATTGCATTATTCATTATATATTGACTCTTTTTTATTTCTTCTAGGTCTTTGTTAAACCTTTCTTGCATCTTTCAATCCTTGTCTCCAGGCTGTTTATCTGTGATTCCATTTTGTTTTCAAGATTTTGGATCATTTTCACTATCATTATTTGGAATTTTTTATCAGGTAGATTCCCTATCTCTTCCTCTTTTGTTTGGTTTGGTGGGCATTTATCCTGTTCCTTTACCTGCTGGGTATTCCTCTGTCTCTTCATCTTGTTTATATTGCTGCGTTTGGGGGTGGCCTTTCTCTATTCTGGCAGTTTGTGGAGTTCTCTTTATTGTGGAGTTTCCTCACTGTGGCTGGGTTGTATGGGTGGCTTATCATGGTTTCCTGGTTAGGGAAGCTTGTGTTGGTGTTCTGGTGGGTGGAGCTGGATTTCTTCTCTCTGGAGTGCAATGAAGTGTCCAGTATGAGTATGAGATGTCATTGGGTTTGGAGTGACTTTGAGCAGCCTGTGTATTGAAGCTCAGGGCTGTGTTCCTGTGTTGCTGGAGAATTTGCATGATATGTCTTGCTCTGGAACTTGTTGGCCCTTGGGTGGTGTTTGGTTTCACTGTAGGTATGGAGGCATTTGGTGAGCGCCTGTTGATTAATGTTCCCTGGAGTCAGGAGTTCTCTGATGTTCTCAGGGTTTGGACTTAAGCCTCCTGCTTCTGGTTTTCAGTCTTATTTTTACAGTAGTCTCAAGACTTCTCCATCTATACAGCACCATTGATAAAACATCTAGGTGAAAGATGAAAAGTTTCTCCACAGTGAGGGACATCCAAAGAGGTTCACAGAGTTACATGGAGTAGAGGGAGGAGGGAGATAGAGGTGACCAGGATGAGTTGAGGTGGAATCAAAAGAGGCGAGAGCAAGCTAGCCAGTAATCACTTCCTTATGTGCGCTCCACAGTCTGGACCGCTCAGAGATGTTCACAGTGTTACACAGAGAAGAGAAGAGGGAGGAAGGAGACAGAGGTGGCCAGGAGGATAAAGGGGGGAATCAAAAGGAGAGAGACAGATCCAGCCAGTAATCAGTTCCCTAAGTGTTCTCCACCATCTGCCGCACACAAAGAGATTCACAGAGTTGGGTAGAGAAGAGAAGGGGGATGGAGGAGATAGAGGCAACCTGGTGGAGAAAAAGGAGAGTCCAAAGTGGGAGAGAGCAGTCAAGCCAGTAATCTTGCTCCCAAGTAAAAGTGGGTATTGAAGACTGGGTTCTTAAAGGTACAAAATTTATAACATATACCAAAAAGCAAAGATTAAAAATCTAGAGTAGAGGTTGGATTTTCAAAAATTCAATATTAAAGAAAAAAAACAAAGTCACAAAAATTATAAAATATATATACATGAAGTTTGCTTTAAAAATAGGGTCTTTCTCTCTCTCTTTTTTTTTTTTTGCAAAGTAATAGTAGGTTATAAAAATGAAAATTAAAGGAGTAATAGAGGACTTAAAATTTAAAAAAAATTTTTTAAATTTTTTTAAAAATTAAAGAATGATAGTAAAAATATATCTAAGACTTTCTCTGGTGTTGTTGTGGGCAGTGTGGGGTCAGTTCATTTTCGGATAGTTCCTTGATCCAGCTTATACTTCTCAAGATCTATAGGCCCCTTCCTATGTAGTCGGTACTAACTACAGGGTTTTAATCTATTGCACCTGTCACTTCCAAGGCTGTTCCCTCTGTTTTAGCTTCTTCTGTTTGCTGGTCTCTTCAGTATCTGATTTCCGCCCTGACACAAGGGGGGCGGTGGTGGACACTTTTTTTAGGCTCACTTGTTCAGTCGCGCTGTGGGGAGGGAGGGACACTGCAAACAAATAACACTGGCGTGTGCTTGCAGTGTCTCAGCCACACTGGGCCTGCCTCCCACTCACTGCATGTGTGCCCTCCCTGCCCACACTGCTCAGGCTCTAGGTTGCTCTGCCAGGAACCATCAGAGGCTGGCCCTGAGCTGCATGCACTTACCAGGTCTAAGCCCTTCAGGTTCAGGCACTCAGGTAGTCCTCAGAGGTGCGAACTCCATTGGGCCTGCGTTTTGTGCCCTTTCTAGGTCCAAGCAGCTCAGGTGACCAAGTGTTTGGCGAGCACGGTCGCTGTGACTTATCACCTCCCCCGTCCCTGACGCTCAGTTTTCTGGGTGTACAACCGGTGCACCTTCTCAGGTGGATGTTGACTGTCCAGAATCCCAAGAAGTCTTGGTTAGCAACAGAGCCTGCTTGCAGTTTGGTAAATAATGCCTCTCTGGGGCTGTGATTGCCCCCTTCTGGCTCTGGCTGCCCTTGCCTGCCTGTCACTGGAAAGGGGTGATGGGCCGGCCTGCAGCCAGCTAGCTCTGCTCAGTGGTTTGTTCTGTGAGCGGGCCTGGTGGCATCTTAGGTTAGGGCTTTTCATGTGGTAGCTATCCCACAGTCTGCTAGCCCAGTCTCCAAGCACTGTCTGCTACTTTGCTAGCCCAAGTTAGTTCCCTCAGATTGCCCTTGGGGCATTCAGGCCCGGTCCTTACTCTAAGCAATGCAGCCCGTACCTCCCTGCTCAGCCCCCGCTTGCTAGTGGCGGATGCAGGCATCTGCGGTGCTTCTCCACTGCGGGAGTTACCGTTGGGCACATCATCTGTGGATTTTAATTATTTATTTATTTTTTCTCCCAGTTATGTTGCCCTCTGTGGTTCCAAGGCTCACCACAAACTCGGCAGTGAGAGTGTTTCCTGGTGTTTGGAAACTTCTCGCTGTTTTAAGACTCCCTTCCCGGGACAGAGCTCCATTCTTACCTCTTTTGTCTCTCTTTTTTATCTTTTATATTTTTTCCTACCTCCTTTAGAAGACAATGCGCTGCTTTTCTGGGTGCCTGATGTCCTCTGCTGGCATTCAGAAATTGTTTTGTGGAATTTACTCAGCGTTCAAATGTTCTTTTGATGAATTTGTGGGGGAGAAAGTGGTCTCCCCGTCCTATTCCTCTGCCATCTTAGGACCACCTCCTCTGTCTCGTCTCGTATTCATCTTATCCTTCTTAAATGAATTCTTCCCCTTCATCACCCTCTCCATCTTCATATTCATCTAGCTGTTCTTCCTAATTGCTTTGTAATGTTTTTCTTTCGTAATGGCATACTTAGTATGCCAACATTTATAAATCTGAATCATGCACATATATTGCTCTTATTATCACATCATTTTGTATTGTGACTTTGAAGTCTTCCATTTCTGCAGTGGCATCCTTTTTGTCATCATAAAGATCAAGGGAATGGTGTGTAAAAAAGTACATGGGGAAAAAGCATTAAAAATAAAACAACTTACCTTTGCAAGACCAAGGCCTGCTAGAGTCTTGAGTGGTTTTGGAAGAGAATCAGGCCTTGGGAAGGCAGGAGGAGAGAAGCCCTGGACTCCAGGTGATGGTTTGGGAAAGGTTTCAACCACATCTTCAATTTCACTATCAGAATTATTGTTCTCAGAGAAGGTGGTACTCTCTTGTCTCACAATGCCACATCCTGCTTCTAATACAGTGAAAACAGGGGAGAGTACATGAGAACCTGTGTCATTTCAAATCAGTGAATAACACCAGGAGGACAGTCTTCAAATAACTGACCTTTTCTCTTGGATTGCTGAAAAGCCTCCATTAGCTTTATTAAGTTTGGTTTTGGGGCAGGCTGGAGAAGAAAATAAGAGCTTGATGAACAACAAGTATCAACTTGAATAAAAGAATTATAACCTCCCCCATTACTATATGATCTAACACAAAGAACACAGGCTCTGGAGTCATTCAGATGTGGATTCAAATCCCAGTTCTGCCACTGACTAACCTTCTCATGGTGTAAGCATTATCACAGACGACATCAGAAACCCCAGATGTTCCTCTCCTTACCCCTAATTGACTGCTGTACAAATACTATGACGCTCACTAGATTATTTCTCTACCAAAATGTTCTAGAAAAAATATTTATCCCTGGCAGTTTAGAGTACTATTGAAAAACTAAGACATTTAAATTAATTGCTATATTTTGAAATTTGCTTGCATGATTTCTATATGCATGAATTATCACTGGGAAGGGAAATATGAAAGTTTAGATTTTAGTAGAACCTTATTTAGATAGGTTACAAGTGCGAAGAGGATAAGCTACCTCTATTCTGTTTGTTAAACAACTAAAGACAAATGATTGTTTCAATTCGGCTCCTTCGAAGAAAAAGGGGAAAAAAAACAAGAGTAAACCTGTAGGGAAATGATCGTGAATGAAAGCCACAAACACACTAAACAGAAAGCCATAATCAAACATGTTCACAATAGAGGCAGAAAGAGATGGACTGAAAGAACAGACACTGAAGAAAAGTATTCTGCAAGGAAAATTAGGTTAACAGTAAAAAAAAAAAAAAAAAAAAAGGTGGGGAAGGAAAAGAAAGCAAAGAGAGAGACCTTCCTAGTCAAGTACAAATGTAAGGAAAAAAAATAAGTATAATAAGGTTTGTGGAAAAACACATATATTTAAAATTCATATACAATAGATCAGTAATATATCAGTATTAAGGATATACTATGAACAAAGCCTCTGTTTTATGCTTTTATTAATATATAGATTACACATCTATATTGTTCTTCAAATTTTATGAAAATATCAACCTTACATTGTGTATAAAACATATATTTAAGACAGAGGCTTTTGTTCATAATATGTCCCTAGTATAGCGATCTGTATTACTCTAAAACTTTTTGTTTATAAATACTACCATATTAGAGTTGAATTTTGTCACTATAAAAAATGTCATTTGATTAGCCACACATGGTCATCTATCACTACCTGAATGTTGTAAAGTATTACTTGAGAGAGAGAAAAATTGATTAAGAAATATTCCTAACTATTCACTGGGAAAAAGAACTGGTAATCAAAATTCTGAGGAGAATGTATGGCTTGAAAAGAAACATTTAATGGAACACAGATGGGGCTAAAAAGGTCAAATATTTTAACCTAAAATTCTCATCTCACAATTGGTGGACACTGAAAAAAATACTGTAACCTTTTACTTTTCATGTATTTTTTATTTATTTCCTTGTTATGCAAGACCTCCTTCCTCAACATAACTCAACTGAACTATATTACCTGTAATAGTATATAGGATACCTTTTGTCTCTTCATTTATTCACATTCAAAAACTATTAACATGATTCTTACACTCGAGACCTACGCTACATGCTCCAGGAGATGCACAATGTTTCCTGAACTCCACTAGCTTACCCTGATACGGGGCTATAAGGTGAATACTTAAATCACAATAATACAAAATGTCTGAAATCTGAAGTTTTAGAATGTGACACAAGGACTTGGAGTAGGTTTTTTTAAAACTACAATAGAAAAAAAAAATCTCAAGTTGTAAGTTTTATCTTACAGTTATTAAAAGTCTCTGCTTCTATGAAGTGAAAGTTGCTCAGTCATGTCCGACTCTTTGCAACCCCATGGACTATACGGTCCATGGAATTCTCCATGCCAGAATACTGGAGTGGGTAGCTGTTTCCTTCTCCAGGGGATCTTCCCAACCCAGGGATCGAACCTGGGTCTCCCGCATTGTAGGCAGATTCTTTACTGTCTGAGCCACAAGGGAAGCCGCTTCTATAGCTGGTTATTATTTTAGGCAAACATGTATTCTTATGAAGAGTTGTGAATATACTCTTAATGGAATGCTTGAGAAAACACAGTGAAATCCCTTTATAATATGGATTTTGGAGAAACAGAATTTTAATTTCTAAATCTCCATAATTTCAACTTTTATTTTAGTCTTAATACAGAGCCAAGACAGAAACAGAGAAAGGAAAAAAAAAAAAGTCCCTCCTAACAACTCTAAGAAACCAAAATAAAGTGTCTGAGGGTGGCGGGTTGCAGGGGGGATCTAGATGATATATGCTGTATAGTTTTGGAACTGAAAGGCTCCGGGAAGATTCCATGATTATTAAAATAAGTAATTATATCCACTAAAGATATCATTATGAGTGTTGCAAAAGTCATGTCCTTATGGTTTAAAATTCACAGTAAGACTCTTTATCTTTGACCAAAATTCATGTTTCCTTCATTGTGGGAAAGCTTTTCCCAATACAATTTTCCTGTCACTGTATATTTTCCAGCCCATTGTTTTCTTCACCCCACCTTCAGTATTTACCAAGTTAAAAAAAAAAAATCAACTAGTCATATTTTTCTAAAATAGTTTGCTCTGAAGAACTTTCCATTGCAAACATAAAACAGTGAGAGGGACACCATTGCTGAATTTAAGAGTAAGTACTATGAGTGCACTTTACCTTGGTTTCAAAATCTAAGACTTCATCATCTGATGCAAACTGTGAATCAACACCAGGTTTGCTGGAAAACCTTTAGAGCATAAACACAACAAAAATGAGTGAGTTCATTTCTCTAAATGAAAAAAAAAAAAAAAGAAGCAAGTGAAAGTTTGGCTATCTAAGTAGTAAATGAAGTTTCTTGACATAATTAAAATTTGGCCTCTGGTTTAAAACATTTTTTATAAGATATTTTGATGTGGACCATTTTTAAAGTCTTTATTGAATTTGTTGTCATGTTGCTCCTGTTTTATATTTTGGCTTTTTGACCCCAAGACATGTGGCATCTTAGCTCCTCTGACCAGAGATTGAACCCACACCACCTGCATTGGAAGGAGAAGTCTTATTAGCCATCTTAACCACTGCACCCCCAGAGAAGTCTCCAAAAAAGATTTTCGTTACCTATTTCTGCTTCCATCTCTCCCAGCCTAGGACAGATCTAGGTGAGACTCATTCTTAGTTTCCATAACAAAGACTGACAGCCAACATATTGGCAGAGCCTGAAAATAATATGTTTTCACCAAATCCTAATAGCTGAACTGAAAATCTAACTGATGGATTTAACATAACTTTTGTTTGCCCAAAGTGGAATAAACCTGACGACTTAAAGTAGAAGGATATGCTGTTCCTTCCCATTGTCTGTCCCTGGTTCATAGACTAATCTGTGTCCATCAAAAATGGCAGTCTTGGTCCTTCAGCAGGGAAATAATTTATGGAGAAGGCCCCATTTCCCACCCCCCCTTTACTGTAAAGGGAATACAGGAGTTCCCCGCAATGTCTAAAACTTAAAATGGACACAAGTCAAAGAAATAAGTTATATGTTTCACTTATATGCTACACAGGTACTTCTCAGTCTCTGCTGAGGGACACGAGAGTGGATGTTGGAGCCAGGCAGGCCAGCTGTCAAATCACAGGTCAACTCATTGTAACCATGGAATCATGGGTCAATTCATTAACCTCCCCAAACCACAGTTGCCTAATTAAGTAAAAGTAGGACACAGTTACTTTACAAAGCTGTTCTGATGACTCTCTGAGGTCACGAATGTTAAGCACATAATGCAGTCTCTAACCCAGAGTAGAACACTCAACAAACAGCTTCTCTTCTCTGTGTGTTCTCTTAGTAACACATACAATTTTTAAAAATCCATCAAATCCTACCTGCTTAAAGAGTCTTCTTCAGAACTCTTATCCACTATTAAAGAAAAAAGTAAGACACATTTTAAATCAACAAAAGAAAAATACAGACTATTAAAACCTCAAGACTGATGTTTTGTTTTAAAGTATTCCTTTGGGACCACACCTGGGGACCACATTAGAGGGAAGAGTGATTGTACTATACTCATGGGCCATTAGTGCCTAAGAACCATTGCTCTCCTGTAGAGTCATCAAACGTAGAACAAAAAGAAAGAAGAAAGAACTGCTGTTTACAATGACCATAATTCTTACCAAACTCTAGGAGACTGATAGAAAACGGTATTACACCATTAATAGAATCAGTTTATAAACCGACAATAGCACATTTAAACAGCACAGTATTTCTGGACTTCCACTGCCTGAAGCAGTGAACAGAGCCTACAGGTGTCTTGCTGGGACATAACACAACTTCTCTGGCTCTTCAGTTCAGGATGAAAACACCCTATCACAGGGAAGCTTGGTCTACAGGCGCTGAACTTCAGAGCGCGGTAAAACAGAGGAAAGAAAGTCTTCCTGGCCCTCTTTCCAAATGTAAGAGAAGTATGAAAGATGTAGTGATTCCAGATTTATAAAGGATAATCTTTTGAAAGGGAGGTGGGGGAGGGTAAATGGGTAAAAGGGGTCAACTGGGTGGAGAGGATGAGGACTAGACTTGTAGTGGTGAGCAGGCAGTAGGGTACACATAAGCTGAACTTTTTAATGTTTTAAATATATATATGTATACATACTAATAAATTTGAAAAGTATACTCTCTTGAGACTATTTCCTTCCCTTGTTCAAGGGTATCTGGACCACCTAGAGCAGGATGGTCCAAACAGTGCTCTATTCTACTGAAGGATATCATTACATCAATCCTCCCCATTATATGACAAATGTTGATAGAAATCATGCTTTTTCAGCTTGGAAGGCATTTGTCATCAGATCCTAAGCTGATGAATAAGGGGAGGGAGGGAAGGATGGAAGGAGCTACGGACTCTGGTGCTGTTGGACAACATTTTACATGTGTCGTCATGATCTGCTGCTGGAGGGATGACTCACGTGGAGTGACTCCATGGGGATAGGAGTCCTCCAAGCTCGAGCCTGGAGGGCAGGGACAGTGATTTTTAAATGTTTGCATCCTGTGCAATCAGAACAATGCTTGGTACATAAAAGATACTTGATAGTTATCTCTTTAGTGAACAAATGAACAAATAAGAATGATTTCTTTGAAAAGTCTGTTTAGAAAACTATAGAAAGTAACCAGGGACAATTCTATTCTGTTCTGAACATATCGAAGACCAAGACTCTATGTCATCTCTGTATCTTCTCTAATGTATAAAACCAACCTACAGAAGTTCTTTGACGGATGTTGTTGTTGTTCAGTCACTGAGTCGCGTCCAACTCTTTGTGACCCGATGGACTGTATAGCTCACCAGGCTCTTCTGTCCATGGGATTTCCCAGGCAAGAATACTGGAGTAGGCTCCAGGGGATCTTCCCGATCCAGGGATCAAACCAGTATCTCAGGCATTGGCAGGTGGATTCTTTACTACTGAGACACCTGGGAAGCCCCTTTTGATTAGACAGAGGTCTACTCAGTTTAAAGGTGTTCTCAGACAGCTTGTACAATGGGCTAGATGCCACATCAAGGGGACATAGTGGTGTTTTTGCTAATGTGAAGTGTTTTGGGTCTTTTATTAGAATCTGCAGAGTCCCAAGTTGATCTATTTGAAAATCTGTTATGATAGTCTTTTAAATAATGGCAACAGAACATGTTGTTCTTACAAAACTATACTATCATGACAATTATCCAACACACAGAAGAAAACATCTGGTTCTAATGAAGTCAACCTATCTCAGTCTTTTTGGATCTGTGAGGAATAAAGTTGTTAATAGAGACCTTGTTGGTACAATAGGCAAAATAGCTGATGCTTCTCAACTAGGCATTGCTTTCTGATCTGTACTATTGGAAGGTATCTTTCAAAAGTAATCTCTTCCTGGTACACTGCACACTGGCTCAGCATTGCAGTTCTTATTGTTTATCATTTCTTATCCTACCAGGAAGGGATTGTTGAGGTTCCCAGTTTAAATGATGGTAACTTTTTAAATGAAACTAATCACTACACAGTAACTAATAATTATTCATTCACTAAATGCAAACTATTTGTAAAAATTAAAGTTCCACTTTCGTAAGAAGTCCAATTTGCTATAATATGATTATAGACAAAATATATATCATACTAACATATTTTTTCTAATTTACACAAAAATCTAATACAGGATTTTAGGGGCTGTGATTAAATACATGGAATTCTTTTCAGGCAATACTGTCTCTGATGTTAAATTACCTACAATTAACTTCAACAATTCTGAATACTATACTATTAAGAAATTAATTTTAAAATGAAATACACATGCAGTTTACACTAATTTTATCATAGTTCTTTCATTACTGAAACTTCCTCACTGCTACTTTATCTATGGTAGAATCACCAACAGTAATTCATTATTATCAGATGACGTACCTGAGTTGCTCTTTTCGGGAGGAGTTGTAGGCCTCTTTTCTTTATATGCAGAGATCAGTTCACAAACGCTACATGTTAAAAATGTGATAAATAATATTTTAATACTAATATGAAAAACAACTACCAAATATGTTAAATTATTAGATTATTTCAGACAGACAATGTCAACGATAATATCAAAACTACAATTGTCCCATACATTGCAAGTTTCTAAGTTCTACAAAGTTTTACTTAGCGTGTATTTAAAGGAGAAAGAAAAGGAAGATGAAGTAGTCATGAACTGAGGGCAATATAGCTCAGTAGATTAACTAGATTTAGCTTGGCATACGAAAACTCTTTCAAACTCGCAAATCCTAGCTCTGTAACCAACTGCTCTTTGTTTCTAGAGAAGTTGCTTCTCTTGAGTTCAAAGTCTTCCTCTACACAACTGGGATCTTACTGCCTTATTTCACAAGGGGATTAAGAGGATTTAATGAGATAATATATCCCCAAAATGCTTGCAGAAACAGTCAAAGAATGGAATAATTTGTTCTTGAACTTTATTGCTGGAACTACTTTGAAATCCCAAATAAAGCCAATGTCTGTTTTCTTATATGTTTAGCATTCAAGGGTTGCAAGAAACTGTTATTAATTATGGTGATTAGCTGCTCTTTGTGGTTTGTAATTTAGGGAATCTCAGCTCTTATATAATTTGTACCTAAATTTATTTATAAAATATGAATTCACTACATTAGATAACATAATTATCCCCCATTATTGCAGCTAATGACACCAAGCGCAGAAAACTAATCACAATCAAGACCTGGCCTGGACCACTACTCTCCATTCTCTACCTGCTCAAACTCTCAACCAGCAGATCTTTCTGACAATGATGCTTAATCTCCATGTTCATCTCTGAGTCACTTGGAAGATGTAACCCTACTCTTACAATGGATACTGGCAAGTCCTAGGCAGGGCTTACCTCTCTAAATTCCTCTCTGAACTAATTTACTTGAGATTTAAGGATTTCTGCTGAATGGGGCAGACTCAGAAAACATTTACGGTTGAGACAGATAAATCCTTTGGAAGATTTTCATTATTACAGGAAACAGATCCCAAGAGGGGGCCAACTGTAACTATGGAATCTCAGGCAAGTTGACACCCACTACTCTGGGAAGGATCTCAGGGAACCTATGACCTCAGGAAAGGTGCCCCCACAGGATAGAAGCTGCCTGCACCAAACAGACAACTCTCACTGGTCATGTAACAAGTAACAGTTAAAATTCTTTTTGGCTGCAGTTTAGTGATAACTGGCATTTTAATGTGAACACTTACATATTAAAACCTCTAACAGCAGCATATTCTTCTGCAGTCCGTCCAAAGACATCTTGAGAAAAGACGTCAGCACCTCGCTGAAGGAGAAGACTGACTATATTCAGAGATTCATAATTGATAGCAAGTATGAGGGCGGTTCTAAAAGAACAGAGAGATGACGTCACCCTCAGGAAGCTGAGTTAACTTACAGAAACAGCTCATTTGATATGTTTTACCAAGTTAACTTCTTGCCCTTCCATGACGAACTGACCATTTACATGTTCAAGTGTACATCCTTGTAAATTACATCCAAGGCTAAAACAAAGGGATGGAAAAGAAGCCTCCTGTCCCACTGGGATGGCACGTAACAGCACTTACTATTTCAAAAGTCTCTGATGAGGACTCCCCTAATGGACCAGGGGCTGTGACTCCAGGCTCCCAATGCAGGGGGCCCAAGTTCCATCCCTGGACAGGGAACTTCATCCCACATGCTGCAACTGAGAGTTCCCACAACTAAGACCCCACGCAATCAAATAAATAAATGCTTTAAAAAAAATAATAACAAAGTCCTTGATGGACAAGAAACTATGCTGAGGTCACTTATCTGAGGCAGGTGAGTATATAAGGGACGAATCTCCCATTTCCTCCTTAGTCTGATATGTTATGCTTCAAAGTCAGCTAGAGGTTGGGTTAAGCAAAGGCTATTTGCAGGCTTAACACAAAAATATTAACAATAATGGAAATAAAAGTAGTCACGGTGGCACTGAATGATATTGACAAGCATGTGCTCTTCACTAAATGAAGTAGTATATATACACACAGCCACCTTTGAAGGATGCATTACTATTTGCCTTTTTGTATCAGCAAACTTATTTGCTGATGATAAGTATTGTGCCCAAGGTCATAACCCTAATAGGTAGGAAAGCTAGGAGTTGAACCCAGTCTGAATCTAAAGCCCATCATTTTCGTCTGTATCATCCACCTCTGACTTATCTTTGTTAAAGGAACTGTTTATCCAATTAAACCTATCATTCTTCCTTCTACCTTCATTTAAAATGAAAACATCAAAATGTACTAGAAATGAAAAAGGATAAAAACTGATGAGCCCACAGTATCTGGTGAGAGTGATTACTAATCAATTCTTTGTTGCTGTTTAGTCACTAAACTGTGAAGGACTCTTCTGCAATCTAATAATATCAGTATTTTTCAAAGAAAGTAATTGAAAGCAAAAAGTCATCCAAAAGACAAAATCAAGTCCTTTATGTTTAGTATGCATATTTTAAGGAAAAATATATAAGAAGTAGAGGTTAAACAATCGTTATAAAATAATTAAGAAATTCAATATTGTCATAAGGTAAACTAAAAAGCAGAACCCATATTTTATAAAGCTAATGAAACTAGTATGAAATCCCTCAGCTACTACAAGATCAACCAGAAAAAAAATAGGTTGCATATGACATCACTCAATATTATAAAGGAACATGAATCCTGCAATACATTCCTGCTGTATAGTTTTTCATGATTCCCAGTCAGAATAATTGATTTTCTACCTAACTGATGAAGTGTTGGTCACAAATGAAACCTCTTATTAATTTAATCTTGATGTTAGCACCCGAGAATAGCACTAAGGTTTTTAAAAAGAAAAAGAACAAATGTACCTTTTCATCTTATCAACCGCATGTATGTTTGCTTCTTTCCTTACTAAAAATTCCACTATTTGCTGTTTTCCTTCCTTTATGCCAAATAAGAGTGGTGTGAGGTCATCCTGTAAAACAGGGAAAACCATTTCTAATGTACACAGTTAACCAATTTCTAAACTGAACTGAAAATCATGCAATAGATTCTCTGAACTTAAACATATAATTCAGAAAGTAAATAAAAGGGAGCCCCTTCTCCTCATCCCCCCCCACCGCGTGCCTTCTATCTTTTCAAGATGCTCCTCCCCCTGGCCTTCCCTGGGGGTCCAGGGGCTAAGACTTGAGTTCCCAAGGCAGGGAGTCCAGGTTCCATCCCTGGTCAGGGAACAAGATTCCACGTGCCAAAACTAAAGATCCCACGTGCCACAACTAGACCCAGTGCAGCCAAATACGTCTTTCAAAAAGATAAATAATAAAATGCTCCTCCTCTACCTCTTCCAAAGATGAACCACAGAGTCATTCTCTAAAATTCACTTTCAGCATTTACTGGTTCCAAGGATATTTGCTTCTATTGTAGTATTTATCAGGAATATTGTAGTATTTACTTGCTCTATTTACTAGTCTCAACACTCCTCCAGAGAGAATCAATTAGCTACTAAATCATCTGCATATTTTAGGAACAATGCTGAGGCAGGAATATATAATATTATCTGTAGCATGCATAACCTATCCAAGGATGACCAAGAGTAACCTCATAAAGTTACAGACATTCCAATGGGAATATTATCTTCTACATGAACATGCAAATAGAAAAATTGTTTTGTGGTTTTTTTTTTCTTCCAAAAAACCAACTGTGGGCACCATGTTTTTCAGCTTTCTCAGCAAAGTCTCCTGAAATTTAATCTTACTCATTCTTCTTTGCTTGTTCCTTCCCCTGCCCTTAAGTTAAACTGACAGGTCTGCATTAGCTAGATGCTATTTTGACACAGAACAACACCGCTTATCTTCAAAGACCTTTCTTGACTCTCAAGTGATTACCTCCAGACCTCTAGGAGGAAGTTTCCTTAATCCCAGTGTTCTGGTCTCTGTCTTGCTTAATTGCTCTTAGTTAAAGATTACAAGGTAAGTTACCAATAAATATGCACTCAGCGTTTTCTTGGGGAGTTGCTCTTCTGTGAACTCTCCCTGCGCTCTCTCTCATAATCCTGTGTGTTTGGGAGACTCATTCAGTGTGAAATCGCCACAACCAACTTAAAAATTCTAGTTTGAAAAATTCAATCCCATCCTTAAGAGATTCTTTTAAAATATGAAATCAATTATAGATTAATTAGACTGTATTTAAAATCTTGAAATAGTTATCAAAATAAACTATAAAACAAGAATTGGAAACTCAGATGCTTATGGAGGGAAAGCTGGTGACCTGAGTAAGTGAAAAAGCCAGGTGAGGCTGGCAAACCTGCGAACACACGTCCCATACAGAAGGGGAGGCCTCCACATGCAGACCAAACAGTAGAATGGGCTCAAGGGGGACCAGATTTAGTTCTCTGAGAAGTCTGAAGTGCAGACTTCTGCATGAGTTTGCTAAAATTTAGATGTTGACTCAGTTTGTGGAGGTAGATAAGCTAAACATACCCAAAGACCACATCTGGTCTGTAGCCCACTTGTGGTTTCACATTTTGCTGTTTCCAAACAGGTGGGTATAAAGCGAATATTTGTATGTGAAAGCTTTCCTTTCTTTAGTATCATGTGTTTCACAAGAAGTGGGTCTCAATATGTAATAAAAATTGCTGTTGACTCATAATTTTATTAAAATAAATTTAAAACACAAGACTCAAAATTCCCACTTTAAGAATGTTTCCACTGCTTATTAAAATGACAGTCTATTTCTAGAATTCTCCCAGATTATTAACCAAATGGATAATGAGTTCCTAAGACTGCTGAAACTAAATTATTAAAAGAATCCCCATCTGTACTAACTTCATGGGTTTTGAAGTTTAAAGCTGTCATCTTGCTTATGCCAGGGCTCAGCAAATCTAACAGACACACTGCAAGAGTCTGTCCTGCTGACACCAAAAGAAAGCTCATGAGTTACTTACTGCAGTCAGGAAAACACTGTTGGTAACAAACATCTGTTGACCTAATGACCTGGTTGATAATAGAAGGTGTAAAATTCTTAAAGGGTCAGACTCTACCGATGAAGTGACTTCGCCATGGGGCAAATTTCTAAAGACTCTTGGAGTGTCACTGAATAATTAGTGGTTGGAAGAAAAAGGAGTTATATTATTCAAGCCAATAGATATTGCCAAAAATATTCCTTTTAACTTATCAATCACAGAGGCAGAGGAAAAAGTCTGACTAATATTGCTGCAGAGGAGGGAGCTAATAGAAGTAGCTAACTAGCATTGATCAAACTCCAGCTCTTCTATAGACTACTTATTTTTGAGGTAGGTGCACTTAGAAATTATCCTTAATCACTCCATAGTTCTTTACCAAGGATAATATCAGAATCTCAAGGAAATATTTCTAAATACACATGTCCAGGGTTTGAACGAGACGAAGACGGAACCGGAGCCGGGTACGGGCAGCGGACGCGGTCCAACCGAGAGCCGAAGATGGCAGTGAACGTGTACTCAACGTCGGTCACCAGCGATAACCTCAGTCGACATGACATGCTGGCCTGGATCAATGAGTCTCTGCAGTTGAATCTGACAAAGATCGAACAGTTGTGCTCAGGGGCTGCCTATTGTCAGTTTATGGACATGTTGTTCCCTGGCTCCATTGCCTTGAAGAAAGTGAAATTCCAAGCTAAGTTAGAACATGAATACATCCAGAACTTCAAAATACTACAAGCAGGTTTTAAGAGAATGGGTGTTGACAAAATAATTCCTGTGGACAAATTAGTAAAAGGAAAGTTTCAGGACAATTTTGAATTCGTTCAGTGGTTCAAGAAGTTTTTTGATGCAAACTATGATGGAAAAGAGTATGACCCTGTAGCTGCCAGACAAGGTCAAGAAACTGCAGTGGCCCCCTCCCTTGTTGCTCCCGCTCTGAACAAACCGAAGAAACCTCTCAGCTCTAGCAGTGCAGCTCCACAGAGGCCCATTGCAACACACAGAACTACTGCAACCCCTAAGGCTGGCCCGGGTGTGGTGCGGAAGAATCCTGGTGTAGGGAATGGAGATGACGAAGCAGCTGAATTGATGCAGCAGGTCAATGTATTGAAGCTTACTGTGGAAGACTTGGAGAAGGAGAGAGACTTCTATTTTGGAAAGCTGAGGAACATTGAGTTGATTTGCCAGGAGAACGAGGGGGAGAACAACCCTGTACTGCAGAGGATCGTGGACATTCTCTACGCCACAGACGAAGGCTTCGTGATACCTGATGAAGGGGGCCCACAGGAGGAACAGGAAGAGTATTAATAGCCTGGACCAGCCGAGCAACATCTGAATTCTTCACTCCAAATCATGTGCTTAACTGTAAAATACTCCCTTTTATTATTCTTAGAGGACTCACTGGTTTCTTTTCATAAGCAAAAGTACCTCTTCTAAAAGTGCACTTTGCAGAAGTTTCACTCCTTTTCCAATAAGTTTGAGTTAGGAGCGTTTACCTTGTAGCAGAGCAGTATTAACATCTAGTTGGTTCACCCAGGGAACAAAGAGGCTGACCATGGGGCTCACTTTGTGGATGCTGGTAGCACTGATAGCTGGAGAAGGTGGAGACCTCAGTAGAGAAATGTAAAGACTGATTTGAATTTTAAGTTAATGTGAAATCTTGGCAGAGAACGTTTTAATAAATAAATGCCTTAAGAGTAAAAAAAAAAAAAAAAAAAAAAAATAAATACACATGTCCAGGCTTTTCTTGATTTATTTCATCAAAATCTTCAGGGAACAGCCTAGGGTTGTAAATTTTTTAATAAATTTTCCCAAGTGATTGTAATTTTCACCAGCACAATCTACCTGAGAATTAGCACAGCAAACATTCCAGTCTCATCTCTCACCCACATGGCCAATTCCTTCTCTTACTTGAGGATTTGAAGAAAAAAAAGAGGTAAGAGTCATCAAAACAGAATTAAATTTTCCTGGGTAAATAATGGTAGAACAGGGACTAATAAACACAAAAGGCAACCTGATCTCATTGTTTATAAACCCCTTACTTTCCATCAAGACCTTCTAGATTGAGAGCAGAGTCCAGACTCTTATCTAACTGGCTGTTTCTGCCAGAATAGGATAATATTTCTGTTAAATATTTGTTCTTCTCTTTTCTTTTCAACTTAATCACCACCTGTTCACTGCTGATCTGATTTCTGCAAAGTCTTCCTAAAATTGGTATCTAGGCAAGTCTCCAATTCACTCAATTGCTTTCTCAAAATAACAACTATTATCCCTGAAACTGAAAAGCACCTTACTGAAATATATAAACGGGAAGGGGGGAAAAAAAACAACCAAAAACCTTGGGACTTCTATGGTGGTCCAGTGGCTGAGTCTCAGTGCTCACAGTGTAGGGGGTCTGGGTTCGATCCCTGGTCAGGGAACTAGATCCTGCATGCTGAAACTAAGACCTAGCACAGCCAAATAAATATTTTTAAAAAACCCTCTTTCTTGGTATACCCCAACTGCCAAAATTCCAACTTGATCTGCATTTTTCACCTGCTTGCTCCTTTGCCTTTCCTTTTAGCCTCAGAAGCCTTGGGCAATGAGAGAGAAATCATTTTTATATAAATCATTTTTTCATAAAATTGGAATGTGTTAACAGCAGTAAGATTTCTATTATGTTGTCAAGTGCTTGTTTGAGTTTTAAGACAAAGTCTATTTCCAAGGCAAATTTTGCTTTACTATGTTATTTTAGACTAATTAGAAAAAAACAATTTTTTTTCAGTAAGGGAAAAATACATGGAAAAAAGTTTTACCTTTAACAAGTGCAGTGTTATCACAAATATCTGCCATCAACACAAAAATGAATGCTTTACTCTCTGATGCTTCTTGAGCAATATCGTGATTTAAAGTGACATCTTAGACAATCAAGTGCTTTCAAAATATTTTCACTCAGAGAACGCTGGAGCTTCCAAACAAGGAAAACTGAGCCCACCTGTGAGAGTGGGGGAGCTCTCTCTGCAGCTCCTGGCGAGGCTGCAGCCGCAGGAGAAAGAGCAGGAGGGGCAGCTTCACCATCATCAGCTGCCCACACTCAGCTGCAACCCCGCCAAGCAGTCCCCCAAGGTTGAGTGTGGGAGACCCACTTGTACCTGGCGAACCAAGTGGTCACCAGCACAAGTGAACACCCTTGCTGGGTGTCAGACATGACCTGACCTATGTGACCGGATCTTAGAACCGGGGTCCTGGAGGGCTCAGGGCTCCAGGCCTGCTGCCTCCCCGGCCCACGTGCACCCCCCAGCTCCCCCTGCTGGGCACTGGTTCTCCTTCCTCCTGCCCCCATCCCTCCCCCAGCAGCTGCATCCATTCCCTAGCCCCTGGAAGCAGCCACGCATCACATCACTTCACTCCCGCCAGGCCTTAATTTTTGTAGGACTTGAGCCTACCACCCACTCCTGAGCACGTTCTAGTGGGAAAATCTTCCTTCTAGGGTAGAAGTGTGGCTGAGAGAAAGAGCTTTGCCTTTTCTGTGGGCTCTGACATTTTCCACACACCCCCTGACTTGGCTTTGGAGTTGTTTTCACGGTAACAGGGCCTGCTGGACACTACTCAGTCTACGTATTTACATACTGTCATTAATAAAACACTTCTGGTTTAGAAAAATGGTTTGCAAATATTTTGTCAATAAAGTTAGTTGAGCTATACCTTGTTCTTGGCTTCTATATTGGCATTATAGGAAAGCAGCTTTGCTACGAGTGATACATTCTGGCAAAAGACAGCATAGTGGAGAGCGGTGTTGCCATTGATATCCATGACATTGGGGTCGGCACCATGCTCCAGCAGAAGAGTCGCACACTCCTCTTCTTGACATTCTACGGCCTGTCAGTGTTGTGCCAAGAAACAAGAGTGTGAATTCTAGGAATTCAAAATAAATAGTCCACAAGCTTCACCAGTTCCCTATATTTCAATGAGATAAATTCATTTTTACTCTCAGTAGTTAAATCACATCCATCTCCTGTGGACATGGTTCGCTGCCCCATACCTTCATCAGCGGGGTCTTGTTTTCGCTGTCACAGAGGTTAAGCAGGCATTTTCTCTCCAGGAGGAGAGCTACCACCGCTGAATGGCCATTGGCACAGGCCAAGTGGAGCGCAGTCCTATGAAAGCAAGACAAGTTTTTAGGAAACTGTAGTGTTACTGTTTCAAAACAAATAACTGTGTGATTGAAAACACTCAATAGCATAGTACTCCTATCCCCCTGAAACAAATATTTCATTTTCTTCTGGAGAAAGAGCAGCATATATTAGTTTAACTCCTCTTACACAGTAAAGAAAGAACAGTCTACTTGAATAGAATGCGTGAGACCTTGAGATTCAGCTCAACTTGGGTTTAAATTTGACTTTGTCACTTATTAGCTGTTGCTCACCCTCTCTGTACCTCAATTTCCTCACCAACAAAATGGAGAGAGAGTAGTAGTTATCTCACAGGACACTGCTGCGATGCTTAAATGAGATCCACGCACAGCGTTTAGAACCATTCCTCGCACAGATAACAGCTAGTAATTGTTAGATTATATTATCATATTTACTACTATTACTACTATCTTACAAGGACAACATATGAATGAAGTCAAAGGATATCACACCTCCTTTACAGATATGTTTTGAGGATTAGAGACAACATTGTACTTCAATGATTCTAATATGCTCATTTTCTCACATTTTAATGTCTCTGACATTGGAATATAATTTATAATTCACAGTCTTTACAGCTATAAATTGTAGCATTTTTGTTTGTTCATTTCTCTTTTTTCCTGTTGGTCTAATTCCCATGAGGTGTTTTCGTCAAGGTTTGCTTTAGAGATGATGTATGTTATATATTATTATGTAATACAGGTGCACAACACAGTGACCCACTACTGCATTCAAAGGGACTATAAAATATTAGCTATATTCCCCATTTGCACAATATATCGTTGTAGCTTGCAGGATTTTAGTTCCCTCACCAGAGATCAAACCCTGGGCCCAGAGCAGTGAGTCTTAACCACTGGACGGCCAGGAAATTCCCAAGATTCCCTTGACTTCTGAAAAGGCTGAAAGTGTCACAGGATACCAATCCTCACACAAAATTCTAAATTAAATTGAAAATGACAAATTAGTTTAATCTGTGCCACATTCCTGTCAGTGCCAGAAAGACAAGTCCTGTCTGCTCATCCAACTTCCCTGCAGACAGCTTCATCTACAGAGCCTTTTAAATTTGGGGGGTTGCTAAATCAACTTTCAGATTTCTTTTCTTCTTTTTTTTTGGCAGAGGGTAGGCGAAACCCAGGAAACTCCAGAATTGTTGCCTTTGAAATCATTCTTAGAAAGGTCTCTGGGGTAGGATATATGTATACTTACAACTGATTTATGATGTTGTATGGCAGAAACCAACACAACATTGTAAAGCAATTACCATCTAATTTAAAAAATATTGAGGTTAATAAACAGTAGAATTAGGAAAAAAAAGGTCTTTGTCAGCATACAGAAAATGTATAGATAGGAATTTCAGTTTTCTTCTGGTACTTTTCTAACCCTGTGTATTTAAAATTTTTGATCCATACTCTATCTGAAACTTTTTGGTGTGATAAAAATCCAGTTACTTTTCTCTAATAGTTACCAGGTTATTTCTCCAACATCTACACATAATTTATCTTTCCTAATAATATTGACTATGCCAAAGCCTTTGACTGTGTGGATCACAATAATTGTGGAAAATTCTGAGAGAGATGGGAATACCAGACCACCTAATGCCTCTTGAGAAACCTGTATGCAGGTCAGGAAGCAACAGTTAGAACTGGACATGGAACAACAGACTGTTTCCAAATAGGAAAAGGGGTACGTCAAGGCTGTATATTGTCACCCTCCTTATTTAACTTCTATGCAGAGTACATCATGAGAAACGCTGGACTGGAAGAAACACAAGCTGGAATCAAGATTGTTGGGAGAAATATCAATAACCTGAGATATGCAGATGACACCACCCTTATGGCAGAAGGTGAAGAGGAACTAAAAAGCCTCTTGATGAAAGTGAAAGAGGAGAGCGAAAAAGTTGGCTTAAAGCTCAATATTCAGAAAACGAAGATCATGGCATCTGGTCCCATCACTTCATGGGAAATAGACGGGGAAACAGTGGAAACAGTGTCAGACTTTATTTTTTTGAGCTCCAAAATCACTGCAGATGGTGACTGCAGCCATGAAATTCAAAGACGCTTACTCCTTGGAAGGAAAGTTATGACCAACCTAGATAGCATATCCAAAAGCAGAGACATTACTTTGCCGACTAAGGTCTGGTCAAGGCTATGGTTTTTCCAGTGGTCATGTATGGATGTGAGAGTTGGACTGTGAAGAAGGCTGAGTGCCAAAGAATTGATGCTTTTGAACTGTGGTGTTGGAGAAGACTCTTGAGAGTCCCTTGGACTGCAAGGAGATCCAACCAGTCCATTCTGAAGGAGATCAACCCTGGGATTTCTTTGGAAGGAATGATGCTGAAGCTGAAGCTCCAGTACTTTGGCCACCTCATGCGAAGAGTTGACTCATTGGAAAAGACTCTGATGCCGGGAGAGATTGGGGGCAGGAGGAGAAGGGGACGACCCAGGATGAGATGGCTGGATGGCATCATGGACTCGATGGACATGAGTCTGAGTGAACTCCGGAAGATGGTGATGAACAGGGAGGCCTGGTGTGCTGGGATTCATGGGGTCGCAGAGTCGGACATGACTGAGCGACTGAACTGAAATGAACTGAATAGAAAATGTCACCCAGCAAATTTTGATATCTAAAAGGGCAAATCTTTGCCTACTACACAAAACTTTTAATTTCATCACAACAGTTAAAGACAGCATGTGTAACCCAAAATCTTTAAAACCATGATATATTTATTGGTTTAAATATGGAAAGACCATATATCCTAAGAAAATGTCCTCCTATTCAAGGAGGACACAGCCAGTTTTCTACTTCAAAGCTGTCTTCTAAGGTCCTTCAGCAAACAGCATATACACATAAGTGTACACTGATATAAAATGGATATTGAATTGTAGCTGAAGAATTTTTAACCCAGAAGTTGACCTGTCATGGGGATTATTTTTCTTACTATGCAGTTTTTTGTAATATATAACATTATGGTATAAAATATGTACATTAAAAATAAGATACTGACAACATCAAAAATCTGTCCACTGCCAATATCTACAATGGACGATCCAAGGGAAGAAGAGTTTTCATAAATCACATGAGAAAAACAATGTGAGAGCCAGGGAGTTCCAGAAGATTTCTTGAGGGCTATAGAACTTGAGAGCTCTTGCTGCTGCTGCTGCTGCTAAGTCGCTTCAGTCGTGTCCAGCTCTGTGAGACCCCATAGACGGCAGCCCACCAGGCTCCACTATCCCTGGGATTCTCCAGGCAAGAACACTGGAGTGGGTTGCCATTTCCTTCTCCAATGCATGAAAGTGAAAAGTGAAAGTGAAGTCGCTCAGTTGTGTCTGACTCTTTGTGACCCCATGGACTGCAGCCTACCAGGCTCCTCTGTCCATGGGGGTTTCCAGGCAAGAGTACTGGAGTAGGGTGTCATTGCCTTTTCCTACTCATGAGTAGATCATGTTAACACATGCATAACAACAAATGAGGAGGAGCAGGAAGAAGAGGAAAAAAAGATGCTATCCACATTTTATTTCAGTTCTGTGATTACTGACATTCAGTTAAATCACTTTAAAATGACCAGTAAAGTGCTCTATAAGGGGAATTATAAGCGGGTCCTAAACCAGCTAAGGCTTTTGCAGCCTATCAAGTCTGTGGGGCACTGGATCCCACAAAAGTGTCTGCGAGCCTTGGAGGGGAAACTCCCAGGAAGGACCCCTGCCAGGCCCTTCCTCCCTGCTTACCTGTTCATCTTGTCCTTGTCGTCCAGGCCATTCTTTCCGAGCAGCAGAACCTGCTGCACTTTGGGTACGTTGCCTACGCTGGCAGCTTTGTGGATCTTCCCGAGGTCCCTGTCTTGGATGTGGTACCTGGGCTGGAAGCTGGTTCTATGATGACCTCTGTCTCTCCCCAGGATGGTGAAGGAGCCTAAGGGCGACTTGCCCTTCTTATTCCTGAGGTCAAAAATCTTCTTCATCGCAGAGCCTATGGGCTCCAAACACACCTCACCTCCCCCTCGGCTCTTCACAGTCCCCTAAACCCAACACAAGCACTACAGGTAAGCCAGAGCCGTCCCGCC
The DNA here is from genome assembly GCF_014754425.2 of Oryx dammah. Taxonomy (NCBI): domain Eukaryota; kingdom Metazoa; phylum Chordata; class Mammalia; order Artiodactyla; family Bovidae; genus Oryx; species Oryx dammah. Next base: position 72,040,964 of record NW_024070194.1, read on the forward strand.
ACAACCTCCCAGCTGGGAAGCTCAACGGTTTGGAATCTTCCATCCCAGAATGATCATTGCTAAGCAACACCTCTAAACACATTGCCCGTGTGCCAGAATGCCCAGTGTACATGTGCAAGTACTGGAAGTGCATTTTTTGAAAGAAACAAACAATATCAACAAACCCTTACCCAAGGTAAGAAGGAAAGAGAGGAAACTGAAATAAACACAGAAAGGAAAGCGACATTACAACAGATGCCTCAGAAGTAAAGAAGCATAATCATAAGGGGCCATTATTATTGATGAACTATTACAAATTGGAAAACCTAGAAAACAGATAAATTCTGAGAAACACACACCCTGTCAAGACTAAAACAAGAAAAGATAGAAAAACTCAACACTCCAGTAACAAATAAGGAGATTCAAATATTAATTTTTTAAAAAATCCCAAAAGTTAAAAGCTTAGGACCAAATGGATTCAAAGCTCAACTCTACCAACATTCAAGTAAGAATTAAAAGTAAGACTATGCATAAAAAACACTTGACAAAATTCAAAACCCATTCATGATAAAAAGAATTCAATAAAATAGAAATTTCCTCAATATAATAAAGGCCATTTATGAAAAGCATGAAAAATCAAAGTGATAGTTGCTCAGTCGTGTCTGACTCTGCTATGCCATGGACTATATAGTCCATGGAATTCTCTAGGCCAGAATATTGGAGTGTGTAGCTTTTCCCTTCTCCAGGGGATCTTCCCAACCCAGAGATAGAACCTAGGTCTCTTGCAATGCAGGCAGATTCTTTACCAGCTGAGCACCAAGGAATCCCAAGAATACTGGAGTGCGTAGCCAATCACTTCTCCAGTGGATCTTCCTGACCCAGGAGTCGAACCAGGGTCTCCTGCATCACAGGTGGATTCTTTACCAACTGAGCTAACAGGGAAACTAGTCTACTTGGGAAAACAGTGTCTGATAGTATGAAAAGCAGGGACCAAGAGGCTTTGACCAGGATGGCTGCCATCTTTAAAAAGAAAAAAGCCCTCTGTCCTGTGGCTGATTCATGCTGATGTTTGGCAGAAACCACCACAATGCTGTAAAGCAATTATCCTTCAGTTAAAAATAAAATAAAAAAAAAACACCTCTCCCTCAACTATGCTGCCCCCTTCACCTGCAGCCTCAACGGTGCTCAACCCACAACCAAACACCCTGAAGGAGCTGCCCAGCCTCACTCTCTCCTCCTCACCACAGCCTAGATTCTGCTCCCTCCCCCTGGAGTTGTTCTCTCTGCCACAGGAGTGGAGAAGAGCCGAAATCAAACGGCTCGCCTACAGGTGAAGGGGGAGAGCTCTCAGCATTTCAGGTCACGGGTGCTAGATGGTAAGGTTCAGAGAAAGCTGCCAGTGACGTCACCAGGGTATAAACATCACATGGTGAGGCCACGAGCTGGATCCTCACTGGAGGGAAAAAGAGCTCGAGAGCCTCAGTCCCTGATCTGCCCCCACAGATGGGGAGGGGGCGAGTTGACATGCATGCAGTCACGGGCTGTAGTCACTTCCCGGCGGGGAGGGGACTCCTGCCCTGTGTCTGTGCGGCTGACACACTGCTCTGATTAAACGTATCCCAGGTGTGGAGAACAGCTGGAGCGGATGTTCAACCTGCCTCAGCCTGGCTCCCAGAAAAGAGCAATGAGCTTTTCCTCTCTTCCCAGGTAGTGGCTGAGGCTGGGAAGCAGCAGGAAACACACATTTGCTCAAGAGCACATTCTGATCCAAACTCATAGTATAGCGTCAACCTCTCATTTCTGATACCACAGGACAGGCAACAGCCAACCTGAAAGGTGGTGAAATTGGCCCAGGTCTGAACCTGGGTATGTGTGGGGTGGAGAGAGAGGATTCTTTATCACGGACATGGATGGGCCCTGGGGCTGTTTTCAGCCCATGAATGAGGCTGAGGGATGGGAGAATTATTTCTCCAGGATCGAGGCAAGTGCAGCCAGCAGCTCCAAGCAGTCCTTGGGCTGCTCTGTCCACATCTGCTCCCTGGTTACTTTCTGAAGCTGTCAGAGCACAAGAAATCTGTCTAAAGGAAAGTGGGATTCTGGCATTCAGATGCTTAAATAAACCACATCTGTAGCAGGGCAGAACCCAAGGGCCATGTCTGGGCCCTCAGCTTTGAGAAGAGAGATCATAGTCGTATGTGGATAAGACAAAGCTTGGGATGCTGGAATCCTTTTGAATTATTACTCTGGCTCTCCCCTTAAATGAGCCTCAGATATTTCGACCAATTTATTTTCTCCATTTCTCTATGGATCCATGATTCTATCTCCTGTCTACTGTGATCTCAGCCTGCAAATTAGACTGTTTGCTTGGGGAGGGAGAGGGATAGCTCTCACCCAGCAAGGCCGTTCCAGTACTGATTTGGCACTAATATAAACTAATCCCCACAGTGATGAAGAAAAACCAAGGGTGCAGCAGAGTCAGATTTTGGTGGCAGGCAGGCCGTGAGTGTGCAAATCCCAGCTCAAATATTAAGTTTAAACCCTCAGCCTCAATTGTCTCATCCAACTTTATGAAGTTGTGGGTGTTGGAGGTTATCACGGAGAGTGAAGGGGCATTTTGTTAAGCGTCCACGTGGCAGCAGTCACTACTCTTGTTCATTTGTGCATGATCACTGTTTCTGCAGAATCAGGGAGACTGTCACTAGGTGGAATGCTAGTCTAGTAAGGGTGGACACTAGGTATAGTCAAGGCAAGGCTGGGGAGGAAGGAGGGGGTCCAGCTGCTCTGGAGAGTGGGCAGGAGGCAGTGGGCCTGGGACAGGTGGGCACCAGGCCCCAGACCCCAGGGTGGTGAGTAGAGGAAGGCTAATGATGAAGGTTCTCGACTGAAGAGGAGCAGAACTCAGGCCTAAACACGTCTACCTGGACAAAACAAAGTACCAGTGGACCAGGGCCAAGGAATGCGCTGCTGGGGAGGGGACAGAGGGAAACCCATCCCCCTGGTTCCTCCAGCAGAAGGTGAGTAGCTGCTCCCCTCGGGGAAGGTTAAGTAACCTCACCAAAGCCACTCAGACAGTAAGTGGTGGACCCAAGGTTGAAAACTCAATTGTCTTTCCTACTGTATAGCATGGGGCACTCTGCTCAATGGGATGTGGCAAGCTTGGATGGGAAGGGAGTTTGGAATGAACACTGGAGTATGTGTATCTTTCTGAATTATAGTTTTCTCCAGATATATGCCCCAGAGTGGGATTTCTGGACCATACAGTAGTTCTATTATATTTCAGCTTTTTAAGGAATTTCCATACTGTTCTCCAAAGTGGCTGTACCAATCTACAGGATTACCAACAATGTAGGAGGGTTTCCTTTCTCTACACCCTCTCCAGCCTTTATTATTAGTAGACTTTTGGATGATGGCCATTCTGACCAGTGTGATGTGATACCTCATTGCAGTTCTGTCATGCATTTCTCTGATAGTTAGTGATGCTGACCATCATTTCATGTGCCATCATTTCATGGCAATCTGTCTATCTTCTTTGGAGAACTGTCTATTAAGGTCTTCTGCCCATTTTTATTTTTTATTTTTTTTGTGTTGCCCATTTCTAAATCGGGTTTTTGGGTTTTTATTTTTATTTTTTTGACATAGAGCTACATTTGTATATTTTGGAGATTAATCCTTTGTCAGTTGCTTCCCTTGCAAATATTTTTTCCCTCTCTGTTAGTTTTTTGTTTTTGTTTCCTTTGGTGTGCAGAAGCTTTTAAGTATAATTAAGTCCCATTTGTTTATTTTTATTTTCAGTACACAAAGACATGGATCAAAAAAGATAGTTCTGCAATTTATGTCAGAGTGCTTTTTTGTGGCTGTGTGATGCGACTTGTGGGATCCTAGTTCCCTGACCAGGGATCGAACTCAGGCCCACAGCAGTGAAAGTGCCAAGTCTTAACCCTTGGACTGCCAGAGAATTCCCTCAGAGAGTGTTCGGCCTATGTTTCTCTAAAAGTTTCCATTTAGGTCTTTGATCCATTTTGAGTATATTTTTGTGTATGGTATCAGAGAACGTTCTAATTTCATTCTTTTACTGTGGCTGTCCAGATTTCCCAGCACCACTTATTGAAGAGGGTTTTCTCCACTGTCTATCCTTGCCTCTGTCGTCATAGGTTAAACGACCATAGTTGCATGGAGAGAAGAGTCCACTTTATGTTGTTGAGTCCTCCTACCCCAGATCTGATCTTTCCATCTATTCCAGCGGTTTAAGGCTTTTCTCATTCAAGCACATACAGTAAATGTGCAGACGGATGGAGGGGAGGGAGCATGCAGCAGCTTCAGCAAAGAGGTTGCCACCAGGAAGGGGAAAGAGGTTGGCTGCAGTAGAACAGGGACTGGCCTTCTGTCCAAGATGCTGTAACAATGACCTTAACACATCTGCATGTTTATGTAATACATATGAGTGCTTCCTATAGAACTATCTTTCTATATATTTGAAATATTTTAGTTTAAAAAACATTTAGAAGTTAATCGGTTTTAATAGAAAAGGATTTTATTGCAAATACAGTGACTTCATATTACAGTAGTTTATTCTGATAAATCAAACGACCATACTTTATGTATATCTTGGATATAAAACTATACTTTTTTCCTTTTTTTTAAAAAAAAACATACACTTTCCAGTGTGATGACATTTCAATGAGGAAAAGATTGCATTCACAATGGATACCATCCTCCCTGAGTCCACAGCCCTAAAATACCAGCACTGTCTAAACTCCCTCATGGTGGAACAGGCCCTTACAAAAAGGCTTCCTTCCTCTATCCCTTATCGCCAGCTGAAAGTCACAGAAAGTGCAACATTTCTGGAGTGTCTATATCGATGTACCGAGAATGCCAGTGACTAAACCCATAGCACTAACAGTGCAATGGTAAAACTACAAAGCCCTGACTTTGCACTTGAATCTCTGTAGCCAAGGTTAGCAGTGCAACATTAAAATTGCTTTATTTTACCATTTACCTTGCTGAGAACCCCATAATTTGTTTTGCTTGTCAGTAGCAAAATTTGGAATATAACGCTAGAAGTTACCCAAGGACCACTAAAAAAAAAAAAAGAAAGAAAAAAGTAGTCTTTTCCAACCTGTTTCCCCAGCATCTGGCACACAGACCTTCATTAAATGCTTGTGAGATAAACAGAATCACAATCCTTGTCTATCCAGGGGTGTACAGCCAGCGAGCCACAATAAGCCACAGCGTCACAGTGGTTTACTTTAAAGATGTTCTTTCAAAACGAACTCCAGGAAGAAAAGCAGTCTACACAGCGAGGGATGCTGTAGCAATCTTGCTGAGTAGTTTGTTGAGAGCTCTAACTTTTTCTTCCAAGAATCGGGATTTTTTCTCGGCACCTCGTTGCTTCTCTTCGGTGACTTGAAGCGCTTTTGCCAGGTGAGCGTTTTCCACATAGAGCTCCTTGAGCAGCAGACCAGATCGGGTGTTCTTGTCAAACTGGAGAGGGGAGAAAGCCACAGTGTACGCACGTCTAACGCAGCCACGCCACGCCACCAGCTCTCCCTTCCTGTTCCTCCACACACGTTCAGACTAGCTTGGGGAACCTTACAAATCAGAGACACGTTGGATGCAGTGACAGGTTTTGTTATCCTGGCATGAGAGAGGAAACTGACGAACTATGTGGTAGAGAAAATTTAAGCCAACTTTGTACAAATTGATTTATCATGAAATGAAGACAAGAAGATCCAAATCTGGAGGCCTGCAAAAGACAATGAGGAAACTTTCAAGAGTACCCAAATGATTGCCTTATCTCAGAGTGCTCTGCAGGCCCACCATGTCAGCCAAGACGCACCGAGGCACCTTGGGTGCCACCCACACAACACTGGCAAGGGCTTCAGCGATGGGGACACAGGATACACTAGTCAAGATGCGGAGAGGCAGAGGTCCCGGCTTTGGGCTTTGAAAGTCCGCGCTGAGTTCACGCCCTTAAGTAGCTACGGAGCAGCTCTGCGGGCCAACGCTGCCTGGCCACAGCCCTGCTCCCACAGGCACGTGCTCTAACGGGAGGAGCCAGCAGAGCACGCAGGGTCAGGTGGCGTGTTAACAGAGAACCCAGGCGGGCGACACACGGCTGAGCCTGAGGTGCCCAGAAAGGCCTGAAAGACGCATGAGGGCGGGGGGAGGCTGCCTGGCGCCCACCTCCCAGGCAGAGGCCGGCGCATGCGCGGTGGCAGGAACGACCAGGAGGCCCGTGAGGAAGGCAGAGCTGCCATGCCCGCTGGGCGAGGGGCCGAGGGCAGGGGGCCAGGTCCTGCAGAATCTCGAGGCCACCGGGGAAGCCACTGTCTACTCTGGGGCAGGCCGGCAGCTCCGACGTATCTAAGGAAGACTGCTGCTGCTGAGGGGCTGGCAGAGGAGACGAGGAGCCCAGCTGTCAGGCCCAAAAGGGCGCAGGGCGGGCGATGGGAGCTCTGCTCCGCACCGAGGGCCGCGCTGGAGTGAGACGGCCCCTGGGTGGGCGGGCGGCTGGGAGCAGACAGCTCTGAAGGGGCGCCTGTCCAGGCAGCAGAGAACTCGCTGGGAGGACCGGGGCTCCGGAAGGCGGGGCTGAGGAGACCGGAGGGGGGCGGCAGAGGCGGGGCTGGGCGAGCTGAGCGCTCGGCCGTTTCTCTGGGACCTTCTGGTCTCACGGGGACACAAGCCCAAGTCACAACTGAGCGGAGGGGAGAGGGGCTGGGGGTCAGGGGCAGAGCGGAAGGGCCGCTACCCGCCCCCCGAAGCATGTAGGAGCCTCAAGATTTACTTGGGGTTGAGGTGTTACCAAGAGTGACTGGGGCGTAGGGGAGTCCAGGAGTCTGACGGCGGGGAAGGAAAGTGAGGACCCGGGGACCGAAAAGGGTGGAGGGCGCTGGTGCCGGCAGGGCAGGGGCTACACAGGTGGGCAGGGGGGCTCTGGACGGAGTGACTCGAACTGGGGACCCGCGGCTCAGGGCGCTGCAGATAAACCACATTCGGTCACTGTGGAAGAGAAGTATTTCCACAGATGCTCACATTTCACTTCCTGGAGCGCCAAGCGGACCTCGTAGGACAGCAAGGCCTCTCTCTCCCCTCTCTCCCTGCCCTCCTCTCCCCTTCTCAGCACTTCCGCAGGACGCAGGCTTCTCTTGGGTCCTGTCTCCCTCATCGGCGACCCCGACGCCCAGAGGAGGCGCCCATCACTCACCTGGTCCTTCAGCTCACCCACTTTCTCTTGGAGGAGCACTTCCATGTTCTTCAAAACCATTTCCACCTCCTCCGCCCGCTCTGCTGCTGCTTTCAGCTGTTTCTCATGCGCTTCCTGAATAAGAGGAGGTGAGAGATCAACACGCAGGAAGGCAGTGGCACCCCACTCCAGTACTCTTGCCTGGAGACTCCCAGGGACGGGGGAGCCTGGTGGGCTGTCGTCTATGGGGTTGCACAGAGTTGGACACGACTGAAGCGACTTAGCAGCAGCAGCAGCAACAGCAGAGATCAACATGGTACATTTTAAAAAGAATCATCTCAGGCTTATTTACTTTAGAATGGAAATCAGCTGAAGTGTACAAAATCTGAGTATCTGGCTAACCTTTCATCCATAGGGAGGGATGGTTAGAAATGTCTCACAAGCCACAAAGCTGTATTTCTCACTGTAGTGTTAGCAGATGAGAGACTCTTTGTCCTAGGATTTTAATCCTAAATGACTCAAAGTTGAGGTTCCCCAAACATGGTAGCCTTTCTAGAGCATCTCTGACTAAATTGTCAATAATCTGTCCTAGCACAGATTATCTCCAGCACGACGTGTCTGCATAATGCTATAAGGCTGTTCTTCGTTAGAATTTGTGTTTTACAAATGTCAGATTTTACCCACCTTTCCAATCTTGCACAAATTTCTTCCTCAGGAAGGCACCTAGCCCTCTGCCCCTCCTCACCCTCCAACTGACCCATGAACTTTGAGGACCCAAATGTGCTTCCCCAGGCTCGCACTTTGAGGTGCCCACTCACTTATGCCTGAGAGACTGTTCTGAGGTGGGAACCACTGCCGCTGAGGTTGAAAGAAATGGAAGCATAGAGTTAAATCACGTGGCTCAGGTGGAGCCAGGATCCAGTCCCCCACAGTGCACTCGCTGAGCCACTGTTCTGCTGCCCTTTTAAGGCAGCAACTCTGTTTCTACATGTGAGCCTTGCACACAGCAGGGCTCCCCAAGTCCGTGCTGTCACTGTGCTGATCTCTTGTCCATCCAGAACCTCCCACCCCTTGCTGCTTTTAAACATGCCAAGCACAGCCCACCCCAGGACCTTTCACCTGGCTGCACTCCCGAAGAGCTAGCCCTGCCTATCCCTCTCTTGTGACTCTTCTATCACCACCTTTCAGACCTGGAAGCAGGTCACATGTGTGGCTGGCTACAGACACACGCAGCCCAGAAAACAGGCTAGGGAACTTCAGGATCGGGCGCTCAATGCCCACCAGCTCCCAGCGGAAGCCGTGTCCCGTGGCTTCCATAAACATCCCACATAGTGGGAGGGCTGTCGGGCCGTCCTCCCCTTGGCACCAGAGAGCCTACTCACCCTCCCCGTCACCCCCAGCTGGCCCCCGAGCCCGGTCCCCACTCACCTGGGCCTCCTCCTGGAGCCGCCGTGCCCCCCGCCGCTCCCCTTCCAGCAGCCGCTGCAGCTCGGCCACGCGGCCTGCAGGCACGAGCTGTGCCATCTCCTCCCGCAGCTGCCGCACCTGCTGGGCGTGCTGCGACCGGGCCAGCTGCAGCCTCTGGGTGGCTCCATATAGCTGCCGGGGAAAAGGCACAGCGGTTGTGGGGTGACTGCCCAGAGCTACAGGGTCACCACCAGATACAGAACACTGCATCTCTACCTGGTAGGCCACCCCAGAGGGGAAGGGCGTGTCCAGCAGAGCCCCCGATTTCTTAAGAGTCCGTTTATCTGATGCCCACACTCCATTTCCTGATAGTTCAGATGGTAAAGAATCTGCCTGCAATGCAGGAAACACAGGATATATGGATTTGGTCCCTGTGTTGGGAAGATCCCCTGGAGAAGGGCATGGCAACCCACTTGAATATTCTTGCCTGGAGAATCCCACGGACAAAGGAGCTTGGTAGGGTGAAGTCCATGGGGTTGCAAAGAATGGGACGGGACTGAGCGACTAACACAAAGTCCACTCAGGGGTGTTTCTGCACCCTGAGAGCCTGGAAGGCCTGCCTGTAGCCCTCCCTGTGATCTTGTACTGGATCCTGGGAGGATAAAGTTATTCTGTCCTGTTTACCCCCTGGGTTCCTTGCTGGGTTTAATTCCTTCAATAATGGGACCCGCACCAGCTGCGTACAGCAGCCTCCCTCTAAATGTAGAGCTCACGCTCCTGAGACTGGCTGTGGCCAGGGCCCCGGAGGAGGTTGCACAGCATGGCGAGGTGTGGATGAGGACAAACTCGGCCACCTGCTTCCTGGGCACAGAACCCACGGGATCGCTGGCACCAGGCTGGCCACTTTCCCTGAATGGAGCGCCTGGGAGGCCATCTAAACACCGTTTATACCACGGGCTCTGGCAGCCTCATCTGGAGCACACAGAACTGCCCTCTGAGACCCCATGGATGGGAGAGGCAGCGGCTCCACCAGGGGCCCTGCTGAGGGCAGGCAGGGGAGGAGGGCACTAGCCGCCCCAGGCAGGGGTGAAACTGTGAGCCACAGCCCCACTCCCTCACTGGCCTGTGTCACCGCGTGTCTGAGGGGTCACCCCGGGCAGTTTCCCTGGACAGACCCCCAGAAGCACACCACACACACGGGTCCAGTGGAGCAGCCGCCACGCTCCTGGGATGAAGAGAGGGGAGGAAAGTTCTCACACCCTCCACCAGATGTAGCCGCCTCCCTGTGGCTTTAGAGCTTCAGATGATCACTATGCAGTCATTCCAGTCGAGGTCTGAGTCCCGCACACCTGCCTGGGCACTTTGCTGCCTCCTGCAGCCAATGCTGTGCTTAGCTCTGAAGCCTGACCACAGGCCTTGCCATCCACTCTCCTTTGCCAGGCAGTACTTCAGCACGGCCCAGCTGAGTGCCCTTGAGGCCCTCCTTGTAAAGCAAGGTGTGGGTGGAGGGGGGGGCCTTCTCTGGAGAGCCCTGCTCGACCGCCACGTGAGAAGGCAGGATGTCCCCAGAAGAGAAGCAGGGCCCCAGCAGCCAGGAAGCCAGGGCCTCCGTGTTCTGGGTGCTGGGGTGGGGCAGTGAGCCCCTCAGATGATGGCGGACCTCTCCACCCTGAATCCAGACTGGCCCATCCAAATGTGGGGCAGTGATGCTAAGGAAACCCCCGGCGCAGTGCTCAGCAGCCTGGATGCTTGTCTGCCCTTCCTGGGTGCTTGGCTGCCACGCAACAAGGACCTGATGCCACAGAGAGGCCGGTGCAGGTGCCCCTCCCACAGCACCCTGGGATGCCGGCTGTGTAGGCGCCCTCTTTGACGCCTGGCTCCCCTGCTGGCTCTGTGACCTCAGGACCACTCCCTCCCCATGGCTCTGGATGCACCCTCACCTCTGTACCCTTGATGGTCCCTAGCTGCCCTGTAAACGCCTTACTTCCCTCTGCACACTTTCATCCAGGCGTGTTTCAGGGGTCCTCATATAACTCACCAAAGGTGGCCTCAGAGCAGATGCTCCTGCCCGTGACAGTGGCTGAGTGCTGGGCATCCCCCAACCCCAGCGGGCATGGAAGCCTCCGGCAGCCCAGCCCTGCTGCCCATGGGTTGATCTGTCTTCTTCACCTCAAAAGGTCAAGCCAGTCTGGCAATTTCTCAAGGTTCCTTTTGCACTATGAACAGGGAAGGGAGCCCCCAGTACACAGAGACACCTTGGAGAAAGTGCCTGCTGACAGCAGTGGGCTGGGCCCACAGGGGTCTGCCAGCCCCTCCTAAGACCCTGGACAGGGAGGGGTCCCACATGCAGATAGACCCTTCTGCAACCTGGGCCATCTGAGAAGTGACCTCTCACACCAGGTGTCCACAGCTAAGTCCAGGGGTCAGACCAGGGGCCAGGTGGGGAACCTGGTGCCAGGCTGAGCAGAGACATGAGGCTTAGAGACCCTCTCTCACAGCCCCTTCCCCCTGCAGACACTGGCTCTCCAAGCGCACCCCATGTCTGAGTCCACCAGGGCCCAAGGTCCTCAGGGCACCTCACACCGTCACCTCCCTCCTCTCCTCCTGCTCGAGCTCCTTGGAAGAACCAGCCCTGAGTCCCAGCACCTCTCGCTGGCAGGCACCCGCCACCCCTCCTGGGCCCACTCTGCTCACATCTCTGTGTCCCAGTCCATGAGCTCCCTGCCTGCCCCCCACTGCACCTCTGAGCCTGGCAGGCGCTGGACAAGCGCAGGGCAGGGCATTGGTGGCACTGCCACACAAATGCACAGGCGTGTGACACCCGGGCTCCGCTGGGGCGAGGAGCTAGTCCCCTCGGGGGCTGCTGCGCCAGCGGCCTTGACCTCGGAGGCCGCCTTCCGTGTTCCCTGGCTGCTCCACCTGCAGAGGGCACACCCAGAGGTGCTGCTATGGCCACCTGCCCTCATGAGGAAACAGGCACAGCCCTTTACATGGTTCACTCGTGTTCCACCTGACCCTGGACCGGGCCTGACTGTGTCCTCGGCCTGGAGGGCGTCCCCCCTAGCTGTGTGCCCTCCGCCAGCCCCACGATGCCCTTGGCCGGCCCTCTGATGTGCAGGCTGTCAGAGGCGAGGCTGACCCCCCTCAGCCCGGGACCACCGTGCACACCCACCTGGTCCCGACTCTCTTCAAGGGCCTCTCTCAGCTGTGACTGTGCCAGTCTCAGGCTCTGACGGTCCTGAGTCACGTGGTCAAGTTCAAGTTCAAGTTTTTGGATTTGGTTACCCTGTTTTTAAATGTCAGTTTCACAAGTATAAGAAGGACATTAGCAATGTGATACGTGCTTAATGCAGAAACTTCAGAAAACAAGAGTTACAAATTTAAGTCATCCGTGATTACAGCACATCCGACGTGCTGTATCTCCTGGCCCTTCCTCCACACACACATGCTGCCACCACGACATCGTAGGCCCTGCTTCCTCTCTTACGCCAGAGCATTAGACACTGTTTAAACATGTGTTTTTTAATGGCAGCACCATAATCTACTGACTTAGTCAATACGGCTGATGATTCAAAGCTGATTCCAATTCTGTTGTGCTATTATAAACACCAGAGCAATGAAAATATGTTCAGCTAAGTCCATACACAATGTTTAGTAAAGTTCCCACAGCAGAATCATGAAGTCGGAGCACACCAACGTTCTTGACCACTCTTGATGTATGTTTTGCCACAATGACCTCTGGAGAGGTCATCCCAATTTAGGCTCCTATCATCAGGATTTAATTCCTTTCTGCTACTTTCTCTAGAGGTACCAGGCTTTGCAAAAGCTGCTAAAAGTTCACACGTTTTTCAGGGCTTGCTTGTGAAGCCCCTCGCTTTACCTCCAGGCACTTCAGGGCTGTCCTTGGTCTGTTTTAGGCCAGGCTGCCCGCCCCTCCCTGACCTGCCTGCCATTCACCTGCAGCTCCTCCCGGCGCACGGCCTCCTCCAGTCTGTGCGTTAGCAGCTGGACGGTGACGTGATCCTTCTCACTTTGGGTCTGGTGGGTAGAGGCCTCCTCTCCGAGCTGCAGGACCCTGTGGTTGAGCTGGGACAGTTCATCCCTACACTTCTGACTCTGAAACAAAAAGGGAGAAAACACAGGTCGGAAAGCCAGCAGCATCCCAGGGGTCCTCAACCAGGGACACTCTTCTCCCCAGGGGATGCCTGGCAATCTTTGGAGACCATTTTGGTCATCACAGCTGGGGGTGGGGTTACTATTAGCAACTAGTGGGTGAGGCACTCGCTCAGTGTCCCCAGAGTGATGGGCTCTCAGGCCACCAGGCAAAGGATGAACTCTGATCCATCCCCCAAGAAACAAATGCTGGGCACCAGGAGCACTCACACCCCATCAACATCCCATCACTGCTCTGGAGAACTGGCATGATTTTCTTATTTCTCACACAGTTATTTCTGACATTATCTTATACAAGTTGAAGAAAAAAAAAAACCCTAGCTAAACCTGAGGCACATGATTCTCTTAAAAAATCTGATCACTGTCATTAAACAGAGCACACTGATGAAATGACCCACTTTGCAGACTGTGGATGCTGGACGCTGGCGGTGCGGCCTGGGATAAACAGCAGCCAGCAGGTGACACAAGGAAGCTCGTTATCTCCAACTGTGTGTCACACACCTTCACACAAACCATGTTTTGCTCCTCTGCTTTTCCCTAGCAATTGCTCCGGAGGCTGAGGGTCTGAAGCCCTCTGTGCCTCGGAGCAGGGTTCATGCACAGCTAGGCGGATGCATCACTGTGGCCCCAGGGTGGGTGTTCCCACCTTATCAGCCAGGCTCGGGGAGGCAGGCAGCGGTGGGAAGAGGTGGATGGGAACTGCGGGTCTCTCCAGGGTACAGCAGGTGTCTGGGAAACCAGAGGTGATAAAAGCCCTCCCCGAGAGAGTGGGAACTCAGCAAGGACACAGGGTCGGCAGATGGAAATCCACTACACTTCTGTGTCCTAACAGTGAACGTGCAGAAACCCACATGAGAAGCAAAACACCATTTCCGCTCTGGCCTGGAAAGAGCTTGGAAGTCGTTACCCGCCCCTCCCAACCAGAACAAAGAGAAAGCTGAGTAGCTGAAAGCCAACAACTCTTCTGAGGCCCATCAGAGAACTGAAGTCACAGGGCAAACCAATGCTCTGAAAACCAGAAAGACAGGCAAAGAGCGTCACAGCTCACCAGGAGCCAAAAGCTGGAGGCCTAAACAAGGTGGCTGCTGTGGGTAGAACCGGGTCCACAAAGTCACCACTGTCTGGAGACAAGGCTGCTAGCAGGTAATTAAGGTTAAATGTGCTCGCAAGGTGGGGTCCTAATCCAATGGGACAGTGACTTTATAAGAAGACACAGTGAGAGGGGGCTCCCCACAAGCCTGGAAGGGCCTCACAGGAACCAAGCCAGCCCCGCCTTGATCGTGGCCTTAGGAACCTTGGGACAATAAACTCTGTAGTTTAAGCCGCCTGCTTGTGGCATTCTGTATGGAGCCTGAGTAGACTAGGACAGCGGCTGTTCTGAAGTACACAGAGCGCTCTGTTCTCTGCCCTCCTTCTGTACCAGGTCGGAACCAGCGAGGGGAAGGGGACAGCCCACTGGAGCCCCCTCCAGCTGTTCTGACTCAGTGTCCTTCACCTACTGGACTGGCTAAAATAAGAGTGACAACACCAAGCGTGGGCAAGGATGTGGGGCAGCTGGACCGAGCATACACCGCTGGTGGGAACATAAACTCTTAGTAGCTGCTCTGGAAAACAGCTGGGCAATTTCATATGAAACTAGACATGCAACTGCCGTACAGAACAGTGACTGCTCTCCTGGGCATCTATCCCGTGAAATGAAGACCATCCACACAAAGACCTGCCTGGGAATGTTCACTGCAGCTTCTGTGAGCCCAACACTGGAATCACCCAGCCATCCTTTAAAAGGCATGCCAAAACCAATACAGAACTGTAAAGTAAAAAAAATAAATTAAAAATAAATAAATAAATAAAATAATAATTAAAAAATAAAAATAAAAAATAAATAAAATAATAATTAAAAAATAAAAATAAAAAAACATAAAAGGCAAGCATTAAGACAAGCTGGTTCCAAATTGGGAAAGGAGTATGTCAAGGCTGTATATTGTCACCCTGCTTATTTAACTTATATGCAGAGTACATCACGCAAAATGCCAGGCTGGATGAAGCACAAGCTGCAATCAAGATTGCCAAGATAAATAACCTCAGATACGCTGATGACACCACCCTTATGGCAGAAGGCAAAGAGGAACTGAAGAGCCTCTTGATGAAAGTGAAAGAGGAGAGTGAAAAAGTTGGCTTAAAACTCAACATTCAAAAAACTAAGATCATGGCATCTGGTCCCATCACTTCATGGCAAACAGATGGGGAAACAATGGAAACAGTGACAGACTTTATTTTCTTAGGCTCCAAAATCACCGCAGATGGTGATTGTAGCCATGAAATTAAAAGGCACTTGCTCCTTGGAAGAAAAGCTATGACCAACCAAGACAGCATGTTAAAAAGCTGACAAAGTTCCATCTAGTCAAAGCTATGGTTTTCCTAGTAGTCATGTATGGATGTGAGAGTTGGACCATAAAAAAAGTTGAGCACTGAAGAATTGATGGTTTTGAACTGTGGTGTTGGAGAAGACTCTCGAGAGTCCTTTGGACAGCAAGGAGATCCAACCAGTCCATCCTAAAGGAAGTCAGTCCTGAATATTCATTGGAGCGACTGATGCTGAAGCTCCAATACTTTGGCCACCTGATGTGAAGAACTGACTCATTGGAAAAGATCCTGATGCTGGGAAAGACTGAAGGCAGGAGCAGAAGGGGACGACAGAGGATGAGAGGGTTGGAAGGCATCACTGACGTGACGGACATGAGTTTGAGTAACCTCTGGGAGTTGGTGATGGACAGGGAAGCCTGGCGTGCTGCAGTCCATAGGGTTGCAAAGAGTCGGACACAACTGAGCGACTGAACTGAACTGAAGACGAGCTGTGGGACGTGAACGCCTTGGAATGCCATCCAGTGACAGGAAGAAACTAACTGTGGACGCACAGCAGGGAGTCGTGCTATGTGAGGAGAGGCAGTCCCAGAGAGCTCATTCGGTATGGTTTCTTGTGTATCACTGGTGAAATGGTACAAGTTTGGCTCTCCTCTGTCACTTTCATCAAGAGGCTCTTCAGTCCCTCTTTGTTTTCTGCCGTAAGGGTGGTGGTGGGGCTGGGATAGGCGTTCAGAAAGACAGGTGGCAGATGTAGCTGTGAATGAATGATATGAAGGGCCTTGTGGAGCTGCAGCTGGGCTGTGGAGACATGAACCTGCCCAGGGGATAGGGCCGTGTAGACCTGACACCCACATGGGAACAGAAGCAAAGCTGCGGAAGCACGTGGACTTCCTGGGTGGTCCCCTGGTTAAGGAGCTGCCTTCCGAGGCAGGACACTCGGGTTCCACCCCTGGCTGGGGAACCAAGATGCCACGTGCCGCGGGGCCACGAACCCCCGCCCCCCAAACTGGGGAAGTAAGACCTACGGACTGCATCAATGTCAATAGCTTGACTGCGATGCTCATTAAGGGCTGACTTGCATCCCCTCACACCCCAATTCACACGTTGAAGCCCAAACTTCCAATCCTGTACAGAGGGACGGCAGTTGGAGATGGGGTCTTGAAAGAGGTGATTAAGGTAAAACGAGGTCGTGTGAATGCAGGAGGATGGTGCCCTAATAAGAGGTGACGACACACGCGTCTGAAGGAGGACCATGTGAGGACACAGGGAGGACACTTGTGTACAAACCAGAGAGAGGCCTCAGAGGAAACCAGCCCCGCCCTGACCTGAGCTTCTAACTCTGAGCACTGTGAGGAAATAAACTTCTGTGGTATAAGCCCCTCAGTCTGTGGTGCTTTGCTATGGCAGCCCTAGCATGCTAACACAGACACTATACTAAAGTTTCATAAAACGTGACCACTGGGGAAACTGGACAAAGTGTGTTTCTCTGTAATTTATGTGAGCCTGCAATTATCAGTAATAATTTCAATTTTTAAAAAAACTAAAAAAAAAAAGAACGCCACATCCAAGCTGTGTAAAGTGAAGTGAAAGAAGCTCAGTCGTGCCCAACTCTCTGTGACCCCATGGACTATATATAGTTCATGGAACCCTCTAAGCCAGCATACTGGAGTAGGTAGCCTTTCCCTTCTCCAGGGGATCTTCCCAACCTAGGGACCAAACCCAAGTCTCTCGCACTACAGGCGGATTCTTTAGCAGCTAAGTCACAAGGAAAGCCCTCCAAGCTGTGTGCTTCGGTACAAAAGCCAGTAAGTGAGGCCAAGTGTAGAAAGCATTTATTCATGGCGCAAAGGGAGACCAGTGTGGTGGTCAGTGCTGAACAGTGAGAGGGGCATTCACGTGCAGGCTAAAGGGGACTGATCAAACAGTAAGTCCATCCACTGAGGATGATGGAGACCAGGCTTTTCACTGCTAGAGGCAGAAGTTATAAATACAGAAAGAGAGAAAGATAGAATCATCCCTGTGATATTGGAATTGCAGTTTGAATTTATGATTTTGGGTAGAGAGGTGTACAAATAAATATACCTGAAACCACGTGCATTGAGCATAATAAATATACACTCCCTAGTTCCATGCACTAACTGTATTTGGACATAGTGATGACCCTATTTGGACATAGTGAGCATCCCCAGAACCCAAATCTTGGTCTCCAAGTACCATTCTGAGCTAAAAGTCATCAAGGATTCCTTGGAGAAGTGGCTGCTTCCAGGGTTGGGGCAAGGGAAATATCAGATGAACTTGGAATATCATGGGACAGTAGAAAGTAAGGAAGTGCTCAAATAATGACCAGAACTCACCACGAGGGGGCTCTTATAGCCAAACCTGGGACACTTGAGCATGGAAATAAATACTGATGGTAACATATTATAACCCATTAAATAAACATGGAGAACAACTGGGTGAGAGTTTGATGAAGAACAGGACATTCACATCATATCAAAGGATTTTCCCACAAAATGTTCAGGAATAACCAAGGGGAAAGTAACTTTGTGAAGAAGCCTGGCCAACACCACCTGACCAAGAATCTAAGGACATCACTAAAGCTTGTGTCCCCGGACAGGATGGAATGAGAAGGGGATATTCCCACATAATCTGAATCCAATTCTAAGGAAGTTCTAGATACACCAAAACAACTGCTTATCACCTTCAACAGCACCAGGTCCTAAGAACAAGGAAAGGCAGACTGAAGCCACACGAGGTCCCGGCTGCGGCTGACGGGGCCACAACTCATCCTATCCACACTGATCCCCCAGCTTGGAGTGGGAGGAGGCTGATGGGCCAGCAACTCTTGTAACTTCCATAAAAATGTTCTGTGTTTCCTTTCTGTAAGTTTGAGATTATTTCAAAACAATAGAAAAGGGAGCGGGGGGTGCATCCGTTTCACACCAGGTGTCAATACTTAACCTGTGTGCAGAGCTCTTCCATCTCAAAGCAGGCCTTTTCCTTGTCTCTCTTTAAGACCTCCATTTCCTTCCTGTTGAAGAAGCAAAGTTAACAGTATCACTGATGAGTCACTGCTCACCGCGGTCACCGTGGTGGCTGGTTTGTACGCCTGCTCTCCATACCCTACAGCCACTGGTCTCTCACTGTCCTGCACTGTTACCGCTGCTGGTCCAATTGGATCGCAGCCTGGGAACCAGAGGAACCCTGCCAGCACTAAGAACAAACCCTCCACGACATTCCTCAGTTGCACAGCACATGTTAATCTCTCTCCAGCACGTGGGAGTGCTCTTCACATCCAGAAGCATAACGATCAACACAGCCTTGCATTTGCTGACGTCTGCTGTCAAAAGGGTCCCAGCACCAAACCTACGGTAAATGGTTCCTGGAGGGAAGAAACCTTTCGGATTTCAGAATTGCTGGAACGTAACAGTGATTTCTGGGTGACTATCCACTCTGGATTCCACACTTTAATCGTCAGGCACTTTTATCAAATCAATACCACATTCTCAGCAGTTTAGAGCTGAGCTCATTTGAATTTTATTAAAAAAAAAAAAAAAAAAAAAGCCAAACCCTTCTTAGATGAGTCTCTGATAGTGAAAGCTGGAATCTCCCGACAAGTATCCCTCTACAATACACACAGCTCCTGCCTCAGTGCTCAGGCCCCTGCCCTAGACCCCTGAATTTGACACACTGAAATCCATAGACCAGGAATGAACCTTGGACAAAAGCACGGCTGAAATAATTATCAGGACAAGAACAGATTCTACTGGCCCAGGAAGGTTGTAAGAGGCCCTCTTGCCCCTGCAGGGATGCAGGATGCCTCCTCTGACCCTTGAGCATGCTATGGAGTATTCTGTAGGACACCTGAGCCCTCCTGTGCCTATCAAGGCTGGTCAGAGGGCAGCACAATTCTCTGCTGACTGTTCCTGGAATGTGGGTTATCTGTGAACATGTCCCACTATCTGCAGTAATGCCTTGTGAACTTCTATGATGAGCAAACCGTGTCCGGGATGGGTGGCTGGGTGGGACCACCGAGCTGGCCCTTACCTCTGTGCAGCCTCTGTCCTTTCTGAAGCTTCAAGCTCTTGTCGGATCCTCCCCAGCTCATTTTTCAAGAGAGTGTTTTCTTCAGAAAGCTTTTCCAACTTGATTCTGGATAACAAATTTTAAAAAGAAAGAAGAGTGGGAATTCCAGGAGCTGGTCCCCCGACGGGGTCTAGTCTTGCAATGACCCCTAGCCACACTTTCCTTCCCTGGATGGGGGCACAGGGCACCAGTCCCTCCCTGTATCCAGTGTTAACCTGCTCTGGTTTGCATCTCCCAAGAGATAAGCTACAGAAAAACACAGCTTTCTCAGCTCCTAAAAGAGTCAGTGACTAGTGTATTCGGCACCTTGGTTCTCTCTCTCTCCTGCATCTCCTTACACCTTCACTGAAATGTTAGCGTGCTCACAGCTGGCACCAATGCAAGATGCTGGGTGAGAGTCCTCACGGAGTTGTTGCAAGGAAATCCCCCCCAGGGCCCCCGAGCACAAAGCTGAGGAACACAAGGACTCAGGAAGCTGAATCCTATGGGAGTGCCCCCTATCCTACACCCTGAGGTCAGCACTGGAGGAATGCCGGGAGCCCGCACACGAGATCCCACCCACGACAAGGTCATGAGGAGAGACCTGACAGACCAGGCGGATCAGGACTCGAGGGACTCCCTGGACCTGCTCAAGCATCTACCCCGACACCAAAATCTGTCTGTCTACTGTTTACTATATTATGCCTTTCACCAACTCTTTTGGCATTAACAGGGGGCTATCCCTGACCACCTTCCCCTGAAGAAAATCAACTTAGGGCTCTAGCTGATAAGTCTCCTGGGCAGCAAAGGAATATTTCAATTCAAACCCCTCTGTTAGCATTCTAACTTGCGTGGCAGGTTTATCCATATTCTTACAACTAATGCACATGGTTGTTCACAACTTCCCAACCATGAAAGGCAGGGGAACTTAAACATTCTAAAATTCTAATAGGCACAGAGCCCTTCGAGGAGTAAAAATTATTAGAAGAGTGCTGGTGAAGGATTTCATTGTTGAGCCAATGCTTGCTGCCAAGTTTCCATATCCCTTACCAACTGTGTGCCTGGAAGTATATTAGTTAATATAGTTGATATGTAGGGAAAAGAAGTAGTAGCCTTGGTGTTAGCAACATTAGACCTTTGAGTTAATAAATTTTTTCTTTGTTATAACCCACTGCACCTTTGCCCCATAGGAATGTAACTTTATTTAGTACTTTCTGAGAGTGGCGCCAGACTTTAGAAAAAACACTTTTAGAGAAAATAAGTTTTCTGGTTGACAAACCTTTATCAGAAAAAAGGGGCATAAACTGTTAACAGGCCTCCAGGCCAGAAGATGATGTAAATCACATAAGACTTTTGTATATGGAAAGGTATGCAGAAAGAAAGCCTGGTTTCGATAAGGGTCAGAACTGCTGACCCTGCATGACTCTGCATCTTCCATTCCCCTCTATGTACAACCCAAGGTATAAAAGCTCTTTTTAAAAATAAAGTTACAGACCAGACCTGTTCCACCTAAGCTTGGTCTCCCTGTCTCTCTCCTTCTCTCTCTCTCTCGCCTACTCCATCCATCCTGAGGGAACCCCTGGATCCTGCTGGGGCTGGACCCCAGTAGAGGACACTGGAAAGATGCCCGCGTCAGCGGACAGAGGGTGATCCGATGCAATGTGGAACCTTCAGGAGGGGAAAGCAAGTACTGACAGAGGCTGCCCAGGCCAAGTTTGCCTGGAGCCCTTGGCTTCTGATGCTCTCAGAAGGATTTTCATAGGACACAAATCTATATATTCAGCAGGCATAATATTTCTAAGTGCAGTAAATAAAAAGAAAACAGCACCTATGCCCTATGACTCAACAATTCCATTCTTAGGAACATCAGCACTGAGAACAAAAAATAGGGCTACCCAGAGCCCCCCCAGGGGTTACCACTATCCCGACTTGGAATAGTGACCCTGGGGGACATGTTCTGGGTGCTGGTGACACAGATGTGTCCAGTTCATCAATTCTTCCAACTGTATACACGTGTGAATTTTTGTGTGTGTGCATACAACACTTCAATAAAAAGTTAAAATGAAAGAAATACACACCTAAATACACCAAAGAAAAACCACAAAAGATGGAGACGCTAACAGCAACCAGAGGACACAACTCAGATCACCTCCTGTGGGAACAGAATAACAGCCTCTAAAAGACGTCTGCATCCAGAACCTGCAAACGTGCTATTTCATAGCAAAGGGGAATCAACGCAACAAACAGAATCAAAGCTGCTAATTCACTGCCCTTAGATGGAAAGAGTGTCCTAGACTGTCCACTAGGGCCCTCCACTGTGGAAGAGCAGGCAGAAGACTGGGAGTCGGGACGGAGTGCAAGTCACTCCTGGCGTTAGAGGAGGGTGTGGGTCAAGAATGGGAGGCCTGCAGGTTTCCTCCCGAGCTTCCAGAAAGGAAGGCGGCTGCCAACACAGAGACTCCCGCCCAGTCGTAGGCACTTCTGATTTCCAGGCTCGAGCACCGTGAAATCCTAAGTTATGATGCTTTAAGCCTCTGACTTCCTGGTAACTCATCACTGCAGCAATGGAAAATGGATGCTCACACAGAGCAGCCTGCCCAGGTCAGAGGGCAGAGGGCAGAGGGCAGCCTTCAAGGGCACATCAAGGTTTGTGCTCCTAGGAAGACCAGCCTTCAGAAATGGGAGAGAAGCTGAGACATTTTCCGATAAGGAAAACTGACAGAATGTACTCCAAAGACAGTTTTACAAAAGGCCACACATCAGAGTGAAGAAGATGGTCCCATAAAGAAGGCATCTAACCAGGCATCCAAGCTGAGGACCATTCAGTAAATCGCCCGGTCTGGAGATGTGAAAAACGGCCATGTCCAAATGCCTTGAAACAATCTACCAAGACAGACCCAGGAGGAAATATAAGACCTGAACAGACCTGTAACAAGGGTTACAGATGCCGAAGAATGGAGCCTTCTCCGCCTACCGCTCTGGGGCCAAAAGCTGCAAACACGTCTCACTCCCAGCTGCACCACGGGAAACCCTGTCCAATGATCCAGAAACCCCTGACTGGAACTGTGATATTAGCTGTGGGGCCAACAAGCCAAGGCGTGCCACGAGTCAGGAGAAGCGGGGAGAGGCCCAGTACAGCGCGCCGGGCCCGGGGGCTGGGTGGAGGACCAGGACAGCACTGGGCTCCTGTGCCTGTCCAGAGGAAGTGCCCGAGACAGACGGCAGAGAGGGCGTGTGGCCGCTGGGCTGATCCCGCGCGGAAGGCCCCCCGAGTGTGCCGGGGCCTGATGTGGACTCGCAGGTCCACTGGGCCCGAGACCAGCCCTCGATCGCAGCCACAATCGCAGCAGTGGGGCCACACGTTCACCTGAGGCTCTCTACCACTTGTGAGGCCCAGCACCACCTCTGCTTCATGGAGCAGGGAATTCAGAAGTCAGCCCACCATGACCAAGGCTCCACATCATTGGGGGACCCCCGTGTCTGAGGCAGAGGCCTAGAGCAAGGTCTAGAGGGTGATAAACAGTCCAGGCGCCTTGGGGGGAGGTGCGGGGGGTCTGGGAACAGAGCCTGGGGCCACTGGCTATGCCAGTATTTTCTTTCTCAAGCCGGGAGGTGCACTGACATTTACTCCTTGGCTTATCATAAATGCCACGGGATCTGTTTTCCTGTGAAGCAACATGCCATGGTCACCCTGTGGGCAGGAGCTGGCACCTCAGCTGGACACACCTGCATGTGTGGTGAGCCAATGTCCTCTGCCCAGAAAGGGACACAACAGCTCACGAAGCCTCTGTCTCCAGGACGCGGGCAGCTTGCGGGAGTGCTGTGTGGGCACTCACAGGGCCAAAAGACACTGTGTAGAGAGCGTCAACCACAACACACAGCTGTGCCTGCCTGCAGTCACCCGGGTCATCTCCTGGGTGGTGCTGGGAGGCTCCTGGAAAAGACCTTCTAGAGGCCTGGGCTCCTGAGATGGAGTGGGTGCTGGCCTGGGCCCCAGGGGGGCCAGGTAGGAGGGCCAGGCTGCACACCTGATGCTCCATCACTGGCTCACAGACCGCCTCCTCATCTTTAGCCTCCTCTCAGGCCTCCAGCCCCAGCTCCCTGGTAGGGCCCGGAGGATGGGCGTGTGGGCCCTTCTTCTCTAGCACTGAAGATCATGTTCCAATTTTCCAAATAAACCTTTTCTCTCCTTTTCCCACAAATCTCAGTTTCTTTCCAGAACTCCACTAACCCAAACTAAAGGCCTTTCCCATTATTTGGGGGCATTTAGCCCTTTCATCCACCTCCCCAGGAGCCACGAGATGACAGATGAAGCAGACTGTTTTTAAAGTCAGACTCTTTGGGACTTCCCTGGCAGTCCAGCGGTGAAGACTCCATGCGTCCACCACAGGGGCACAGGTTCGATCCCTGGTGAGGGAACCAAGCTCTCTCATGCCATGCGGACAATGTGGCCGAAAGAAAAGTCAGAACCTGTGTAAAATAATCTGCTCTTTCAGGGCTCACCACTCAGGTTATGCATACTTGTGACTCTGAGCAATCTGCCCAAATTCAGTTTCAAATCCGGGTTCTCGGCAATACCCTGGACCTGAGATCCCTCAAGGCTGGGGTGGCGGACCTGAGCCTCTGGAGCGCCTCCTGCAGCCGTGCTCTCTCCTGGCTCAGGTGTCCCGCGTGGCCCCGCTCCAGCTCCGCCCTCCTCTGCAGCTGCTCCCGCAGGCCTCGGACCACCTCCTGCGACTCCGCCTGCAGCGTCGCCAGCTCGGCCTTCTGACCCTGCAGCACGCCAACCTCGAGCTGGAAGGCCCGCTCCAGCTGCCTCCTCTCCTCTGCAAATGCCCTTTTCGTCACCTCCATTTCCCTCTCGTGGTCATTAACCTAAGGAGGGAGGCATGAGTGATGTTGACCGGGGGCCTCCAAATACAATTCACTTGATGAATCAAGGCTGCCGGGCGCAGAACCCAAACAGCAGGTGGCCCAGCTTCAACAGGTTGCGGAGGCCCGTGAAAGGCTCCCCACGGCTTGTGTGGCCGCCTGCTTCCATCACTTTCTGTAACCTCCACTGCAGCCCTGGGGGGAGGCCCGCAGGTGCAGAAGGGAGGCTGGCGGCCCGGCAGGTAGCCACAGGAGGAGGGCAGGAGGGAACAACACCTCCACAAGGCCTGGCCACAGCAGGCACCAAGGGGCAGGACCACCCCGTGGCCATGGTGACACCTGACAAGCTGTGGGCACCATCCCTCCACAAAACCCACCACAATCGAGTAACAGAGCAAGAGACACAGTCACCCAAGAAGACAGGCTTGGCCAGGGTGGCCTAGGAGCCCCTGCGTGCTAAGTCGCTTCAGTCGTGTCCGACTCTGTGTGACCCTGTGGACTGAAGCCCACCAGGCTCCTTTGCCCATGGGATTCTCCAGGTAAGAAGACTGGAGTGGTTGCCACGCTCTCCTCCAGGGGATCTTCCCGACCCAGGGATCGAACCCGCATCTCGTATGTCTCCTGTATTGGCGACATATCTCCTCTTTTCCACTAGCACCACCTGGGGAGCCCCTGGTGCAGGGCAATCACAGGAACCAAGATTCTGCTCCCAGAATCTGCTTCAGCTGCAACAGAGCCAGGGGCTGTGACTTCCCAGCGCAGGGCAAACAGGGAGGTCTGGCCTCTGCACCAGCCTCCAGACAGGGGAGGGACCCTGCTCCCCCTCATTATTAGCTATTCCTTTGTCCTGCCTCCTTCCGAAGGGGGTGGAGGCAGAAAGTCAAGGTCATGCACATTCCCTGCAAACCTCCGTGCCCCTGAGCACGCTCACTATGGGCAGACGTGTGCGCAGATGCATCTCAGCAGCAGCAAGTTCCCCGACCTCTGTGGCCTCCCTCAGTCCCCTGACCTTGGTCTCCAGCTGGATCTTGAGTTCTTGGTAACGCTCCTTCAGCTGCTCCAACATGATCTCTGTTTCTATACTCGCTGAGGCGGAATCACCCACGAACGTGACGGTGCCTGAAAATAAGAGGACATGTCCATAGATGTTCTGCTCAGAACACCATGGGATCAAGCATCTTTTAATTTCATAGCTGCAGTCACCATCTGCAGTGATTTTGGACCCACGGCACGGCCAGCCCTCCTGGGCCCAGGTGTCCCCCATGCCATGCGTGGTAGGGGGCACACTCAAGGCTCGAGTCAGAATGCGAGTGTGGCCACTGCTGGGGTTTCATCCACGCCGGCTGATGGGCTGGAAAGTGAAGGGAGCAGACACATCCTGACCTCTCGCCTGCTCTTTGCAGTTCCCGAATTGTTTTCCATGAAAAAGAGGGACAGACTCAGCAACATCGGCCGAGAGAACTTGGGATAAGCATCTTAGGAAGGAGAGCATCCCATCGCCCTGACAACAGGAAGCTGCCGCCTGGGTCAGGAGTGGCCCCGATTGGAGGCATGGCCAGCCCGGCCTCCACCACCCACGTAACCCCTGCACCACAGCACTGCCGTCTTGACCACCCCTTCTCCTTAGATGGGGGCGAGGGGAAGAGAAAAGCCAGCCGGGAGAGCGCTCTGGCTGCATCGGCGCCATCACGAAGCTCGGGGCTTCCTCCGGTGCTACGACCCAGAGCCATCTGGCCACCACACCAGAGCCACACACTCCTTGCAGCTCAGGCCCGTCCAGAGATAAAGACCATCACCCCCTTCCCTGTGGCCACACGGGCCCCTGACACTCATTGAGGCATGCGATGCCAGCAGCCACAGGCCAACCACCCCTGGCTGAGGGCGGCAGGGCTGTGGCTCAGGGGGCGGCAGAGGCCACTGCTGCAGGTGCAGGTGAGGGCCTCCCTTAGAGGCCAGGTGCACAGAAGACCCTCCCGGCTGCCCTCAGAGGCCCCGAGGAATGCTGACATGGACTGCCCCGTCAGCCATCACAGGCCGCCCCCCATACCCCTAGCCTGCTCTCTGCTTCCCCTGCCCAGCTGACCCTCCCCAGGGGCATCTCCTTCCATCCCCCCTGCCTTAGGAGGCTCACAGGGGACATGCCTGCCCTGAAGTCACAGCAAGGTCATCATAACCCTCACCACTTACTCTGTCCAAGCAGTAGGACCTTCCTCCTCCTCCATCTCCCTTGGGGCTCTGGGTTGCCTAAACCCCTCGCCTCAGATAGGACCCTTCTCCCACACAAGTGGTCCGAAGGACTTGTGACCCCCTGCACAGCGGGCTGGCCCACAGCCCCACCCCCGGGGCAGGAGCTCGCGGACCCACCACCTCCAAGCACTCAGCTCCTACCTGCTGGGCCGTGTCCTGGGGGCAGGCGGCCGTGCCGACTCGGGGCCGCCTGTGCCTGCAGGCCTTCCAGGGCGGCCTGCAGCTCGTCGTTGCGGTCCTGCAGGTCCTGTGGGCAGAGCCAGACACTTCCTCCAGCCACTGCGGCCACCAGGCCCAGGAGCAGGGCATGGGGCCGGCACCGGGGGAACAGTTCAGGCCCCAGCAGAGAGGGTCCCGACTTCCAGGATGGGGCACTGAACTGCGCCGGGAGTGACAAAGAGCAGGAGTCATTTCCCAACATCTTACGCCTGGCACCACCTTCCATCACTGGATACCCAGAAGGGACCCGGGGGGAAAAGGTGCAGTGAAAGTGAGAAATGGAGAAAATACAGAGACCTTTTAACACCTGAAACCACAAGAGGTTGGGGGAGCATGCTCATAAGGGGTAGGGGAGATTCGGGGGACATGAGGCTTAAGAGGAAGGGCCTCTGGGACCTTCCTGGAGGTCCAGCGGTTAGGACTGAGTGCTTTCCCTGCAGGGGACGTGGGTTTGCTCCCTGGTTAGGGAACTAAGATCCTGCAAGCAGCACAGCACAGAGGGAAAAATAAAGGAGGAAGGTCTCGTTTGTAACAAGCATCATTTATCCACCCAAAGAATGAAATATAACTCAACAAGCCCACTTGATCTCCTGGCTTTCACAGGCCTGGCAGGACAGCGTTCACAGTCCGCTCTCCCAGGTGGTCCCACGGCCCGGGCGCCACGCTCGCCCATGACGGTGGGTCCACGTGCTCCTCCCCCCGCCTCGGGTGGGCCGTGGGCACCCCACCTGGAGGACGCCACATGCGATGCCGCTTCCAGCCAGCTCCTCCCCGTGGGACCCAGGCTCTGGGGTCAATGCCACGCGCACACTCAAGGCCCCACCTCCCGCTCTAATTTTCCTTTTTGGGGGGCTGCACCATGCGGCCTGCAGGCTCTTAGTTCCCCAACCAGGGATCACACCCGTGCCCCCTGCATCGGGGCTGGAGTCTTAACCACTGGGCCACCAGGCCAGGCCCTCCTCTCTGATTTCTTAATCTGAGTTTCCTCTCCAGGCAGGTCTTGTCAGTTCTTTCTGAACTCCCTGGTGGCCAGTGCCTGGCCTGTGTCCACACCCGCGCTGGGAGGAGGAGCCTCTAACTGGCGACTGTACGCCATGTGGGAGAACGGACAGGCCCTGCTGATCTTAGAGGAAGCACATGTTTACTAGGCTCACTGTACCTCCTTCAGAAACTCCTGAGCAAATACGCAATCTCCCCAGAGAGAACACCTCTGTCCCAGGGCCAGGAAACGAACGAGAGCTGCAGGGAGGCCCTTGGGGCGGCGGGTGTGTGCGCCCCGGCACCCTGCCCCACAATGACACCACACAGGCCACCGAGCAGCTCTGACGTGGTCAGTCTGGATCGAGGTGTGCAGCATAAACTACAATGATCTTAAAGACCAGGTTCCCAAAGAGGGATGCAAAATAGCTCACTTAAAATTTGATTATATTGATCACATGCTGAAATGATGACATTGTGAAAGTAATGGAGTAAATAAAATGTTATTAAAATTAACGTCAACCATTTCTTTTTACCTTTTTTTTTCCTTTTACCTTTTTTAAAGTGACCACTGGAAAACTTGGAAGTACACACGTGACTGCTATTTTCACTGAGCAGCGCTGATATGGCAGGAAACATCGACAGAATCATTTCTACCCAATGCCCTGCCCCTTCAGTGGTTCCTTCTGCCCCTCAAAAGGCTACTGTAAGAGCATATAAATGCTCCACAAGTTCAGCAGAGCCAGAAAACAGGCCCTTAAGGTATGATGCTAGGCAGACTGCTCTGTTCTAAGCGCCTAAGGATGACATGCACTGTCCTGGGTCCCAGCCTGTCCATCCAGGGTGCGGCCAGCAGGGCTGGGGAGCCATGTGCCTGCTTTCGTGTGGGTTGCACGTGAATTTGGGGTGCCTGTGGATGCTGAAGGCAGTCACAGGGTGCTGCCCCGAGAGCTGGGAAAGGCAGCAAGTCCACTGCACACAGCGAAGCCCTAGGTCTGAGGGCTCTGGAATCGTTGAGGCTTCTCTTCACGTTAGCATTAACAGGAGAGGTGAGCTCAACGAGAAAGCAGGAGAGGGTGGGGTTTCAACAGCAGCTCGGAAAGCACTGGAGAGGAAGGGGGGCCAGCCACACCGAGTCAGCACACACAGAGGGGCTGGCTGCCCAGACATTTGCAACTTCGTGTATTAGAAATTATTAAAAAAAAATTTTTTTTTAACGTTCTCAATGCTAGTTTGAAACAGCCAAAAATATCCCTGCAAAAGAGGGAAGATCTCTGAATAAGTGGCCCCAAAATGTAAAAATTTTTTTGCCAAAACTTCAAGAATCAAAAGTGAAATAAGTAGCAACATTTAGGTGACAGTCATGTTGAAAAAAACAAAGGGGGTTACACCTATATGAAAAAATTCAGGTGCACTAAAGCAACGTATTAACTGCTGGTTAGTCATAGGTGCTCAAAGTGGGGGAGAAAACAGCAGGAAGGAGAGTTCCTCCCAGGAAGTTAACCACAAAACCCACACACCACTCGGTCTCTGAGAAGGGCTACACAGGTGACCCATACACAGGACTGCAGGGGCACCGGGATTCGGGGTGTGGCAGGCAAGAGGCAGGGGTCACGTCACACTGCAGACCAGCACGGGCTCACCTTTATCCTCTGGTGTGGCCAAAGCATTACGTGCAGAGAGACAGTTCTTACATTAATCGGGAGGGAAACCATTAAGAAGCAAGTGAATACTACACCCTTGACTCCAAACAATCATGTTTTATCTGCCGGAGTCCAGGACAGTCTTGAGGGAGTAACAGTGTGATCTGTTTCCCAGCAGTGACTGTTCACCACCTGCACCCTGCTCTGCATGGTGGCAACGCCAGCTGAGTGGGCTCACATGTAGGTTTGGCCCAGGAAATGCATACACTCAACCACAGGAAACAAGATGAAGGCCTACACGGGCCCCGGACACACACGGGGGCCTTGGGACTGGGGTGAGCAGCCTGTGGGGGGCCGGGCACAGGTGCTGGGCAGGCCAAGTCCCAACTACCTCCTTGTAGAACATGAGGCTCGGGAAACTCCCCAGCAGTCCAGCATTGAGGACTCCATGCTTTCACTGCCGAGGGTGTGGGTTCCACCCCTGGTCAGGAAACTATGACCCCACAAGCCATGCAACACAGCCAAAAAAATTTGAAAAAACAAAAACGAGGCTCAGGAGACCTCAACTGAAGAAGGAAGCCCACCTCAGAGGCTACGCCCGCCCAGCTCATGTAGGGATGCTCCTGTGGACCCGGGCTGGGCCACCCCCCACGTGGAGGCCAGGAGGTGGGAGGGGCCACCCAGTCCTGAGCAGACAGCGCCCGACGTTCCCTCGGGCAGGGGGCCACTTACCCGGCACTTAAGCTCGTATTCCTTCAGGATCTCTGAGAATCGCTCTTCCTGGGCTAGGAGTTCTGTGCTCCGAGGCTCCAGCTGAAAGCCAGATGCAAGCAGGAAAATGAGGGCCAGGACCTCAGGCCAGGTAGAGGGTGGGCTGCCACCCCCTCGTACTGCCGCAGTACGCTCAGCATCTGCAGGCGCAACCCCCTGTCCCTCCTCTTCCTCCCCGCCCTTCGTTTACAAGGTCTCAGGGCAGAAGGATGTTCGGAATTTCAGGAAGGTGGTCATGCTCCCACCTGGACCCTGGGCTGCCTTCTTGCCTCGGCCACCTGGGAGGCCCCTTGCACGGACCCTGCACCTCCCTGCTTCCCCTCCTCCCCTCAAGGTGACGGAAAGGGCCAGGTCTCTAAGCGCTCCTCACGCCAGCACTGGGGTCTGTGCAGTTGCTGACTGGTCCAGGCCTCGTCACCGGGAGGTCAAGATGCAGGGCATCACTGGGGTGTAACCTGTACCCCTGCACTGCCTGAAGGGGAGGGAAATACAGGCAAAGTAGCCTTAATGATTTCCTCTCCATCACAGAATCTTAGGCTTCCCAGGCAGCACTAGCGCGGAAGAACCCGCCTGCCAGCGTAGGAGGGCAGGAGGCGCAGGTTCAATCCCCGGATCAGGAAGGTCCCCTGGAGCAGGAGATGGCACCCACTCCAGTACTCTCGCCTGGAAAATTCCACGGACTGAGGAGCCTGGCGGGCTACAGCCCATGGGGTCACAGCGATTCAGACACGACTGAGTGACTGAGCAGCACGTGGAATTTTAGCAGAAAAACCCAATTCCGTCTCCTGTGTGTTCTCCATCAAGACCCTGACGCCCTTTACCAGCACCCACAGGCGCTTCTCTGGGGACTCACACTCAGCAGGACTTGCCTGGTTCTTCAACACAAACTCCAGGTCATTCTGCAGCTTCAGGACTAGCTTCTCTGAGTCTGAGAGCTTCTCCACAACTTCAATCATCTCCTTCTGCAATCGACTATTTTCCTACGAAACACAGGTCAGTGTTAGGCCAGGATGGAGGAGGGAGCAAGAGGCAGGGCTCCGGAGCGGGAGCTCTGGGGAGGCTCTCCTGGCCACCTGAGCTCTCAAGAAGGTCATAAGCAGCACGAGTGAAGGCGGTGACAACCCTTCCAGAGCTGTCTTTGAAAGGACGGATTTGAAGCTCCACGGCAACAGCCCAGGAGTCCACCTGAAGGAAGGCGGTGTCCGGAGACACAGGATACAATCAGAAGGCAGGCCTGCCTTCTCCTCTGGGGGAGGGAAGCAGGGCAGGTGTGGAGGAACCCACAGTCAGGGAAGAGGAAGGAGGTGGGGCCGGGGCCACCTCACTGGAAGCAAAGGTAGGCGGGGAGCAGGTCAGGCACGCTCTCCACAGCCAGGAAAAGTGCCCCCGAGCAGGTCACACAGCCAGGGCTGGGGGCGGGTGACGCTTTTGTCTTTCGTCTAGTGCTCTGGTCCCAGGGAGGCAGCCAAGGCGGCAGCTGCCGACCCAGAGCCGAGAGCGAGAGCCCCAGGGGCCCCATCCTGTGGCCCATACGGCTGCAGAGGAGGCCTGGGTCTCTCCTAGAGAAGCCAGGACGCTTCCGCTTCTGCTGAGAAATGGGCTCTCTAGGTGGCTGCAGAAAACGTTCCTTAGCGTCAAGCTCCCAGGGCCGCGGGGAGGGTTCAGTCCTGGCCCAGGAAGGTGTGGGTGTGGAGGAGGGACCCCCGCGCAATGTGGCCTCCCTCTTTTCGGGTGGGGGGCTCTGAGGAGGCACCGCGCAGCACCCTGAACCCCCTACCTTCAGGGCCAGGGTCAGCTTCTCGCGGAGGCCGGTTTCCTCCGCCTGCAGGCGCCGCAGGTCCTCCTCCAGCCCGGCCCTCTGCCGCCGGGCCTGCTCCCAGAACCGCTCGCGTTCCACCTCCACCTCGGACCGCAGCAGGCTCAGCCTCCCCCGGTAGCCCTGCTCCAGGCGTCTGCAAGGCACAGGGCACACGGTGCATGGGTTCCTGGGGGGCGCCATCTGGGCCTCTCCCTCCCCGGGGTCTCCCGTCAGCGCACTTGGCCTCGGCACTGGGGACTCGTTTGTTCCCGCCTGATAGATGGGGGAGCTACAGTATTGTGGGGCAGCGCAGGCCTCATGAACTGGCCCCCTCGGGGCTGGCAGAGGTGACCCCACACAGACAAGGGAGCCAGTGGGTCCCTTGGCCCACGGTGTGAGCTGGCAGGTGACCTCTGGGTGGGTCTCTGGCACCCCTTGGCCATTCAACCTTCTCCATGTCATCAAAAACATGCACCGGTAAATAAAGGCAGCATCAGGGCCCTTGGTGACTAAAGACGCAGAGAAGTCAGCCTCCACCACAAGCAATGGAAAACTAGCATACAGTGAATCCCGAGGCAGACAGAGGGCGGGGCGGAGCCCTTCTCCTCAGACTCTGCAGTGATTTTTCCAATAACCATTTCTATCAGCAGGGTAAACAGTGCAAAACCTTAGCTTTATCACTAAAGCTAGTGGAGCTTTGCTATTTAAAATCCTAAAAGATGATGTTGTTAAAGTGCTGCACTCAATATGCCAGCAAATCTGGAAAACTCAGCAATGGCCACAGGACAGGAAAAGGTCAGTTTTCATTTCAATCCCAAAGAAAGGAAATGCCAAAGAATGTTCAAACTACTGCACAGTTGCACTTATTCCACGTTAGCAAGGTAATGCTCAAAATTCTTCAAGCTAGGCTTCAATAGTACATAAACCAAGAATTTCCAGATGTACAAACTGGATTTAGAAAAAGCAGAGGACCTAGAGATCAAATTGCCAACATCCACCGGATCATAGAAAAAGCAAGAAAGTCCAGAAAAACATCTACTTCTGTTTCATTGTCTACATTAAAGTCTTTGACTATGTGGATCACAATAAACTGTGGAATATTCTCCAAGAGATAGGAATATCAGACCACCTACCCGCCTCCTGAGAAACCTGTATGTGGGTCAAGAAGCAACAGAACTGGACATGGAACAATGGACTAGTTCAAAATTGGGAAAGGAGTACATCAAGGCTGTATATTGTCACCTTGCTTATTTAACTTAAATAGAGAGTACATCATGCAAAATGCCAGGAGAAATGTCAACAATCTCAGATATACAGATGATACCACTCTAATGGCAGAAAGCAAAGAGGAACTAAAGAGCCTCTTGATGAGGGTGAAAGAGGAGAGCGAAAAAGTTGGCTTGAAACTCAACATTCAAAAATCTAAGATCACAGCATCCAGCCCCATCACTTCATGGCAAATAGAAAGAGAAAAAGTGGAAGCACTGACAGATTTTATTTTCCTTTTTTCCAATCCCAAAGAATGTTCAAACAACCACACAACTGCATTCAGTTCACCTGCTAGCAAAGTAATGCTCAAAATAATTCAAGCTAGGCTTCAACAGTATGTGAACCAAGAAATTCCAGATGTATAAGCTGGATTTAGAAAAGGCAGAGGAACCAGAGATCAAATTGCCAAAAGCCACTGGGTCACAGAAAAATCTAGAGAATTCCACAAAAAACAAACTCCTGCTTCATTGACTACACTAAAGCCTCTGACTGTGTAGACCACAACAAACTGTGCAAGATTCTTAAAGAGATGGGAATGTCAGAACACCTTACCTGCCTCCTGTGAAATTTGAATGCAGGTCAAGAAGCAAAAGTGATAACTAGACAGAGTACAACAGACTGGTTTACAGTTGGGAAAGGAGTACGTCAACACAGTGCCAGGAGCCAGCACGGGAGATCCCACCCACGACAAGGTCATGCGGAGAGGCCTGATGGGCAAGACGAGTCAGGCTTCAGGGGTTCTCCCTGGGTTTTCCTGAACATCTACCCCCCAAAACCAGAGTCTGCCTGCCTTATTGTACTGTGCTTTCCACTCTTCTGCCTCTAAAAGGAATTAACTTAGGGCTCCAGTTAACAGTCTCCTGCATATAAAAAGAATGTCTTGGATTAAAGGTCTGCCTGGACTTTTACAATTTGTGGATTGTTTACAGCCCCCAACCGTGAGAGGCACGAAGCTCAAAACATCTTAAAGATATAGAGCCTTTTAGAGTTAAGAATTAAGTTTCGTGAAGAGTTTGTTGAGTTAATGTTTGCCGCCAGGCCTCCATATCCTTTATCTTTTAGGCACCTGGGAGGATATTAATCAATGTAAACGGGATGCAGAAATAGGAATGTAGTAGTTTTGATGTTAGCAATACAGACTTTTGAGTTAATTAATTTTCTCTATTATAAATCACTGTACTCCTTTTCCCTTGTTATAAATTGCTGTATCCTTGCTATGTAAGAATGTAACTTTATTTAGTGCTTTCTGAGAGTGGCACCAGACTTTGGGAAAAATAACATTATTACCCTTATCAGAAAAGGGCTGTAAAATGCTAATTGGCCTTCTGGCCGGAAGATGATGTAAATCACCTAAGACTTATGTATACAACTAGGTATGCAGAGAGAAAGCCTGGTCTCGATAAGTCAGGGCTGCTGACACTGCATAACTTTGTATTATCCACTGATCTCTATGTACAATCAAAAGTATAAAAAGCCTTCTGAACAATAAAGGATGGACCAGTTTCTCGGACTAGTCTCTCGAACTAGTTTCTTGGAAATCTGGCTCCCCCCGTGTCTCTCTATCTCTTCCTCCCTCTCCTTTTCAGGCTGAATTCCCCTCTGGAGCGGGGAGGCTCGCCATGTCTACTTACTTGACCAGGCTTCCAAGATCCATGAGAGAGGGAGCCCAAGGCAGGGCACCCTCCGCTATTCGAACGGGTGCCGGGGGCCTAACGTAGATGGTGCAAATCTCTTGTCCTGAGGCTTTATTAGCTTTCCCCATAAACCAAGTGATTCAGCCTCTTTTCTCCACTAAAATTTCCTACTACACTATTCTTTGCTAATCTCCCTTTTATATTTCTAAATAAATAAGTTTTTCCTCACCACGCCGTCCCCACTTCGAATTACCCTGGATCCACTGGGGCTGGACCCCGGGAACGCAGTATATTGTCACCCTGCTTGTCTAACTTATATGCAGAGCACATCATGTGAAATGCCAGGCTGGATGAAGCACAAGCTGGAATCAAGATTGCCGGGAGAAGTATCAATAACCTCAGATATGTGGATGATAACCACCCTTAAGGCAGAAAGTGAAGAAAAACTAAAGAGGCTCTTGATGAAAGTGAAAGAGGACAGTGAAAAAGCTGGCTTAAAACTCAACATTCAGAAAACTAAAATCATGGCATCTGGTCCCATCACTTCATGGCAAACAGATAGGGCAACAATGGAAACAGTGATAGACTTTATTTTCTTGGGCTCCAAAATCACTGCAGATGGTGATTGCAGCCATGAAATTAAATGATGCTTGATCCTTGTAAGAAAAACTATGACCAACTTAGACAGCATATTAAAAAGCAGAGATATCACTTTGCCGACAAAGGTCCATCTAGTCAAAGCTATGTTTTTTCCAGTAGCAAGGCATGGATGTGATTTTGGACCATAAAGAAAGCTGAGCACCGAAGAATTGATGCTTTTGAACTGTGGTGTTGGAGACGACTCTTCAGAGTCCCTTGGACTGCAAGGAGATCAAACCATCATAAAGGAAATTAGTCCTGAATATTCATTGGAAGGACTGATGCTGAAGCTGAAACTCCAGTACTTTGGCCACCTGATGCAAAGACTGACTCATTGGAAAAGACCCTGATGCTGGGAAAGACTGAAGGCAGGAGGAGAAGAGGACGACAGAGGATGAGATGGTTGGATGGCATCACTGACTCATGGACGTGAGTCTGAGCAGGCTCCGGGAGATGGTGGAGGACAGGGAATCCTTGTGTCCTGCAGTCCATGGGGTCGCAAAGAGTCGGACATAACTGAGCGACTGAACAACATCACTAAAACAGCTGCTTAACAGGATTCTCAAACCCAGGATATCTAGAGTGAAGCTGAGTGGAAACTCTTATTTCGGCAGCACCTGGCTGGGTCCACAATCAATTGACTGTGGTTGAAACCAGAAATGATTGGCTCGGCGCCCCTGAGACTCACCACAGAGCTTTGGGGCACAAGGGCAGCTGTCACTCAGGGAAACAGTCTGATGAGTGTGATTAACCTAAGAGCCTGCAGATCTTGGGGCAAGTTTTACAAACTTGGTCATATCACTCCCCTCTTGAAAGGGGAAAGGTGCAGTAACATACGGCAGAGCCTCATGACGGGAGCTCAGGAAGGGATATGCAACATTACAGCAATGACACCTCTCTGAAAGCGACCACGTGCACAGGAAGAAGCAAGGGACGCGTGGAAAAGGTCAGGAGCGACAATCTCTGTGGACGTGAAATGTTTGCTTTTATTTTTCCTTGTGTGTGTATTTTCTACGTTTTCTACAACGAACATGTATCCCTTAATACTTTTCTGTTAGAGTAACCTAACACAACTGCAAACGCTATTTCTAAAAATGTACCAATGACACAGTGTTTGTTACTCATGGAGCAAAATCCAAACATTCACATGGCCCTTGAGGCCTTGTGTCCCACAACCAGATTCTTGGATGGAGATGAGTCTCTGGTTCTCTGACTCAGAGAGAAATCCACCAAGTCCTTTCAGGGTGGTCAGGAGAATCAGGTCAACCAGGCTGCTGCTGCTAAGTCACTTCAGTCGTGTCCGACTCTGTGCGACCCCATAGACGGTAGCCCACCAGGCTCCCCCGTCCCTGGGATTCTCCAGGCAAGAACACTGGAGTGGGATGCTGCCCCCCAGCAGGGAGCCCTATGAGCCCCATGTGCACCCCATGGGACCTGGCACCTCCCCTATCTGGGATGGAGCCAAACGCGGCCACAGCAAAGAACCGCAGGGAGGCAGGTGACACATCGAGAGAGAGGGAAAGGCTTTCATAAAGGTCAGAAATGCTTTCTTCTTTTCTGTCCGCCACCAGCCGGGCTGACTCTGCGGGAGTCCGCTCAGCCCGCTGCATGGGTGATGCCTGGTCTGCGGGCTCCCTGCTGTGGGCTCAGGTGAGACAGCAGGGCCTCAGCTGGCAGCAGCCTGCGTCCACCATCCGCCCTGGCCCAGGACCCCAGCAGGACCCACCTGACCTTCTCCTCCGCGAGCTGCTCCAGGGCGGAGTGCAGGTCGTCCGTCTCCTTCACAAACTCCAGGTTCCTCTGCTCAGCTTTCTCCAGGTCTTGCCTTGCCTTATCTCGCTCCCTGGCCATCTGCTCCACCTGCTCCCTGCAGAAAGGAGGGAGGGATCACTGGGGACCCTGCTCTGGGCCTAGTGAGCCAGGCTGAAGGAACAAACTCAGCTGGCCTAAGAGTGCTGAGCAGCGGCCAGCGCTGGGCTCTGACCCACCTCCTGTGCATGTGTGCCGACTCGCTGCAGTCATGTCTGACTCTGTGCAATCCTATGGACTGTAGCCCTCCAGGCTCCTCTGTCCATGGCATTCTCCAGGCAAGAATACTAGACTGGGCTGTTGTGCCCTCCTCCAGGGGATCTTCCTGACACAAGGATGGAACTCGCATCTCTCACACCTCCTGCATTGGCAAGCGGGTTGCACTAGCATTGGCAAGTGGGTTCTTTACAACTAGCGCCACCTGGGAAGCCTGACCCTCCTCCTACCAGGATGGTTTCTGCAGTTATTGAGTCTGTTTTACAGAAGTACATACAGCAAGAAGCCAACTGGCTTGCAGTGGGGTTTCTAGCAGGTTTCTGAACCAAGAGGTTCAGGCCTGGGGTGTGCAGTGTTCACCCCTCCAGACGGCCTTAGAAGAGGTGGGAAATTATCCACGCTCCCTCTTGCCTGCAGCTGGGCCTCAGGCCCCAGGAGTCCCCAGCACCTAACCTGGGACTGGACGCATGAAGGGGAGAAGGCTGGCCAACCATTATCCTGTCTGGTCACAGCCTTGCCACCTGTAGCCTGGCATCTAAGTGCCAGGGAGTTGCCCAGAGCAGAGGAGACTCCTGTCTCTGTCCAGTCACCCCAGGCCCTGCCTGAGGCTCAGTGCACCAGCTACCCTGGTGCCTGTTTCTCCCACTGGAGAAGCACCAATCTTGTCTCCCTTCCTCATCCTCCCAAAGCAGTCTTCCTTTGGGCCCCTCTGCAGAGTTGCCTGACGTCAGAGGTCTCATCTGTCGGTACCTAATGAGATGCAAAGTCGTGAGGATGGAGATTGGAATTACTGCCAACCTTTTCTGTAGCTTCAGAGCATCAGTAAAAATACAGTAACAATCTCTGTGCCAACGGGCTCAGTAGATGGATGGCCTGAATATCCAGCTCAACTGGAGCCAAACCCAATTAAAAAGGATCGCATTCTGGGCCCAATCTGCATGCCGTGCTTTGTGACCATGCTGGAAGCACCCTTTCTCCGCCCGCAGGCTGCCCGTGTCCTGGGCGAGGAGGCCAGCCTGGCCAGCGGCACCACACGCCCCCCCACAGTGGGGCTCTTACTGGCAGAAGCTCAGCTCCTGGCGGTAGCAGGCCAAGGCTGCCTGCTGGGCGGCACCGCCCACCATCATGAGCTCGTTCTCCAGGGCCCAGGTCAGCTCCAAAAGGTTCACCTTCTTGTCCACACTGAAGTCAAGGCTCTGAAAACAGAAAGGCCCATCGGGCAGGCAGGATGAGTGGGTCTTCAGACATTTGTTGGCCCAGACCTCACTGTCCCAGTACCTTCCTTTTCTGTCTGCAAAGTCTCCACCTCTTGAATGGAGCCTCTCCCCTGCTCCCATCCCTCTGGGGTACCTCTCCCCAGGTCCCTGTCAACACTGATGTCCCCCTCCCACTGTCAAAATACAGCTCCTCCCTCACTGTCCCTGCCTCGGAGGCAGGCATGACCCAGGCTGGAGAGTCCCCCTTATTGGACAAAGGGACAGACACAGAAATGGGCATATGCAAGCAGAGGACTTTGGGGATTGATAGGGAGGCTGGAGAAGGGCTTTTCCTCTGTCAAAGCAAGTGTTGTAGAGACCACGGGGTCCTGGGGAGCTGTGCAAGGGTGCTAGACCTGAAGCCAAGACCCAGAGGCCAGGAGAGTCCTGACAACCCCCAGAGCTGGGACCCCCAAGCCTAAACATCCTCCTTCTTCCCCAACTGATCACAAAGATCCCTGATGTCCTCCTCTTGCCAAGTGTGAGTTGAGTTCTTGCCATTTCAGACACAAAGAATCCTTAATATATCTCTAAACAGCACGAACAGACATAGGAACAGTGTGGGTTCTGTGGGTGGAAACGATTGATAGAGCGATGAGCCACAGCCAAGCATTTCTGAGAGTCACAGCCATTCCCCCTCGGGATCGGGGAAAAACTGTGCTTTCTGTATTTTACCACAATAAGAAAAAGAGGAGGCTGGGAGCGCCCGTGCACCTGCTGGCGGCCTAGTGAAACCCTGGTGGCACGGCTGCTCTCTCAGCGTCTGGTGCTTGTGACTACAAGTTGCAGACACACGGGTGGGGCAGGCACATGGCAGGGCCCATGGGCAAGCCCTTGCTGTAATGCGGGAGACGGGGACTTGCATCTCCACGCTTCTCCATGGCCCCAAGGGCTTCTGGGAGAAAAATGACAGGATGCTAAAGCGTG
Source organism: Oryx dammah (assembly GCF_014754425.2). Classification (NCBI taxonomy): domain Eukaryota; kingdom Metazoa; phylum Chordata; class Mammalia; order Artiodactyla; family Bovidae; genus Oryx; species Oryx dammah. The sequence continues at coordinate 72,080,416 of NW_024070194.1, forward strand.
TGGAGCGACCGGGAAGCTGCTGCCACGACATGCTGAGAGCACGCTTCTCAGCAATGAAATCACGGTGGGAGCAGAGGACAAAGAGGTCTGGGCAGCAGCTTCCAGATTAGAAAAACCGCGTGACACGTGTGGGCAGCGCCTCCTGGTGTCCACGCACACGTGCTGCAGTCACTAAGATGCCCTCCTGTCCTCCAGGACCCAGGTTCCACTTGGAGGCCGACGTGCACTGCAGGGTGAGTCTGAGATACTGAAACCTACCCTCTAGAGGATTTGTTTCAGGCTGTGGGCTTTCTCTGCTGTTTACTTATTATGTTTCTAAGTTAAGAGGTCCTACATATCGATATCAAAAAATAAAGCAAAAAGTGAGGATGACGGGCCTTCCCTCCATGGGGCCTGTGTCTGTGACGTTCTCTGTTCAGCCTCCCTCATGGGCAGCAGCTCCCCCCTGTCCCCCCGACCAGACGCCTCTGCTGGGCAGCCACGTGACCAGCCCACACCTGCAAGACCTCCCTGCCATTGTGAACGCCCTCCTGGGCCCACAAGGAGATGATCTGCTCCGGGAAGGCGAAGCCGCTGCCGTCATCCACACTGCAGAAGAGGCGGGGGCCCGAGCACACGGACACGAGGGACGACGTGGTGGTCTGGCCAACACTCTCCTCCGGGACCTGCACACGGGGACCAGCGATGTGAGGACCGCAGGCCTCCCCACACACCTTCCCTAACCTCACCACCTGTGCTCGGCGGGTGCGGCCTTCCCCGATTCCTGCTGCAGGGAACAGGGTGCCCAGAGGACCTGCGGGAACTGCAGGCTCAACAGAGGCGACCCGAGCCCAGGGCCGTCTGCGTGAGGCCATGGGGGGGGATGCCCCAGCACCTGCAGGGACCCCCGAGGTAACTTCTCTCTGAACAAGGTGGTTTGCTGCCTGTCCTCCCAGAGGAAGAGCCTGGGAAGGCACACTCCAGCCAAGGGAGACCCAGTCTATGCAGAGAAACCCAAGATGGGCTTCAGAAGAGGCGGAGCAGCCTCAGCAGAGGGTACGTGTCCTCAGGATTCAGGGTGGAGACAAGGGCAGAAAAATCCCTAGGCCGGAAAGCTGACGGGTGAGGCTGAGGTGCGGCCAGGAAGCTGTGCTTCCCGCCCCAGGGAGGGCCCCTGGGACTCGCATTTGCTGTTGGGACCAGAATGAGGAGGAGCAGTGGGCCCCTTCTCTCTGAGGTGGGTATCCCCAGACCACCAGACCCAGGGGCTCCCCTGATGGAGCAAGAGAACCTCAGTCTGCTGCGCAAGGCCCCACACCCGCAGCCTGGCCACACCGGTGTCCACACGCGTAGGACATGGCCCCGGGGCCACGTCAGCACTTCCTGGGCAGGAACGAGGGGCCAAGGCCCCTGGGAGGAGCCCTCCTCCGTGGGCTGTGGGCACCATGCACTCCCTGCCCTCAGGTGGCCAGGCACTGTCCTCACTACCCCAACTCCTTCCCCATCTCAGCGGCTTAAGGGGCAGAAACCTGATCTTCGGACACGCCCAGCCCAGCAGAGAACAAGGCCACTGTTCCTGAACCGCTGCCCACAAACTACGGGATTAACCACGTTGCCAAAGAGGCGGCAGCAAGACTCCCCAGGACAACCGTGCCCTGCGGTGGGAGAAGGAGCCCTGACCAGCCAGAGACAGAGATGAACCAAACGCGCTGGCCAACATCACAGTATAAATAAAGTCTGCTTGACTCCAGCTGGCCTCGTGCAGGATGGAAAATGGGAAGAACACAGCTCCAGGAGAGCCTGGAGGGATAGTCCTGGGGAAGGCACGGCCCTGATAGTGACTCTGCCCCCCAGGGAGGAGGGACCAGGTGCTGTTGGTGGAATGCAGTGTACCCCAGGGAATCCACATAAGACCCTTATGAGGTGCGTCCACTTTACAGATGAGGAACCTGAGACTCAGAGAAGGCGAGCAGCTCACCACTGGCGCATAGCCAGGCAGAAGCGATGTCAGGTCAGGTCACTCCAACCACCTCCTGGGCACCCACTCTGGGGACCAGGCAGAGAGATGAGGCCTTCAGGAGAGTGATGCAGTCACCCTGGGCTTCAAGAGTTAATCGTCCCACCTTACCTGGTAATGAGACCAGGACCCGCTAGGTTTGACAAGTGGGGCCAGTTCCAGCGGTCGAGGGGACCCATGATTGAACAGGCCAAGCTGGAGTTCCTCCAGACTCACTCTACCATCCCCATCTTGGTCCAGCTTGTTGAACAGGTCTTCAAGTTCCTAAAGAAAAGCTCCTCAGGCATCTGCTCAGAGGCTGCTCCTGAGCAGCCTTGACCACGCTGCCCAGGCCCAGCCCCAACCCCAACAAGCAGGCGGCTTGCTGTCCGAGCACTGGCTTCCTGGCTGGGGCTTGTGAAATCCACACGCCTGGTCAGTTTCCACCCAGCTGAGCATCCCGCATCTTCCCATTACCCACCCCGAGTCTGCTGGGAGGGAGTCTGCTGGACAGTGGGACATGTATGTGCGGGACACGCATGTACGGAATCCCAGCAGTTCAGGGTCAGCAAGGCGGGGCCCATCCCATCACACTGCCCCCTCCTTCCCTGGGTCCTGAAGGAGGCAAGGGCTGAACACAGCTGCTGGGGTCAGCCAGATGCTATGGGTACCACCTTTGGGCTGGGCGGTAGGCCTAGGGAGACCAGAGAGGGGAGAGAGCTCCAGGCAGAGGAGCATCCTGCATGAAGGTGGCCCGAGACAGACCCTCAGCACAAGCCCTGGGAGTCAGCACAGGATTTTAGGCCAGACAGTGACGATTGAATGTGTGTCTGAGGGTGAAGGGGTTTTCCAGGCCCAGCACCAACCACAAAGACCCAGCCCTTTGGGGCGGTCCATCCCATCCCGTCTCACCTCCTTCGCCAGGCCCTGGAGACCGATGCTCTGGCAGACCAGGGCCAGCTCCTCCTCTGTGAGGTAGCCGCTGCTGCCCACACCCAGCTCTTCCCAGAGGCCCCAGACCCGGCTCTCGGGCGTGTCGAAGGAGTGGCTGTGGTGCTTCCGGGGGCTCCCGAAGACCTCAGAACCCCAGGTTGGCAGTTGCCCTGAAGCAGAGGAAACACACCAAGTCGGTACTTTACTCTGAAATCAGATGGACTGACGGGCAGAGGGACACGTGAGAATCAAGCTTCCGATGGTGGCTACACGGGGCTCACTGTGCAATTCTTCCAACCTAATTGTATGCAAAATTTCACAATAAAAGGGAGACTCTGCTGCACGTGGGGAAGGCATTTTCTGAAGGGAGCCTACAGAAGCTGTGTCACTAGGAGCATACCTGCAAGCTTTGCACTTGGAATAAAAAGGCCAGGGTTAAAAAATTAACGTCTAGAAGGTCTTCAATCCTGCCCCAAGCAAACAGCACAGTCCAACAAAGGCCGATGACCCTGTCCCTTGGGCAGCCTCTCGCCCTGGCTTCATCTACCCCTGTTTGTTCTTGCCCACGTATTTTTTGTTTCTGTAATATTTATTTGGCTGCTCTGGGTCTTGGTTGCTGCATGTGAGATCTTTTTAGCTGTGGCATGCAAACTCTTAGTTACAGCATGGGGGCTCTAGTTCTCAGACAAGGGATGGAACCCGGGCCCCCCGCAATGGGAGTGTGGAGTCCTAGACAATACATCACCGCAGAGGTCCCTGGCCCAAGAATTGGAAGGCAGATCCCAGCTGCCGTGTTCTCACCCCTGAGTGTTTTGTGTGCACTCCTGACCCCAGTGCGACGATGGCCCTACCACCCAACAACGACGTCCCAGTTCTCTCCCAAGTCTCCTGACGGCTGATTTCTTCAACTCAGCATCAACGCAGAATCCTCCCTGTGTGTGTGGCTACTCCCCCAGAGTCGCTGGGTCACCTCCCACCCGCCCCCCAGTCCCTGGCCTTCTGCCTTCCGTCCCTAACATCTGTAAATCGGAACTTAGCACCAAAGGCTAGTTTGGATGCAGGGTGAGTGTTATCTTTTTTCTTTTTTTTCCCCAGCAAAAACGCCCCAAGGTGGGCTGTTTTCCATACCAACTCACATCAGGAGCCACAGGGGTCTTTGAGATGCAGACTCAGCAGCTAGTCCGGGTGACAGCCGGCCAGGTTTCATAGCCTTTCTACGTTAGCCAGGTGGCTTACTGAGGTTTCTGAAGCTTTGCCAGAGAAACACCCTTTGGGAGAGGACAGACCTTGGGGTGCCCACAAAGAGCTCTCTTTAGATAAGCAAGGCTTCAAAGCAGAGCTCCTTCCACGCCCAGACTGCACCACCCTGCCCGACACACCACAACAGTCCCCTGCACCTGACCAGACCCCGGCTCCCAGTCAGTGGTCTGGAGCTCTCCAGAGAGGAGTCATCCTGGCCTTTACTGTGATAACCCAACTAATAATCAGAAAGTCCTTTCCTGAGGAAAGCTAGGCTTCCATGCTCAGGGATGATGCTGTATATCGGGTTGAGGAAAACACAAGGAAAGGGCCACTTCCAAGACCCGTTCCAGCTGAAAACATCTGAAAGTTCTATGGAAAAATGGAAAAACAGGGACTTCTCTGATGGTCCCGTGGTTAAGAATCCACCTTGCGATGCAGGGGACTCGGGTTCGATCCTTGGTCAGGGAACTCAGATCCCACGTGCCACGGAGCAACTAAGCCTGGGCCCTCAACTAGACAGAAACCTGTGCACCGTAATGAAAGGTCCCAAATGACGTATGAAGATCCTGCATGCTGCCACTGAGACCTGACACAGCCAAATAAACACATTTTAAATAAATAAATAAATAAAGGCAGGAACCAAAAAAGGGGAGAAGCAATTTTGACATCAGGGTGTGTTCTCAGGGCTGGCAGAGATCGTAAGTAAGTCCTGTGAGGTCTGACGTTAGTGTTTGTGCATGAGTGCCAGTTCTAACCTGGATGGAAAGAAGAACCCAACCTGTCTCTGGGCAGAGAGACCAAAATCACTCAGTGAATAACCTCCCTGGAGCCCTTCCTCTCGTCCCCTAGATTTACTGAGTCCAGGGAATGTAGGAAGTGATTTTTGGACACAAAGAGGTCCATCTGCTTCATCCAGTAGCGCAGACACTTGGTTCACTCGCCTGACGTCCCCACGCTCAGCGTTGAGCCAGCAACAGCCTCGGCCCCTGAGGACCACAGTCTGGACGGTGCTCAGCGCCAGCACTCTCACTCAGGAGAAGCTCCAGGTGAGTTCTGGTCTCCCGCTGGAGCCATGGTCCTGCACATTCTGCCCTGTGACACACGCTGGTGAGAGGCGTCCTTAAGGAACCCGCACACCCACATGCTGATGCACCCAGCTTTGCTAAGCACACCTGTGACTGCCTTCCGAGTGCTCCACCAGGTTCCCAGGACCAGAGCCACATCTCGCCCTCCACATGGGGCACATGCAGGGCCTCTGGTGAGTGGGGAGGCTGCTGGCCCAGGCCCGGCACCTTAGGAAGGAGGCCCCTGGCCCATGCCTGCTGGTCGGGAGGATCACTGTAACCCTAACCAACTGGCTGCTCTCTTAGCCAGTAGCCCCTGCCCAAGGGTCTGACCTCAAGAATTCCAGAGCTGGGACCTCCCCAAGAGAAGGGCACCCCAGAGAGACCAACCACACTGGGCACCTCCCAGGAAATTCCTTTTTGCTGGCAGCCTGCTGCCTGACAGCCCAGCACTGACCAAAGGGGGCATTCACCACAAAGCCAGGCTTTACCTTGGGCTTCAAACAATTCATTCTGAGGCTCCTTTGCGCTGTCAGCTTCTTCATCAGACTTGAGACTCTGTGGAAAAGCAGAAAGAGAAGGACGTCAGCCACGATTAACCCACACGGGTGGATCTGCCCCATGGATAGACTTTCTGACACGAAGGCCTGAAGGCTCCCGCAGTGGACAGATCAAGGAGTCTCAGTGGGGGCCCCGGAGGCATCCATCACGAGCCCGCCAAGTCGTACAGGGTGAGCCTTGGTCCGCGTGCTGGATGCGGGTGACCGTGGCCATGGCACAGCTGCCCTTTCTACCCTCAGCCAATTAACTTTCCCCTCCACCTGCAGGGCCAGGGGAGGGTGGTGGTGAACAGGGGATGCTCCGAGGCCCCCGTTCCTGAAGGATGCTCTGTGGCCAGAGCTGCCCTGCAGACAGTGAGACCCAGAGACACCTTAAAACCAAATGTAGGTCCCAAAACAGCCCCTCTTCCAGCGATGAGACGCCCTCTCCCATCCTCCTGCGTCATATCATGTGAGCAGTGACTGGGGGGGGGGGTGCCGAGGGGGGTCCACCCACCTCCACGCTTTCCAGGGACGCGGAGCGGCGGAGCTGGCTCCTCGCACTGGGTCTGGCCGGCTGCTCCGGTAAACCTGGGGCTCCACCTGCAGGGCCACAGGGCTCGGGCTGGCTCCGACGGCCGTACCACTTAGAGCCGCTCACGTACTTTGGGGGCACAGCCCGGGAGGCAACTGGAAAGAAAATGGGAGGCGTGTGGGGCTCTTTAACACAGACTCTGGGCCCACTTGTGCTTACGAAGATGCAGATTCGGAGGTGCGACATGGCTCTCAGGGACACAGAGACAACGCCAGGACACAGGGAGTGTGGCCAGCGTGGGGCTGGGGCCGAGACAGCTGGGCTGGGAGACGGGACTGTCCATCCCAAACTCTAGTGTTTCCAAGCAAGATATGCTTTTGTTATGGGATAGAAAACTAACTTAAAAATCTAGCTTTTTACACAAAGAAATAACCTTCCAGTACTCCAAGTGCTCTAGAGACCAGAAGGTCATTTCCCACCCACCCCACCCCCCCCCCCCACAGGACGCCACCTGGACAGGACACAGAGGCAAGGACCTCAGCACAGCCAGGAAGGCTCAGACTCCGCATGAGTCTAAAGTCCAGGGCAGAGGCAGGTGTGGACTTCAGCTAGGGATCCAGGAGGCTCCCTTAAGCCCTGATACACCCCTGCACTTCCTTCTTCCCTCCTTACCTGCCCACATCTGCGGAGCAATGGGGACTCCGCAGGCGAAGAAGAAATGACACTGCCTCGGCAGGAAGCTGCGTGGCCAGAGAGACTGGGGAGTGGGGGTGCGCCCTGGGCTGTGACCAGGAGAGAACACAGGCTCAAAGGGAAGGAACCAGAAGGGGCCAGTGGGAGAGAAAGGCCTAGGGTCCCAGGAAGCAAGGCCAGGCCAGGGAAACAGACCGTTTCACACAGGTGGGTCATGCTCCCAGGGACCAAGTACCACCCCCCTTCTCTCCCCCTCACCCGAAACTGGCCCGCAGCCCCTGACCGTGGGAGCATCAGAGGAGGAGGCTGGGTCCAGCCGGGCCTCCGGAGGAAACAGGATGCCGGCGACCCACAGAGACTGAGGACAAGGCAGGAGTCTGGGGTGGAAGGTGCTGAGTCCCATGTGACAGAGGACACCGAGGGCAGGCCGACCGTGTTCCTGGGCCCTGTGAGGTTATCACTGGCAGGGTCTGGCCCTGTAAATCTCCCCATGTGGGAACTCCTGGGGCTGCTAGAGAGGAGGGGGCGTTCCCCCTGACAGGGAGGAACGGGAGGCTTGAGCACCCCATGCAGGGAGCAGGGGCCTGCATGCAGGCTCCGCACCTGCTCTGCTTTTTGTCTACACACAGGCTGTGGTGGTTGCTGAGCGGGGAGCAGCGGGAAGAGAAAGGCCGTGTCAGGTGGGGTGGGCAGCGAGGACACACTCGGGAAACCAGGCGCGCCTGAGAGCACGCGGACCCCCGCCTGGGGCTCTGCACTCGCCGCTCACTGGAGGTCGTGAGCCAGCACCGCACCTGCGCCCTTGGCCTGACGGCTTCTGCCTCTCCCCTCCTGAGATCCCCCAGTCTGCGTCCGGAGGCCCACCTGCCTATGATGTGGTCCCCCCTTTCTTCATTGTTTCAGCTGCTCAGCACTTTCCTCAGAGCAATGAGACGCCCAGAAATCACACACATTAGAACCGGTTCATAAATGTTCTCGGAAAGTGTCACCTCCTCCCTCCACCAGGGGGAAATGCGTCTCCAGGAACGTGTCCATGCGGCAAATCAGGCCAGGAGGGGGCAGCGTCTCACCACCCACAGAGCACAGAGCTGTGGCCTCTCAGTGGGAAGCTCTGGGGCTCACGGCCAGTCCCCACCCGCTGCCCAGAAGGCCGGCAGACCACAAGGTCAGCCGTGCCCTGTGCCTCCTGTGTGCGCGTATTTATTCGTAAAAGCAGAATGCCAAACTCAACAAGTTAAAAATACACTGGTTTAGGATCTCCCTGGTGGTCCAGTGGTTAGGAGTCTGCGCTGCCAATGCTGGGGGCAAAGGTTCAACCCCCAGTCAGGGAACTAATATCTCAGCATGCTGAGTGGCATAGCCAAAAGATTAAACAAGCGAAAAAATAAAAACCAACAAAAATATTTTGGTTATGTGTTCTGTGGTGACCTTCACTGAATGAGCAGAACTACTGAGAAGCAGAATGTTCTTCAAAACCCTAGGCATTTGGCCCCAGGGTGCCACGCACATTCCTGGAGCATCAAAGCACATGTTTTCAATCATGTGGCCTGAGTTGGTGGGAAGGACCAGCAGGCAGATTAGAAAGCCGGAGAGAGGGATGCTGTGGACTGGCCGGGGAAGCAGGGATGAAGCCCACGGGGGAGACCGGGAGGGCGGCCCTCCTGGGAAGCACATAGCCCTGGGGGGCAGAGGCAGGGTTCACCGGGCTCTCACACCAGGGGCTGCCTGTGTGCACCAGCCCTGGCCGAGCCACCTCAGGCAGGCCTGTGACTGTCCCACCAACTGACTGGTAACTGAGGAAAGCTCTGAAAATTGAAAGAAGAGAAAAACAACACAAAACAAAACCGGGCTTGGTACAGAAAAGCACCAGTCACCAAGAGGACACAAACTGCCAACTCACAGGAGTTTCAGCACAGAAAAGGGAGCAATGGCACGGGCGTGACCTTTCTCAGGCACCTTCATGCCCAGGGTCACATGATCACACCCCAAGTCATGGAAGAGAAACGTGAGACAAAGCAATCAACCACCCGACCCTTCAGGTCTCTGGCCAGCAGCCAACAAGCTGGCTCCTCCCCCTCGTTAAACTCCTCCCCTGGTCAGACTCCACCCCCTTGTCAGACTCCTCCCCTGACCAGACCCCACCCCTTATCAGACTCCTCCCCTGGTCAGACTCCTCCCCTGTCAGGCTCCTCTCCCCCAGGTCAGGGCTCCCACATGGCTCCAGCAGGAGGTGCGACACCAACTGATTTCAGACCCAGAGGAGGCCGCAAGTGCTTCCCCAAGGGCCTAGCTCCAGACTGGAAAACCTCAACTGAGTAATGGGTATGATCAGCCACAGGATTTTGGGGGGTGGGGGTGGGCCGGGGGGGCTCCCTGGAATCTACATGAAAGGTACATAACCCCCAAACCTCCCAATGGCACCCACTGCCCCAGTCATGCACCTGCCCCCGACCAAGGCCCCACCCGGGGTGTGGGAGCAGACCAGGGGCCTGTGTGGGGCAGACGCCTCAAATCCCTGCCCTGTGGGGGAGGGAGGGACATGCTGGCCACTGCAATTGCCCTCCCAGCACTCCTCAGATGCAGCCTCGACCGGTCATCCGGCCAGAGCATGGCAGGCTCCGCCAGCCAAGGGGTTGGCCCATCTTCTAAGGAGCACGTCTGCCGTCACCTTCCCACTGGACCCACAGTCCATACCTCCAAGCAGGCCTCCCTCCAGAATTCTCCCTCCACCTCCTGACCAGTTTCAAAGCCCCTCTTCACTTGTTTTGATATATTACCTTTGTTCCACTGGCCCCACTGGAAACCAGGATTCTAACAAGTCCGAGGAGCACAGAGCACTACTGTCTGAGATAGAAGACAGGCAGAGGGCTGGCTCAGCCGGTGGCATCCTGCTTGCTCCACAAGGCTCCCAGCCTGGCCAGCAACTTACACCTGCACTGTGCTTTTGATGACCAAATTCTTCCACTCCTCCACACACTCTTATCTTGTTCACACCCTTTGCTGTAAGGACAGCACTGGATATTACTTGACATTTGTGAGACTGTGACTTATAGTAAATATGAATTTGGTCTTCCTCCCATCCCTTGCACAGCTTCTAAAACCCTCAGAATTTCCTAAGTGATGAGAGCAACCACACCCAAGTTTATGCTGATGAAGTGACTTTGAGAACCACATTTGAGATGGGCTGGTGGCCAGGGAAATCAAGGATGTGATTAGAGGTTGGAACTTTCATACCTACCCCTGACCTCTACGGAGGTCAGAGGCTGGATGTTGAGTTCAATCACTGATGCCCCATCACTGGATCAGTCATGACTGTGTAAATGAAGCCTCCATAAACCCCAAAAGGATGGGATTCAGAGAGTTTCTGGGTTGGTGAACACGGGGAGACTGGGGAAGAGTGAGGCCTGGAGAGGGCGTGGGGGCTCTGGGCCTCTTCCCGCAAGCCCATACATCGCTCCCCCGGAGTTATATTCTTTTGTAATAAACAGCTGATCCAGTAATGGGTTTCCCTGCATTCCATGAGCTGCTCTAGCAAATTAACTGAACCTAAGGAGGCCTGAAAACGAAGATCATGGCATCCGGTCCCATCACTCCATGGGAAATAAATGGAGAAACAGTGGAAACAGTGTCGGACTTTATTTTTGGGGGGCTCCAAAATCACTGCAGATGGTGACTGCAGCCATGAAATTCAAAGACGCTTACTCCTTGGAAGAAAAGTTATGACCAACTTAGACAGCATATTCAAGAGCAGAGACATTATTCTGCCAACTAAGGTCCGTCTGGTCAAGGCTATGGTTTTTCCAGTGCTCATGTATGGATGTGAGAGTTGGACTGTGAAGAAGGCTGAGCGCCAAAGAATTGATGCCTTCGAACTGTGGTGTTGGAGAAGACTCTTGAGAGTCCCTTGGACTGCAAAGAGATCCAACCAGTCCATTCTGAAGGAGATCAACCCTGGGACTTCTTTGGAGGGAATGATGCTAAAGCTGAAACTCCAGTACTTTGGCCACCTCATGCGAAGAGTTGACTCATTGGAAAAGACTATGATGCTGGGGGGATTGGGGGCAGGAGGAGAAGGGGACGACAGAGGATGAGATGGCTGGATGGCATCATGGACTCGATGGACGTGAATCTGAGTGAACTCCAGGAGTTGGTGATGGACAGGGAGGCCTGGCGTGCTGCAATTCATGGGGTCGCAAAGAGTCGGACATGACTGAGTGACTGAACAGAACTGAACTCAACTGAAGGAGGCCATGGGCACCCCCAATCTTTAGCCAGTGGGTCAGAAGCACAAGGTGACAAGCTGGGCTTGAGATTGTTGTCTGAAGGCAGTGCGGTCTTAGCCTGTGGGATCTGATCTGTGTCCAGGGAGACAGTGTCAGAATGGAGTTGAACTGCAGGACACTTAGCTGGTGTTGCAAAATGGCCTGTTGCAGGAGAAACTACAGAGATCTAGTGACCAGAAGTGCCAGGGTATGCAGAGAATTTTGTGCAGTGCAGAGGAAAACACAAGACTTCTCCCTTACAGAACCATTTAACAAATAAGGAAGCCAAAGAAGAAAAAACCCAGGTGCTGGTCCCAGTCTATGCAGCTGGGGAACAGACCTGCCGCCTTGTTCAGGTACAACATCACACTCCAGAAGTCACAGAATCACAGAAAGAGACGTAAAGAAGACCAGAAAGGCCTCTTACCTGACTCCAAAGACCCACTGTCTTCATCTGAGGAGGCAAGACCAGCCTGTGATGACAACACAGCCACAAAACCGTCCTTAAATTCCTCGAAGTTAACCTGTGAATTTGAGAAAAGCGGTCAACACTGCTTTTCTACAGGCACACACTGGGCTTTGAGGTTTTCTCAGATGGAAGATCTTATATTGCCTTCAGCACTGACATTCGTTTTTTCAAATAGTTCAGTTCAGTTCAGTCACTCAGTCGTGTCCAACTCTTTGCGACCCCAAGAATCGCAGCACGCCAGGCCTCCCGGTCCATCACCAACTCCCGGAGTTCACTCAGACTCATGTCCATCAAGTCGGTGACGCCATCCAGCCATCTCATCCTCTGTCGTGCCCTTCTCCTCCTGCCCCCAACCCCTCCCAGCATCAAAGTCTTTTCCAATGAGTCAACTCTTCGCATGAGGTGGCCAAAGTACTGGAGTTTCAGCTTTAGCATCACTCCTTCCAAAGAATACCCAGGACCAATCTCCTTTAGAATGGACTGGTTGGATCTCCTTGCAAATATTTACTTAAGGTTTAAAAAAACTGAAGATATAGTAAGGCAATTAAGAGTGAATCGTATATAGCTTTTATTATGTTGAGGTATGTTCCTTCTATTCCTGCTTTTTGGAGAGTTTATCAGAAATGGATGTTGAATTTTGTCAAAGGCTTTCTCTGCATCTATTGAGATAATCATATGGCTTTTATTTTTCAATTTGTTAATGTGGTGAATTACATTGATTGATTTGCGGATATTGAAGAATCCTGGCATCCCTGGGATAAAGCCCACTTGGTCACGGTGTATGATCTTTTTAATGTGTTGTTGGATTCTGATTGCTAGAATTTTGTTAAGGATTTTTGCATCTATGTTCATCAGTGATATTGGCCTGTAGTTTTCTTTTTTGTGGCATCTTTGTCAGGTTTTGGTACTAGGGTGATGGTGGCCTCAGAATGAGTTTGGAAGTTTACCTTCCTCAGCAATTTTCTGGAAGAGTTTGAGTAGGATAGGTGTTAGGTCTTCTCTAAATTTTTGGTAGAATTCAGCTGTGAAGCCGTCTGGACCTGGGCTTCTGTTTGCTAGAAGATTTCTGATTACAGTTTCAATTTCCATGCCTGTGATGGGTCTTTTAAGATTTTCCATTTCTTCCTGGTTCAGTTTTGGAAAGTTGTACTTTTCTAAGAATTTGTCCATTTCTTCCATGTTGTCCATTTTATTGGCATATAATTGCTGATAGTAGTCTCTTATGATCCTTTGTATATCTGTGTTGTCTGTTGTGATCTCTTCATTTTCATTTCTAATTTTACTGATTTGATTTTTCTCCTTTGTTTCTTGATGAGTCTGGCTAATGGTTTGTCAGTTTTATTTATCCTTTCAAAGAACCAGCTTTTGGCTTTGTTGATTTTTGCTATGGTCTCTTTTGTTTCTTTTGCATTTATTTCTGCCCTAATTTTTAAGATTTCTTTCCTTCTACTAACCCTGGGGTTCTTAATTTCTTCCTTTTCTAGTTGCTTTCAGTGTAGAGTTAGGTTATTTATTTGACTTTTCTTGTTTCTTGAGGTATGCCTGTATTGCTATGAACTTTCCCCTTAGCACTGCTTTTACAGTGTCCCACAGGTTTTGGGTTGTGTTTTCATTTTCATTCGTTTCTATACATATTTTGATTTCTTTTTTGATTTCTTCTGTGATTTGTTGGTTATTCAGCAGCGTGTTGTTCAGCCTCCATATGTTGCAATTTTTAATAGTTCTTCTCCTGTAATTAAGATCTAATCTTACTGCATTGTGGTCAGAAAAGATGCTTGGAATGATTTCAATTTTTTTGAATTTACCAAGGCTAGATTTATGGCCCAGGATGTGATCTATCCTGGAGAAGGTTCCGTGTGTGCTTGAGAAAAAGGTGAAATTCATTGTTTTGGGGTGAAATGTCCTATAGATATCAATTAGGTCTAACTGGTCTATTGTATCATTTAAAGTTTGTGTTTCTTTGTTAATTTTCTGTTTAGTTGATCTATCCATAGGTGTGAATGGGGTATTAAAGTCTCCCACTAGAACACTTTCTAACACCATACACAAAAATAAACTCAAAATGGATTAAAGATCTAAATATAAGACCAGAAACTATAAAACTCTTAGAGGAGAACAGAGGCAAAACACTCTCTGACATAAATCACAGCAAGATCCTCTATGACCCACCTCCCAGAATATTGGAAATAAAAGCAAAAATAAACAAATGGGACCTAATTAAAATTAAAAGCTTCTGCACAAAAAAGAAAACTATAAGCAAGGTGAAAAGACAGCCTTCTGAATGGGAGAAAATAAGAGCAAATGAAGCAATTGACAAACAACTAATCTCAAAAATATACAAGCAACTCCTGCAGCTCAATTCCAGAAAAATAAACGACCCAATCAAAAAATGGGCCAAAGAACTAAATAGACATTTCTCCAAAGAAGACATACAGATGGCTAACAAACACATGAAAAGATGCTCAACATCACTCATTTTCAGAGAAACGCAAATCAAAACCACAATGAGGTACCATCTCACGCCAGTCAGAATGGCTGCGATCCAAAAGTCTACAAGCAATAAATGCTGGAGAGGGTGTGGAGAAAAGGGAACCCTCTTACACTGTTGGTGGGAATGCAAACTAGTACAGCCACTATGGAAAACAGTGTGGAGATTCCTTAAAAAACTGGAAATAGAACTGCCTTATGACCCAGCATTCCCACTGCTGGGCATACACACCGAGGAAACCAGTATTGAAAGAGACATGTGTACCTCAATGTTCATCGCAGCACTGTTTATAATAACCAGGACATGGAAGCAACCTAGATGTCCATCAGCAGATGAATGGATAAGAAAGCTGTGGTACATATATACAATGGCGTATTACTCAGCCATTAAAAAGAATACATTTGAATCAGTTCTAATGAGGTGAATGAAACTGGAGCCTATTATACAGAGTGAAGTAAGCCAGAAAGAAAAACACTTATACAGTATACTAATGCATATATATGGAATTTAGAAAGATGGTCACGATAACCCTGTACGTGAGACAGCAAAAGAGACACAGATATATAGAACAGTCTTTTGGACTCTGTGGGAGAGGGAGAGGGTGGGATGATTTGGGAGAATGGCATTGAAACATGTATAATATCATATAAGAAACGAATTGCCAGTCCAGGTTCGATGCAGGATACAGGATGCTTGGGGCTGGTGCATTGGGATGACCCAGAGGGGTGGTACAGGGAGGGGGGTGGGAGGGGGGTTCAGGATGGGGAACATGTGTATACCTGTGGCGGATTTATGCTGATGTATGGCAAAACCAATACAATATTGTAAAGTAATTAGCCTCCAATTAAAATAAATAAATTTAAATTAAAAAAAAAAAGAGTGAATCATAAGCCCTTCACCAAAAAACACTATTAACAACTCCATAAAAGGAAATTAGATAAAATAGTTAGAAAAAAGGTACAGAAAAGAGGTGTCTCATGACCACAAACATTAACACATGAAGAAATATCCATGCCTTCACTACCCACCCACCAAGAAAGAGAACATGCCAGCACCTAGGCTAGTCCTCCACCAAGGTTCCTTTCCTGATTAAATCCCCCGCCCCTACGCTGGGCGGAAACAAAAGCTCTGAACAGTCACACATATGTCCTAAGAGTTTCTCTGGAGTATACACACCTATGAACGGGATTGCTGGGTCACAGAATATATATTCATATCCTCTCAGTGAATTCAATCTTTTGTCACTATACAATGCTGACCCTCTTCAGTTCAGTAATGCTTTTTACCCTAGAGACTAGCTTTCTTATGGAGCTTAAAAGTTTCATATTAACCAGTTTTACCCTCTTCAGGGACAACACAAAGCTTATCTGATATTTTTGTGCCTTTGTTATCGTTTATTTTTAACTCCTTACAAGATATTTTTGTTTTATATAGTCAATGTTCATTTAGAATTATTCAAGTATTTTCCAATTTGTTTTTCATTTCTTCCTTCATTTCCGACCTTCTGCCTGGGATAGTTTTCCATCTATTTGAAATAGATCTTTGAGACTTACGTGTTTTCTTAAGTATGCTGGTGCTAAGCTCTTTTAGTGTGATTGTCTGAAATGTTTTAATTTCACTTTGATTCTTTTTTCAGCAAAAACATAATTAATTAAAAGAATATTGGAAATGATCCAGATGTGCCTAAAGAAAATGGGTAAATAAACTGTGATTCAGTCAGACAATGAAAGATGACAACAGGGGAAATAAAAAACAGACAGAGACGACATATTGACCCTGACCTACACTATCTGAATATAGACTGCAGACACAACACTGCATGAAAGGACCAGAGTATGCACTGGGCATGTGCTGTATATACCCATCCACTTGTGTGAAGGTCAGAAATAGGCGAACAAATCGATGCTGTCTTCATCAAGACAGTGGTAACTGTTGGGGCCAGAGGGACCACATGGGCACCTGAGGAGGGATGCAGGATGCTGGGGGCCCAGGTATGCTTGGAATGGATGTTCACTGAGCTGCACACTTCCCAACTCTCTTCTCTACCTGGGCTTCACCTGAAGTCACACAGAAAGAAATCAACGCAAGAGATACTTGTAGGTCAAAATGTCACCGGTATGTGCTAGAAAAGCAGGCCTGGGGCTGTAGGTCCAAGCATGCTTCCCACCCCTGGCACAGAACTTGAATGAGCACATTTCTATTGCTGCCTCTGAGCACTGAACGCAGCTGTTGGCTGTGGAACGTCTCTGCCTGGGTTAGACACGTTATCAGACTTGAAGGTGGACTACTTACACGTGTGTTTATTTTCTGGCTCCCCAACTAGCACGTGGCCTCATGGCTGACACACTGTAAATATTCAACAAATATCTATTGGATGTGTTGGTCTCTATATCCTTTCAAAACTGAGCAGAATTCACCTTCTCAAGGAGACATTCTTTCACCTTTCTTCTTTTTTAAAAACCGTTCTATTGATTTATTTTTGCCTTGCTGGGTCTTCTTGCTGCAGGCAGGCTTTCTCCATGTGTGGCGAGTGGGGCTACCCTTCCTGGTGGTGTATGGACTTACCATTCTAGTTGCCCTCGCTGGAAAGTGGGCGTGAATTTGCTAAACTGCTAATATGACAATGTCTGAAGCCTCTTCTCTCTTTTTTAGGATGATGCATCAATTTCATCAGGTGGATCTATTAATTTATTGTTCTCAGTCACAAGTCATGTCCAACTTTTTGCAACCCCATGGACTGCAACACACCAGGCTTCCCTTGTCCCTCACCATCTCCCAGAGTTTGCCCAAGTTCATGTCATTTCGGTGATGCCATCCAACCACCTCATTCTCTGTTGTCCCCTTCTCCTCCCTACCCTTAATCTTTCCCGGCATCAGAGTCTTTTCCAATGAGTTGGCTCTTCCCATCAGTGGCCAGAGTACTGGAGCTTTAGCTTCAGCATCAGTCCTTCCAATGAATATTCCAGGTTGATTTCCTTTAGGATTGACTGGTTTGATCTCCTTTTGATTCAAAAATCTTTTCAGCACCACAATTCAAAAGCATCAATTCTTTGCCACTCAGCCTTCTTTATGATTCAACTCTCACATCCATACATGACTGCTGGAAAAACCACTGCTTTGACTATATGGACCTTAACTAATCTCATATTGAAAGGGCTGTGTCCAGACTTTTGCCATGTGGATCAATACTAGAAAGAGTATTTTTGCATAGCTTTCATCTTACAGAGATATTATATTGCTTTCATTTTACACTCCTAGCTTCTAGATGTTGCCTAGCACATAAGAAGTGCTGAAAAATACTTGTTGAGGGACTTCCCTGGTAGTCCAGTGGCTAAGACTCCAAGCTCCCAATGCAGGGGACCCAGCTCCACTGCTGGTCAGGGAACTAGATCTCACATGCTGCAGCTAAGAGTTCAAATGCCCCAACTAAAAAGCCCACATGTGGCAGGGAAGACTGGTGCAGCTAAATAAATAAATAAATATTTAAAAAACCAAAACCTTGTTGACTACATGGGAGCAGAATGAAACAGCCATTTTGTTTGATCCAATCTCAGATTTCTTTTGATAATACTTATCAGCTTTCTTTTGAGCCATCAAACAGGAGGGGATTTGGGAATTCTCTGGAGGTTCAGTGGTTAGGACTCTGCACTGTCACAGCCAAGAGCCCAGGTTCAACCCCTCGTTGGGGAACTAAGATCCTACAAGCTGTGTAGCATTACCAAAAACAAAAAAACAGGAGGGAATCTGATGGCTGAGTGTGCTGCTATTTTATCTGATACCATTTGACTGTGTTTCTGTGTCCTCTCCCATCACAGCTCACAAAAGGAGGAAGGGCCAGGATAAAAAACTCTAAGGAAACCAGATAACCTATTTATGCTGTTTTAACCAGTGTTGATTTTCACAAATGTGCCTTTTGCTTACCTAGCCCTTGAATACAATTCCTGGTGATATCAAGAGGGGCTAGGACACGAGCGATCAAAATCACACCCGATTTTTTTTTTTTTCCCAGCCACACCATGAATGACATGTGGCATCTTAGTTCACCAGCCAGGGATGGAACAAGTTCCCCCTGCAGTGGAAGCATGGAGTCTTAACCACTGGACCACGAGGGAAATTCCCACATCTGAGCCTTAAGTCCATAAAGAAAAAGCAGTAGAGGGGAAAGTGACCGAGCAGGGTGAGGTGGGTGTATGAGGCAAAGTCCTCCTCGCTGCAGCAGCAGCTCTGCTGACAGCACCGGCCACACAGGCTCTGGGGAAGTAACAGGAGTCAGAGTCGCCTAGAAGCTCCCCCAGGGCCAGCAGGGAGGCGTTTTAGGTTGTTCTTCATTTGTTCCTGCTCAAGAACCAACTCAGGCATCTTACCAGGCTAGATTTTTTTTTCTCATTCAAAATGAGACCAGTTTTATTGAGTTCTGTGGGGGGGAATACTCTTCCTTCAAAGGTAAGATGACCAACACTATTATAGGCACTGCTTTTTTTTTTTTTTTTTTTTTTGCAGTCTGTGGGATCTCTATTTCCAAACCAGGAATTGAACCCAGGCCCCTGGCAGTGAAAGCCCAGATTCCTAATTACTGGACCACCAGGGAATTCCCAGGCACTGTTTTTAAAATGAACATGTGTACCTCCCTGATGGTCTAATGGTTAAGAATCTGCCTGCCAACGGAATGGACATGGGGTTCGATCCCTGGTCTGGGTAGATCACTCATGCTGTGGAGCAACTAAGCCCAAGCACCACAACTACTGAGCCTGAACTCTCGAGCCAGGGCTCTGCAACAGGAGAAGCCACTGCAATGAGGAACGAAGAACAGCCCCCACTCGCTGCAACTGGAGAAAGCCTACAGGCAATAACGACCGAGGGCAGCCAAAAAAAAAAAAAAATTCATTAATTACAAGCATAAAATGAATATGTTACATCTGGACACATTTAAGAAACAGGAACACTAAGACGCTAAGACGATTCTCAGTGTTCCCGTCAGGACTAGAGAAAAGAACTCCATGCACACTTTCTTCCTATCTGGGACAGATACATTCAGAGGGCACCTCTGAAGGCAGGGAGCCTTCGTTCCTGCAACAGCAACACGTGATGTTTTGTCCAGCTGCTGGACGAATTTCACGCTGGGCAATTTTATGAGACAATCTGCCTTCGAGGTACTTCGAAGCTGCCTCTGAATGACCCAGCACGTGAGCTGCACACAGATCACTGTGTTTTGTGAACCATCCATAACAACCTTCCACTCCCCAGACAAATCAGCCGTTAAACATCTTTCTGGAAAAACGGAACAAAAATCTCTGGAAGTTACTACACTTAAAAAAGGGCAATCTTAAGAAACCTCTTTCTACAATACAAGAGTTCCATAAAAGGAAAAAGAGCATCCCATTTCCTCCTAACTTTCCTTTGAAGAATATCTCTAGTCAACTGGTGTTTCTCAGACACCCACAGCTGTCACCACAGGCTCTCCACGCTTTTCTCTGCGAAAATGAAGTCCAGTACCCACCCTGGCAAACTGGTTGTTTCCAAGAAGTGTGTGCAGAAGGACAGGCAGCTGTTTTTCCAGATGGAGCTTCAGGCAGAGCTGGGTCAGCTCCTCCCGGTCCAGGAAGCCTGTCCCCGTGGTGTCACAGCTGCTGTAGACGTCCCTAAGTTGCGAAACGTAGTGGTTCTCCACCTCCTTGTCCATCCCATCGCAGGCCGCGTGCAGGACAGGAAGACGCCGCGCCGTCGGACTGGCCCTTGCCTCCCTCTACTGTCCTGGGGCACTGGGCAGTGTGGCCCAGGCAGGGTAGGTGCTGGGGTGTAGGCACCAGGGTCCGCTCAGGGTGCGTGAGGCTGGAGGAGGTCAGTGAGGCTAGAGACGTGTTCGCAGGGAATCCATCCTCTACTAGCTTGAAAAATCAGAAGTACTTTGTTCTGTTAAAAAAAAAAAAAAAAAGTACCTAATATAGAATAATCAGAAAAAAAAAACAGGTAAGTATAAAGAGGACCAAAGTCATCCAAAATTTCATCACCTAAAAAAATATCATTATTATTATTTTGGCAAATATTCACTCTATGTTTTTCTCTCTGCACTTACACACAGGACCTGCTGGGCACCTGGCACTCCTGCCCTAGGATTCCAGTCGGGCAGAACTCGGGTGTGGGGCTGGAGGTCAGAGGGCACTGAAGGCCCTCTCAAGAGCAGCGACGAGCCAGCCCCATCCTGAGGGGGCTCGCTGGACCGTAGCCCCCTCCCAATTCCACTCAAGGGCTGATTCAGGGGCGAGAGGGCCCCCACCCTTGGCCCACTGTCACCCAGGTCATGCCAGCTTTGCACATCACAGTTGAGTCCTGGCCATTCAGAAATACTTCTTTTCCTCTCCTTTCTCTCATCCCTAGGAAACTGGAACCCTGACCCAACAGAGCAGGTGCTTTGTCTTCAGCCATCCAGGCATATGCCATCGGTGTGATTCAGACCAGCATTCTACAGGTCAGGCACAAAAGACGTTTAAGGCGTCCTTTGCTAGGACACTTCCTAAACTCCATCCAAGATAAGGGCCAGACTGGCTGGCATCCTGGCCCTGCTCCCCGGCCGCCGGGGAGAGGACCCGTGAAGGGGGACACCCCCTCATCCCTCCACGCCGTGCTGCACCCCTCGAGGGATCAAGCGTGGGTGACCGACTGTCCTTGCCGTGGGCCGGGAGGGTCAGCTGGGTACCTGGCGATCACCTCCCCACTTTCTCGCTTTGTGGGTTGCTGCTGCCCCGGCTCCTTATGCTGGCTTTAGGCTTCCCAGGTGACGCTAGTGGTAAAGAACCTGCCTGCCAATGCAGGAGATATAATTATGAGATGTGTGTTGGATCCCTGGGTTGGGAAGATCCCCTGGAGAAGGAAATGGCTACCCACTCCAGCATTCTTGCCTGGAGAATCCTCATGGACAGAGGAGCCTGGCATGCTACATACAGTCCAAGGGGTCACAAAGAGTCAGACACAACTGAAGTGACTTAAGCACAGCACAATACTGCTTTTAAAACGCTGGGGAAAATATTGGCAGAAAGGAGTCGCTGCTTCTGGTCACAGGAGCCCTCCTTCCGCCCCAGGATGGGAGTCTTTTTTCAGCCAAGATTCAACATGGCAAACCTCAGCGCTGAGATGGGCCAGGAAGGTTTGAAAAACTGAAAGGGTTCCTCCACCCGGGATATATGCTGGGGCTCAGGTCTGTACCACAACCACGCTGATGCCCCTGGCCTCCCCAGGACTCAAGAGTCCTAGAAAAGGGCTGGACAAGTCACTGTACATTCTAAACACCTCGGAACTATGACATCTTTTCTACTGCGCTCATCATACCACGAATGATAGCAGAATCACCATCCTGCACATGGGTCCCCAGGTTCCCAGTTGCTCAAATCCTATTTCCAGAAATGTTTCCCCTCCCTCCCTCCCCATGGGGAAAAGGGATCAACCCAAGCACAAAACAAGAACGTGAGAAGAAGGGCTTTACCCTGTCCCTCCCAGCAGGAAGCCAGGAGTATATTACTCCGACTCTGTTCAGACTCCCCAGCCTGTGTATGGGGGCAAAGAACGCTGTCCCCTAGAATCTCCATGCAGGACCCTGGAAGGGAGACAGAGGGGACCCTCAGGTGGGGTCCAGTGTCCTGCACTGCCCACCCTTGGCACCCAGGCCTACTCACCTGTGAAGTGCAGGCCTCACAGCCAAGTGGTCCTTATAAATAATAGAACATCCAAGGCCCTCTTCAGTTTCTCTCTTCACCCAAGCTAAATTATTTAATCCTTTCTGGATTCTACAAATACATAAAGGTCCGCGCATGGAAACCACCAGAAAGCCCAGCCACATTCAACGTTCCAAATAAAGAGGAGCCCTTGGCTTATCCCGGTTTGATTCTTTTGAAGTTGGAATTTGTAGATTCTCAGTAATATGAATGCTATAAAATTTCTTTAAAATTGGAGCATAAACTTTGCTACCAGGTGAGGCAAAAACCCTGTTTTCATCCTGGGGAGAAAAACCTGCCCTCAAGCAAACTGAATACCAGTTAAGAAACAGTGGTTGACCAGCACTCTGCTGGACCACGCAGCCCTCTGGAGGCCATGAGGGAAGGTGTAGGTTTGCATTTAACTGGAGCACAGCAATGAAGGAATTTAATCCGTGGCCCTGGAAACCTGCTGGGTATCAAGACAGGGAGAAGGACTATGGCCTCTCACAAGCAGCTGGGCGTGCTGTGTGGAACCAGAGCATCGCAACCCAGAACAACTCCAAACAAGGTCCTCCAAAAAAACCCTGTAAAAGCGTGCTGACCCAGAACAAGCAGCACCAAGGTCGCATTCTAGATGGCATGTTCTGTATCTGGAGAGTATGTTACAACTCTGATTAAATATTGAAGCCCAGCCTTGAGTTCCAGAAGAGCAGGTCTGGGCACCATGTCAAATAGCCTTGGGATTGGTAATCAAACTTCACACCTCAGCACTTCTGAGCTTTAAGGATTAATCTCTGCATTAGCTGTTTTCGTGTTTTTTTTTCTTATTTTTTATTCACTTACTTTGCCAAGGTCAGCCCTATCTCAGCGATAAAGCTTGAGAGGCCATCACTTTCATCAAAGGGATTTTCCAATCCCAACAATATAAAAATAAGCTGATCCATCATTTAATTGGAGATTAATATAGTCTTTGCTCTTCCTACAAAGTAGGTATTTAGACTGGGCAAAAACTTCGCACTTCCTAAAGTGGCTTTTTTTTTTTTTTTTTTTTAAATTTATTTGGCTGCACCAGGTATTAGTTGTGGCACGTGGGAATTTTTAGTTGCAGCATTTGGGATCTGGTTCCCTGACCAGGGATGGAACTCAGGCACCGTGGAATTGGGAGCAGAGAGTCTTGGCCACTCGACCACCAGGGAAGTCTCCCTAAAGATTTTTATAATCACATGTACTTATATTCATGCTGGGATTATAGCCATAGACCCAGTGGTTATAAAACATCTACATAATTAGCTGGTTATATACATGAGGTTATCCACATAAGGTTCTACATATAAAAATGAGCTTCTCTATGTGTATCACTATATGTATGCAAATACAGAAAACCTTACTCTCAGTATCAATATCAGGTTCTACCTTAAATTCAACTAGAAAATTCTACCATAAAGAAAGCAATAGTTTCTCTTCTTTACTAAAAGTAGCCAGTAACAGTGTGGAAGAAATGACAGAACTGGAATACTACAATTTTGAATCCCTAGTGTCATAGCTGATAGGGTACAGATCATCAGTGTATGAGTAAAAACAGTTGGGGTGGGGGGGGCACTTCCCTGGTGGTCTCCTAATGCAGGGGGCACATGCCACATTGCAAGGCCAAAAAAAATTTTTAAATGAGAAACACTGGGGAATGATGACGTCATGCAAAGTGGCAGGGGAGGAAACTCCACCAGAGCAAATTGAGCCATAAAGAGGGACTGGGAGGAACTATTTGAAACTCTAGAACCAGATCAGACACAGCAAGGTGGTGAAAACAGGCTGCTGATCTTTGTAAGAGAGCAGTGAGCAGGAGCCAGTCACTACCCTCGACGCTGTGGGGACCGGAGCCGTGAGGACAGCGGCCCAAAGTCCTTTGGCTGGGGCCACAGCGGGCAATCTGGACCATGTCACCCAAGCCCTGGGACTGTGTGTTTTGTTGGTGACTGAGGACCTGGAGCAGATTCTGGCCTTGGGGTCAGCTTCCTTGGGCTGCAGGAGCTTCCCGCAGAGCATCTCTGTTATTGCTCTTTAGTCACTCAGTCATGCCTGACCCTTCGTGCCCCATGGACTATAGTCTGCCAGGCTCTTCTGCCCATGGGATTTTACTGGCAAGAATACTAGAGTGGGTTGCCATTTCCCTCTCCAGGGGATCTTCCTGACCCAGGGAGCCTGTGTCTCCTGCGTTGGCAGGCAGGTTCTTTATCACTGAGTCACAAGGGAAGCCCTCAGAGCATCTAGGAGATGGCTAAGACGAACAGGAAGACTTTGCGGGGCAGGCCTTTGTCAGGCTACTGACTGGCTGCAGACATCACAGAATGGAAATGTCAGTCACCACCCACAACAAAGAACACACTTTGCAAAAATAGCTTAGAAAAGTCACAAAGACAACTGTAGTCCTCAACTAATAAAAATCATTCATGTCTGAGGTGTGAGAGAATCAGAATGTCCAGATTTCAACAAAAACTTAGAGAGCATACAAAGACACACACATACTGGAGTCTTTTTTACAGTAGAATTTCTTTTTTATTTAAGGCAGTGTGGTCCATTTAATTTTTTTTTGTCTGCACTTCACGGCTTGTGAGATCTTAGGTCCCTGACCAGGGATAGAACCTGATCCCACTGCAATAGAAGCACAGAGTCCTAACTGCTAGACTGTCAAGGAATTCCCTATACTAGAATTTCTAAATTTAACTCTCTGTACTTCTACCCACATATTAAACAGCAGTTGCATGGAATAAGCAGTGATAAATTTCCCTTCTGAAGCAACCACAGAGAGTGCAATGGAAGAGCATTTGCTAAAACAGACTTCTGATTCTAAAGACCCCAAAATACCTTTTACACAGTTTAATCATTGCTGCCCAATCTCCCTCAACATGACTTTGTTCAAGGTTTAAAAAAAATTTATTTAATTGGAGGATTTACAATATTGTGGTGGTTTTTGCCCTACATAGACATGAATCAGCCACGGGTGCATATGTGTCCTCCCATCCTGAACCCCAATCCCACCTCCCTCCCCACCCCGTCCCTGTAGGTTGTCCCAGAGCACTGGCTCTGAGTGTCCTGCTTCATGCAGCAAACTTGATCTGGTATCTATTTTACATATGGTAATGCACATATTTCAATGTTATTCTCTCAAATCATCCCACCCTCACCTTTTCCCACATAGTTCAAAAGTCTGTTATTTAATCTGTGTCTCTTTTGCTGCCTTGCATATAGGATTGTCATTACCGTCTTTCTAAATTCCATATATGTGCATTAGTATACTGTATTGCTGTTTCTCTGACTTACTTCACTCTGTATAATGGGCTCCAGTTTCACCTACCTCACTTGAACTGACTCTAATGTGCTCCTTTTGATAGCTAAGTAATATTCCATTGTGTATATGAACCACAACTTCCTTGTCCATTCATCTGCTGATGGACATGTAGGTTGCTTCCATGCCCGAGCTATTGTAAACAGTGCTGCGATGAACACTGGGGCACGTGTGTATCTTTCAGTTCTGGTTTCCTCAGTGTGTATCCCCAGCAGTGGGATTGCTGGGTTATGTGGCAGTTCAATACAATGAGTTTTTAAAGAAATCTGTCATCTAGCTGCATTTGTTATAGCAGATGGACATTAAACCAATGTAGTACGTAACAGCTCATTATCTCAATGAGTATAAACTTGAATTTTCAACCCCGAGCAGGTCTGGCAGGCATGGTCCACCCCTGCTGTCTTCCTCACGTGGACTCTTATTGGCTGTTTTATGAATGATTTCTGTAACCTTGTTATTCAATCCAGATTTCCCAAGGATAACCTACTTTGCCTGTGACCCTCAATCTGAGAATAATGTTACAGAATATCAGAGTCAGAAAAGGGTGGTCCCAAAGGGTGCCATTCAATCACCCCACTTCACACACGAGGACCTGATATCGAACACGTAAGCACAGAGGTAGATTTCCTCAGTCGGCTGAAGAACGTGGATGGAGCGGACAAGCACGAAGGCAGGCTGAGAAGGGACCCTCTCCTGCCGCTCCAAGTGTGTGGTGCTTCCTTAGCCTCGAGGTGAGACCTCTATCAGGGAAAGCCCTGCCGATGCTTGTAACTGTATACACTGTACACAGCTCAGTGCCCAAGGAGCAGCCCCATGGACTCCCCGCTGTCGTCTTCTCCTGTCTTAGACTTTGCTGGTTTTCAAGATGTACCAATGAGGTCAAGCTAGGCAGCTGGAGCTGCTCATGCTGACCATTCACAGCTCCCTCCTCTGTCTCAATGGCATCAAGTTAGTAGGTTAAAATCTGCTCTGGGAGGACTATTTACACCACAGTCATTGGAAAATGCTTCAAAGTAGGACTCTGGGGGACAATGGGAAAGCTTTGTTAGTATACCACATCACTGGCTAAAATGTAAAGACTGATCAATATCAAGTTTTGATAGAGACATGGAGCAACTGGAATGCTCAGAACTTGTTAGTAGGGGTATAACTGGCACAACAGCTCTAAAAACCTGCTCAGTTTTATCTTCCAAAGCTAAACACATATCACCCTACAACATGGCAATTCAACACCAAGGTTCCAACTCAAATAGAAACCATAGATTTGTGCACCAAAAGACACGCTTTCTTAAGTAACATTATTCATTGTACCCTAAACTAGAAGCAATCCAGATATCCATCAATAGTGAAAATATAAGTGGAGACTTCCCTGGTAGTCCAGTGGTTAGGACTCTGCACTTCCACTACAGGGGCCGTGGGTTCAATCCCTGGTTGAGGAACTAGGGTCCTGAAAGCCATATGGCCAAAAACAAACAAACAAAAGTAAAAATAAGTAATTTGAGGCATATTCTGGGAAACTGTAAAGCCATGGAAAGGAATGAGCTACATAACAACCCTAATCTTATAAACATGACGGAAGAAGCAGATATTGCAAGATTCCACAAGCATTAAGTTCAAAAGAAGAACAAATAAACCTGCAGTGTTAGAAGTTAAGCTAGCGAGACTTCCTTGGTAGTCCAGTGGTTAAGAATCTGCTTGACAATGCAGGGGACATGGGTTCGGTTCCTCATCTAGGAAGATTCCACATGTCATGGGGCAACTAAGCCCCTGCATCATAACTACTGAGCCCGCGTGCTCTAGAGCCCATAATCCACAACAAGAAAAGGCACCACAGCGAGAAGCCTGAGCACTGAAACTAGAGAGCACAGCCCCCACTCACAAGTAGAGAAAGCCCACCAGCAGCAACAAAAACTCAGCGCTGACCAAAAAAAAAGGAAGAAAGGAAATGCTATCCAAAAAATTGATCAGCCATATTAAAAAAAAAAGAATACCCATCTCATTCTTTTCAGCAAATTCCAGAAGAATCAGAAATTTTAACCAAAAAAAAAAAAAAGAAAAGTAATCTATGAAACATCTAGAATGAAATACAGCTTCTTTATCATCCTTAAAAGAGCGGGAAGTGTGGGGAGTTTGCTTAAAAGTCAAAATTTCTATGAACAAAAAAATAAAGTCAGAAGATGGGGTCTTGAAGAGTCGGACACGACTGAGCGACTTCACTTTCACTTTTCACTTTCATGCATTGGAGAAGGAAATGGCAACCCACTCCAGTGTTCTTGCCTGGAGAATCCCAGGGACGGGGGAGCCTGGTGGGCTGCCATCTATGGGGTCTCACAGAGTCGGACACGACTGAAGTGACTCAGCAGCAGCAGCAGCAAATGCCAACAACAACAACAACAACAAGGTACTCTGCATTGGGTGACTTAAAACAACAGAAACGTATTTTCTCACAGTCCTGGAGGCTAGAAGCCCAGGATCAAGGTGCTGGCAGGGCTGGTTTCCTCTGGGATGTCTGTCCTTCCTGCTGTGTCCTCGTGTGGGCGTCCCTCTGTGTATGTGTCTGGATCCTAATCTCCTTTTCTTACAAGGACACGGTCACACCAGACCAGGGCCACCTGCTGGGCTACACCTGGAAGCCAACAGGCCCTGCAGCTCAGCTGTGGGACCAAAGAAAGACCGCAGGTACAATGACGGAGACATCCACAGTTTATTGGACGGAGGACCTTTCAAGTCCGAATCACAAGGTCCTCAGGAGTTCTGCTGCCACTCTCGGGATGACCCAGGCCTGGTCATGAAGCAGCTGTGAGGCCTCAGTTCAAGTGCTTCAGCTCTTGGAGCCTAGGCTTCCTGAGACATCAAACAAGGAGGCCAAACCTCACGGCCCAAGGCACCTCCATCCTCTGACATCCTGGTTCTCTCAGGTCCATCACAACATCTTTGGGCCCCATTCATCACTGAGCAGGAGTCCAGGGAATGAGGTCTCAGGGACACAGGCCTCAGGGGCCACGCTTCTTACACCTAGAACCCTGGAGCCAGTCTCACCACACAGACACTGTCTCCTGTCTCCCTCTGGCCTTTGCACAGAGTCTGGGTCCACATCTGCTCAGGCTCCTGTTCTCTCTCCCTCCCTTTTTCTGGACCGGAGAGAAGGCAACATGAATTGTTCCTGGACATCCACGCAAACGTTGGCAGAGGTGCATTATGCACCATCAGCAGCAAACCAATTACATGACCAGAGGTACTGGAGCACAGTGCACGGCGGCCAAACAGACCTGTCTTAAACATCAACAGGGAAACGCCCTGACACTTCAGAGCTCCACAGTCGCCTGTTCAACTACGTTTGTGTCATTCTTTCCAACCAACTTCACATTGTCCTCAGTGCACTGAAATGTTTTTAAAAATGTGCCTACATGGAAAATGTTGAAAGCCAGGTCAGTCTTAGGACACAAATGACAGTATTTATAAGACTCTAGCCCAGCTCACTGTACACATGGCCATCCACAAACACGTAGCCAAAGATGAAAATGATGTGGATCAGAAATGGAATCAAAGCTGACAGAACAGTGAAAAAGAACATATATTAATAAACAATCCAACATAATGTAACAGAGGGCACTGGTCTCTCTTTTCCAAACACTGTGGATCATATCACATTTACTCAAAAGAAAAGTCTAAAAGAAAGAAAGGAAAGGGACTGCCCAACAGACACAGAAGTGAATGCACAAACCTACTGCCCTTAAGCCTTTTCTTTTCTCCCTCTCCCACTTAAGTAAAAAATCTACCAGAAGAATATGTAATATGTAAAATGTAATGTGTGATCCTCTGGGTTTGTAAGGCCGACTGCTCCTTTACCCTACTAATCAAACCCTGAAGTGGATTCCAGAGATTTTATTCCAGCTGCGTTGGCACAACTCAAGAGAGACACCATCTGCCCACGATCTTCTGTGGGAATCAAGAGGCCTCCACGCCCGGCCACAGCCTTTGGGTTGGAGCCTACTCAGCCAGGCCTGGAGACACCCCCTCAGAAGACTGGAAGAGGCCTCCCTGGAAAGATCTACGCCCAGGAGAGATGAACAGGGGACAAGCAGGTCCTGGGAAAAGGAAGGAGACACAGAGGAATTCAACCAGAGAACTGGTTGATGATCCTCACAGCTTCGACAGCAGGTTCGGGAAGGGCCCCCTGGTGCACTGTTAGCCTGGGGACCCAGCAAATGAGCAACTTCACCTCTGACAAGAGCCCCCTGAAACAGGGCAGCCCCCACACTGACTCATCTCCCCACTTCTGCATGGGAGGATGTGGGCCTCAGGGACCTGCCATGCCTTCCTACTGTCGGACGTTAACTCCCATCCTTGATTTATGTTAGAATCTCTCTTTTTAAAATTATTATTATTTTTTAATTATGCATTTGGCTGTGCTGGGTCTTGGTTGAGGCACGTGGGATCTTCGGTCTTCATTGCGGCACTCAGGATCTTTAGTTGCGGCATGTGGGATCTAGTTCCCTGACCAGGGATCGAACCTGGGCCCCCTGCATTGGAAGCTCAGAGTCTTAGCCACTAGACCACCTGGGAAGTCCCTACACTAGAAACTGGCCTCAGAAGTACTTTGGGAAAAGAAGTGAGTGATCTAAGGCACAGGCTGGAGGAATGGCATTTTAAAGGGAGCTGTGCACTGACGGGCCACGGGGGTCCTGACTTCTCTGAGCATCTGTGTCCCTAACCGGTGGCCCGTGGGCAACAGCAGGGAAGGTATTTTCTCACTGCCTTTACGATGAGAGACACTTTATACATAACTGATCACTAGCTGGGCTGGGTTTCCGATGCCGCGCACAGGCTTTCTCTTGATGGCAATCAGGGGCTACTCTTCACTGCAGTGCGGGGCTGCTCCCGTTGCAGAGCACAGGCTCCAGGTGCACGGGTTTCAGCAGTTACAGCTTGCGGGCTTAGTTGCCCCTTGGCCTATGGGATCCTCCCGGACCAGGAATCAAACGTGTGTCCCCTGCAATGGCAGGCAGACTCTCATCCACTGTACCACCAGGGAAGTCCATTTAGAGACAACTTTGAAAAAAAGAATCATCCCATGGCAAAGATACTTCCCTCTGATTCAGTGGTGGTGCAAACTGGCCTGAAGTAAATCCAGCTGGGTTCGCACAAAAACATGGGTCATGAGGAAAGCCAGGATAAGACCTCAATCTTTTAAAGAAAAACACAGGCTGTGCACCCCAGATTGTGTGTGCCTGGGTGGAGAAGGGCTGGATGTTTTATGCCAGAACCTAATGTTCTTTTCATTGGTGCCTATTCTACTCTAAACATACCCACTAAGTTAACGTTAGTTACTACAGCTTTTATTTCTATAATTAATTCTTTTATAAGCTATTACAACCTTGTAACTATTAATAGTTCAGTTTGCTGACAACATCCTAAGTAAAAACCACAGGTTGAGATTAATACAAATGTTGTTTGGTTTCCGAGAAGGCCAATTTGTTCCAGTTCACTCACACACCAGGTGGGGCAGCTAAAACTTTGATAGAAAAAACAGTTTTGATAGCTTGCCAAGTTTGGGGCAACCACAGCAACTGAAAAATAAGTGAGGAATCCTGAAAAAAAAAAGAGAAGGAAAGACAGAAAGCCCCAAATTCTGCAAATACTACCTAATTCACCAGACGACCCAACTATGCATGTGTGCAGCAGCCTCCAAGCAGCTAAGCCAAGAGTAAAAGAACTGATGGACTTCCTTGGTGGTCCCAGAGTTAAGAGTCCTCCTTCTGACGCAGGGGACTTGGGTTTGATCCCTGGTCGGGGAACCGGATCCCACATGCCATGGGCAACTCAGCGTGCTTGCCACAGTGAAAGATCCTGCATGCCACAACTAAGACCAACACAGCCAAATCAATAAATACTTCTTAACAAAAAGAATAAAAGAACTGAAATGAGATTTGAGCTGCTGCCCAGAGGCAGAGTTTTCAGTATGAAGCCGACAGCACTGCCTACTAAAACAAACACAAATGAACACTCTTCAGAGGAACATAACAGAAACTTCCTTCTCCATGATACACCTTCACAATGTCCAGGACATAGTCCAAAATTACTCACAAAAATGAAGAACCAGGAAAGAGTAAGAGAAGTCAAAACCAGAGATTAACCTCAAAATGAGTGAGATGTTGAAATTAGCTGCCTTAAAATCCTTTGCCAGCTTAATTACACTCAGGGATGTGAAAGCAAAGATTCTCCTAATGAATGCACATATAGAAAACCTCAGCAGAGAAATAGAAACAATAAAACAGCCAAATGGAAATTTGAGAACTAAAAAACCCCATAATATCTGAAATTTTAAAATTCAAATAAAGGGCTTACTAGCTGAATGGATGTGACGGAAGGAAAAAGTCAGAGAACTTGAAGACAGATGAACAGAAATCATCCAATCTTAAGAACAGAGAAAAGGCAATTATTTAAAGATTAGCCGCAGAGATTAAAAAGATAATTTTCAGAAGTCTAGCATACGTCCTAGGAGGAGAAGAGAGGGAATTAGGCAGAAAAACGGACTGAAGAACAAACGGCAAAGATTATCCCAAATTTGGTGAAAAACAAAAATGTACAGATTCATGAAACTCAGTAAACCCCATTTAGCGTAAAAGTTAATAAAACTACCCCAGGCACATCAGAGCCAAACTGATGAAAAGCAACATAAGGAGAAAATCTTTAAAACATCCAGAGAAAAACAACACACCACATATAAGGACACAATAATTCGAAACGATTGCTGACTTCTCAGAAATAATGGGCTCCAGAGGACTGCGTAACTTCATCTTGAACATGCTTAAAAACAACAACAGAAAGAAAACTCTGTCCAACTATAATTCTGTACACCAAAAATACCCTTCAAGGGATCTTGTCTTCTTTGCAGCATGCGAACTCTTAGCTGTGACATGTGAGATGCAGTTCCCTGACCAGGGATGGAACCCAGGGCCCCTGCATTGAGCCCAGGGCCCCTGCATTGGGAGCACAGAGCTTCAGACTCTGGACCACCAGGGAAGTCCCCAAATGCATTTTCAATTAAAAACACAAACTGAGAGAAATGCCAACAGCCCTGTGCTAAAAGAAATGCTAAAAGAAATGCTTCAGTTGAAGAGAAATTATGCCAGATGGAAACTTATAATTTTAGAAAGGAATAAACAGAATCCAAAAAACCAAATATCTGATTAAAATGAGAGAAAAAAGTTGTAAACTTGGAAAAAATACAACTAAAGTTAAAAAAAAAATACCATTGTCTTGTCAAATTTCTAAGATATGTAGATGTAACACATATAACATCTATACTATCAAAGTGGGTGAGATGGGGGTACACATTTGCAGGATTTCTATAGTACATGTGAAGTGACAGAATATTACTTCCAAATAAATTATGAAAGGTTAAGTCCACAAAAACATCTGCACACAAATGTTTAGAGCAGCTCAATTCATAATTGCCAAAACTTGTTAGTGACCAAAATATCCTCCAATAAGTGAATAGAGGGACTTCTCTGGCAGTACAGTGGTTCAGATTCCATGCTCCTGATGCAAGGGACATGGGTTCAATCCCTGGCTGGGGAACCAAGATCCAGTATGCCACACAGCATGGCCAAAAAAAAAGATAAATTGGAGTACATCCATACAACAGAGTATTATCCACCACTTTTAAAAAATGAGCTAGCAAACATGAAAAAACTTGGAAGAACTTTAAATGCACATTACTAAGTGAAATAAGACAATCTAAAAAGGCCACATAGTATATAATTCCAAATATATGATATTCTGAAAAAAGTAACACTGTTGAGACAGTAAAAAGGATCAGTGGTTGTCAGGGGTGGGGACAGGGCATGGATGAACAGACAGAGCACAGGGGATTTAAGGAAATGAAACTTCTCTGCATGATACTGCAAAGGTACAAACATGTTATTATACATTTCCAAAACCCGAAAGGTGTAAAATAGGGAGTGAGCCCTAGTGTAAACTCTGGACTCTGGGTGATCATGGTATAAATGTAGATTTGTCAACACAGTGTTGAGGGATGTTGGTGGTGGAAGCTATGGGGTGGGAGAAGTATTGGGTTGGCTAAAAAGTTTGTTTGGGTTTTTCCATAAGATATTACAGAAAATCATGAACAAACTTGTTGGCTAACCCAATATATGGGAGCTCTCTGCACTGTCTATTCAATTTTGCTGCGAACCTAAAAGTGCTCTAAAAAATAAAGTCTATTAATTTTTTTAAAGAAAACAGAAACAATGGTTGGATAAAATACTGTAACATGCTATAACACTTAGGACCCTTGAGAACATTATACCAAGTGAAAGAAACCAGTCATAAAAACCACACATAGCATGATTTCATGTAACTGAAACGTTTAGAAGAGGCAAATGTATAGAGACAGAAAATAAATTAGTGGTTGCCCTGGGCTAATGGGGGTGGGGTGTCTGAATGAAACCGGGAATGATTGCTAATGTGGGATTCTTTTGAGATGATGAAAATGTTCTGAAACTTGTTGTGGCCATGGTTGCACAACCCTGTGAACATACTAAAAACCACTGAATTATACATATTAAATGGGTGAATTGATGGTATGTGAATTGTATCTCAATAAAACTGTCATTTTCTTAACTAAAGCTGCAATTTTTTAAAAGTAGCTGGTTAGAACCCATAGCATGCATACTTTAAACATTAGAATGCTGAAGAATACTGAAGAAGTCTCTAGACTTCTAGAGATAGAAGATGGACTTATAGTGATAATTCAGCAGGAAGGCATGTCATACATATCCACATGCCTAACAACAGAGCCTCAAAACAAACAAAGCAAGAACTGAAGGAACCAAAGCTAGAAACAGATGGAAATTTTAAACACCAGTTTCTTAACAGGTAATAGAAGTAGATCCAAAGTAGGCGGGGTGGGGATATAAATAATGTACACAATACCATCACCCACCTTGTCTACAAGAAATATGTTGAGGATTGACACATGTACACTGCTGATGTATAAGAGAGATAACTAATGAGAACGTATTGTATAGCTCAGGGCACTCTATCCAATGCTCTGTGGTGACTTAAGTAGGAAAAGAAATCTAAAAAAGAGGGGATATATGTATACACATAACTGATCCACTTTGCTATACAGCAGAAACTAAAGTAAGACTGCAAAACAACTCTACTCCAATAAAAACTAATTTTAAAATATATTGAGTATAACAAGCAGTGGTTAAGCATTCACTTCATAATAATTTTTTGTCTCCTTGGAACTTCCAAGGATCTTTCAGTGGTCTGAAACTTTTCTTTAAAATTTACTATGATCTTCTTTCCTCTTATTATTTATATATTTACTCTGGGCTGTGCCAGGTCTCCCCGGCCGCACATGAGCCTTCTCTGGCTGTGGCAAGTGGGGGCTGCTCTCTGGTTGCAGTGGGCGGGCTTCTCGTTGCGGGGGCTTCTCTGGCTGTGTCCTGGCTGTGTCCTCTCAGGGCCCTGGCTCTAGGATGCATGGGCTTCGGACGCTGCGGCCTGCAGGCTCTAGAGCACAGGCTCAGAGGTTGTGGTACACGGGCTGTGTTGCCCTGCAGCATATGGAATATTCCTGGACCAGGGATGGAACCTAAGTCATAGGCAGATTCTTAACCACTAGATGAACCATCAAGGCGGTCTTCTTAAAGGAGGTGACCAAAGTAATTTGCACAGATGCCTTTTTCCTTAACACCCTTTCCAAACACGAAGACTTATGCAAAACCATCCCATTTTCCCCAAGACACAATCCCTGTATTCTTCCCTCTTAGATGTTTTAATTCTCTACTCCCTGGAACCCAGGTGGTTTTGACAAGAAGCCCTGCTCCCCCGCAGAAACGTGCTGGGGGCCAATGACAAGCCGTCAGCCAGAGACAGACAGCCTCCAGGCTGGTGGGTCTGGAGTGCTGCAAACAGCACAGCAAAGGAAATGGACCTGGTCTGGACCCCCGTTTCATCACACAGCAGTGGCACCTGGCAGGCACGTGTTCATTTCCTATCCGCAAGCAGCAAAGGCGAGGCGCGAGCTGGAGCCTCCTGCTTTTCCCAGGAGGTGGTTTCACTGCCACCGCCTTGTGATGCTCTCCAGGGTCTTAAGCTCCATAGCACGGTTGCTTTTCAACACTTGCCTGCCAGCTTCTGACTCATGAGACCTGTACAACCTCCTTCAACAGATTGTGCTTAGTCACTCAGTTGTGTCCGACTCTTTGTGACCCCAGGGACTGGAGCCTGCCAAGGCCCCTCTGTCCATGGGATTCTCCAGACAAGAACACTGGAGTGGGTCGCCATGCCCTCCTCCAGGGGATCTTCCTGACCCGGGATCGAAGCTGGCGCTCTTACGTTTCCCGCCTTGGCAACCAGGTTCTTAACCACCAGCGCCACCTGGGAAGCCCAAGGATAGCAGAGGGAATGTGAAAAGAGAGGAGGTGCCCGGTGTGGTTATGTACACCATGGGAGGATGTCAGGGACAACTTCTCCTTAAAAAGCAAGAAAAGCAAGTTGCAAAACCGTGTTCTTTCATCCAAGAAATATTTACTGAGGGAATTCCCTGGCAGTCCAGTGGTTAGGACTCCATGCTTTCACTGCTGAGGGCCCGGGTTCACTCTCTGGTCAGGGAACTAAGATCCCACAAGCCGTGCAGCAAGGTTAAAAAAAAAAAATATATATATATATATATATATATTTACTGAGCATGCACCATTCTAGGCACTTAGGACACAGCAACTAACGAAACAAACAAACCTGGCAAATAAGCCAACCCTGTCTTAAATGGTGATAAGTAATATGAGAGAAACAGAGCAGGAGGCAGGGTATCATCGACTCACAGCCTTAAATGGGGCAGATGGGGAAGGCCTTCCTGAGAAGGGGACCTTTCTGCGTGTCTGAAGGTAGTGTATCTTGGTCTGCATACATATGCCTGGTGCTTTCCTGGTGGTTCAGTGGTTGAGATCTGCCTTGCAATGTAGAGAACAAAGGTTCAGTTCCTGGTTGGGGAACTAAGATCCCACATGCCTTGGAGCAACTAAGCCAACAAGCTGCAACTAGAGAGTCCACAACGAAGATCCCACGTATGGAAATTAGGACCCGACATAACCAAATAGATAAATAAATATTCAATATTTTTGAAAAGCCAGCCTGGCCTCAAATGATTTCAAGAGGTCCCTAAACCTGAGAGAGTTATTTCCTAGGCAGGTTGATAAGAAGTCTAGAGGTCCTCAAGGAGAGAGGGGTCTGGAATTCTCAAGGAGGAAGAAAGGACAAACTTTTTTTCCTTCTCTACATTCCTTAGGATTATATAACAATAATGTATTCTGCCTGAGGACAGTCTCTGGATTAAACCTTCTGGCTAATTCTGTTATTTTAAAATGTAAATTATGGGAGTAGGTCTGGTGAGGTCTTTACAACCTCCAGACATTCTTTGGATTCATTGGAGAGTATATAACTTCATTGGTAATACTAACAAGAGAGTACTCTTTCTGCCCACTTCTGACGCCTATGTCAGAAGCTTTCTCTATCTCCTTTACACTTTAATAAAACTTTATTACACAAAAGCTCTGAGCGATCAAGCCTCGTCTCTGGCCTGAGATTGAATTCTCCTCCGGGGGCCAAGAATCCCACCAACGTGATTCAACAACAACCTTTCAAACCCCCAAGTATTCCCCTGCCTTCTTCTAAAGCCTGAAATTTCTTTAATGAGGAGGGAAAGAAACCTATTTAATTTCCTTTAATTTTATTAAATTTGTATTTAATTCTGTACTATCAAAGAGAAATATCTGATGGTTTTGGAAACGCTGGCGCACAGGGCTTCCATGTTATCAGGCGACCGTGGAAGCATATGGTTGATGTCTGGACTTTGCTCCATCACAAGGGAAGGGGAGCACAAATTTCAAGAAGACAGGTGGGTCACTGAGTCAGAAGGAGCAAAGGCGGCTGTCAGACAGCACTCATCCCGGCTCAGCTGCCTCTGCCTGTTTGGCGCAGGACAGGGCAGCTGTCTGCCGTGTGGTGTGCATGTCGTGTGACTGAAACCAGGCAATTCCAGTACGCTAACCATGACGTTCACACAAGGCAATTTAGCAGTGACCGGGCACCCTGGACACTCACTGATCAGCAGCGCTACGCTGGATCCTCACCTTCTGTACCATCTGCACTAAAGCGAGAGGGGAGCTCTCTAGCAGACCCACTCTGAAAGAAAGGCTAAAGCAAATTCTTCAGATTCAAAGAGAATAATACCAGAGGGAAACAAATTTCAAGAATAAGGGAAGAGCAATAGAAATGGCAAATAACTGCGTAAATATGAGACTTATGGTTTTTTGGTCTGTGCCATCCAATGTGTGGGATCTTAGTTCCCCAACCAGGGGTGGAACCCTTGCCCACTGCAGTGGGAGCTCCTAGTCTTAATCACTGGACTGCCAGGGAAAACCCTAATTTTTTTTTTTTAAGAAGTGGCCAAAGCAGTCAGCTTTTTATACTTCTCATTTACTTTTAAGAAATATTCATTTTTATTTATTTATGTAGCTGTGCCAGGTCTTGGTTGTGGCACTTGGGACCTTCCATCTTCATCACAGCAGGTGGGATCTAGCTCCTGGACCAGGGATCAAACCCAGGCCCCCGTGCACTGGGAGCACAGAGTCCTAGCCACTGGCCCACCAGGGAAGTCCCGAGACTATTCTGTATGTATATATGATGTATACATGTATGACAGCAGAAAGCAAAATTTCCAACACTGTCTGAAGCAGTTTTTGATGCACGAAGACGTAGCACTAAGTGGTGGTGTGGCTTCTATGTTCCCCTTGACGTGGCACAATCTTATTTCCAAGCAGACAGAGAAAAGCTAAATATGAATACTATAATCTCTAGTGCAACCACTAAAATACAGAGATACATGGTGAAACACATCAATAAAAATGATTAAAATGGAACACTAAGAATATATCAACAATACAGTCGATAATAATGTAGAGGAATATAGTCAGTAATAAAGTAATACCTTTCATGGTGACAGATGGTAACGAGATTTACGGCGATCCTTTTGAAATGTAGAGAAATGCCCAATCACTATGCTGCGCACCGGGGGACTAACAGAGTGCTACAGTCAGTTATACTTCAAAACTAAACAAGTTCATAGAAAAAGAGATCGGATTTGTCGTTACTGGAGGTACACAGAGGGGTGTTGGGAGGGGAACTGGAAGAATCTGGTCAAAGGGTACAAACTTCCAGAGCCACCACTCAGCTGGGTCAGGCGGCCGGCCGGGGAGACCTGGCCCTCCCGGTCTCTGCCCCCGGACCCAGATCCAGAAGGAGCCCAGGGGCCGAAACACCCTCTGCGCACACGCCACGGGCTCACCGGACCTGCGAGCCCGAAACACCGAGGGCCGCCCAGAGAGCCCGGCTCCCGCCGCCCGCCCGCCGGCCTGTGTTCCAGGCACGTC
Organism: Oryx dammah; assembly: GCF_014754425.2. Taxonomy (NCBI): domain Eukaryota; kingdom Metazoa; phylum Chordata; class Mammalia; order Artiodactyla; family Bovidae; genus Oryx; species Oryx dammah. The sequence continues at coordinate 72,119,095 of NW_024070194.1, forward strand.
CTCCCATCCACGGGCTCGCCGGAGACATGCGCTCCTGCAGGCGATCCGAGCGCTCCAGAAGGGCACGCGCCTGCTGCTAAGAAAGACCCCCTTCTGCCGCCTGCAACTCTCATCCAACCAGCCTCCCGTCCCTTCCTCTGCCCCAAGAGACTGTCTCCTCCTCTCCTACCCGCCGAGACCAGAAGAGCCGTGCCGCCGTCTCTAAGCTCCCTGGAGCTGACACCAGCCACCAGTTAGGTCCCAAGAGTAAGCACCAAGAAAGAACAGAGGTGAAGATTCGCGGAGACTCGCGGAGAGAGTCTATCTTCTCTTGAGTCTCCTTTTCCTCTCCACTCCTCCCCCCATCCCCGCTCCTTCACCGGCAAGAGAAGTACGTGTTAAATTCACTCGTGATGTGGACTTCAGCTGGCAAACCCAGGCCCTGTTAGCCCTGCAAGAGACGGCAGAAGCGTTTCTAGTTGGTCTCTTCGAGGATGCCTGTCTCTTCTCCTTACACGCCGGCCGCATCACGCTCTCCTCAAAGGATGCTCAGCTGGCCCGGGGGATCAGAGGCATTCAAGAAGGGCACAGCTGGGCTCCGGGCACCCGCCCATGTCTCTGGTGGATACCAGAGCCCCTGCCCATGGCTAGGACCAGACCCATGGGGTACAAGGTGTTGCCGGCACTTGCTGTTTCTGAGCAGAGTGTGTAAGTTGCTTTCCTAGTTAGTTTTTTTCAGAAGGAGAAGACTGCATGGCTTTCCTCTGTAACAGAGGTAAAATATGAGAGAATCAAGGTATTCCAGAAATCCTCTGAGAATAATTTTCAGATGAAGATACTCTAAGGTTGACTTCACTTTGCAAATTATTCATATGACTGTTTGATGATTTGGAAAACATCAGATTTTCTAGGTTATAGGAGAAAAGGACATTTACTGATTATTTTAAATCCTCTTGTACCATTTAAATGTTTTACCATGTGTATATTTACTTTTATTTAAAACATGATGGAACAAATAAGGGAAGACCACTCCAGTCAGTTGCATGGAAGAGCCTGGTACATTCAGGATACAAATATGTGTCCCTCAGATTGACTTCATCATTAGTGGCAGAAGCAAATTCCTCTGTGCACTGTGCCTGTCAACAGATCAAAAACTCAACTGAGATGAAAACAGAAAATTGTTAAGGTCTGATGTTTTAGCTCCTTCTGGTAAACTCCTACCAAAGTCATTCAGAAATTCCAACTTGTAGAATTTATTTGATTCTTTTATTTGCAAATCATAGATGTATCATAATTCATACTTCAGAATTCTTCATTCCAGGATTTTAAAGAGCCTTTTCAATGTTTTTACAGGTATTTTTATAACTTCCTTGTGGAGAGATAATATAAATAATTCTTAATGAAAAAAATTTGAAGCAAAGTTACTGTTATACAGCGATTATACTGTGTTAGTGCTAATTTCTTCATTTGGACACTGTTTTCCAAGAGCCACAATTTAAACAAGAGAATTGAAGGGATGTATTTTTGTCTCTGGAGAAGGCAATGGCACCCCACTCCAGTACTCTTGCCTGGAAAATCCCATGGACGGAGAAGCCTGGTAGGCTGCAGTCCATGGGGTCGCTAAGAGTCAGACACGACTGAGTGAACTCACTTTCTCTTTTCACCTTCATGCACTGGAGAAGGAAATGGCAACCCACTCCAGTGTTCTTGCCTGGAGAATCCCAGGGATGGGGGAGTCTGGTGGGCTGCCGTCTATGGGGTCGCACAGAGTCGGACACGACTGAAGCGATTTAGCAGTAGCAGCAGCATTTTTGTCTCCAATGGAGTAGAGTGTGAGCTGATAAAATCCTTGCCCTTCTTTTGTAACTGAAAGCAGTTTAAGAGACTTCCAGGGAAATAGGAAGTGCCACCAGAAGACTTTTGATATCGTGTGTGATGAAAATGATTAGTGAGCCTGGATATTAATAATGATGCAGTCAGCCAACTGAATTCAAACTAAATGGAAGGACCAAGTTCTGTTGTTTGATACATTTTAACCCTTTGGAAAAACCTTTTCCTGTTCTACATCAACTCATTTTTATGTAAACAATGGAATAAACCTTATCTATGAATACATTTTTTTTTTAAAAAGGTACAAACTTCCAGTTGTAAGATAAATAAGTACTAGGGATATAATCTACAACACAGTAAATACAATTAATAAACACTGTTCTATGTTATATATGAAAATTGTTAAGACAGTAAATCTCAACAGTTCTAATAAGGAAAAATACTATTTTTCTTTTTTTTCATTTTGCATCTATATGAAATGATAAGTGTTCACTAAACCTACCGTGGTAACTATTTCAAGATGTATGTAAATCAAATCATTCTGTAGACCTTAAACTTATACAGTGTTGTATGTCAATTATATCTCAATAAAACTGGAAGAAAAAATGAAATAGAAAAAAAAAAGGAACACTGAGCAACATTCAAGTAATCCAGGAAAGGAAAAAAAATAGAATTAAAAATATAGAGGATAGTTATATGTCAACTATACCTCAATAAACACACACAGGGGACAAACAGAAAACAAATAATAAAATGATAGACTTATACCCAAATATATTAATGGTTACATTAAATGTAAATGGTCCAAATGCACAGACTAAAAGAGAGGGACTATCAAACCCAAACACATGCTCTCTTCAGGAAATCTACTTCATGTTTTAGTAGAAGGATGGGTAAAACAAGCCATACAAACAATATTTCTTTATGTAGAGTGACTATATTAACACCAGAAGAAGTAGACTTTGGAGGAAGGAAGTTACCAGAGATAAAGAGGGGAGTTAAATGATTTCAAAATGTCCACTTAGCAAGAAGATATAATAAGCCTAAATGTAGACATACCAAAGGAGTATGTCAAGGCTATATATTGCCACTCTGCTTATTTAACTTATATGCAGAGTATATTATGCGAAATGCTGGGCTAGATGAAGTACAAGCTGGAATCAAGATTACCAGGAGAAATATAAATAACCTCAGATATGCAGATGCCACCACCCTTATGGCAGAAAGCAAAGAACTAAAGAGCCTCTTGATGAAAGTGAAAGAGGAGAGTGAAAAAGTTGGATTAAAACTCAACATTCAAAAAACTAAGATCATGGCATCCAGTCCCATCACTTCATGGCAAATAGAGGGGTAACCATGGAAACAGTGAGAGACTTTATTTTCTTGGGCTCCAAAATCCCTGCAGATGGTGACTGCAGCCATGAAATTAAAAGACGCTTGCTCCTTGGAAGAAAAGCTATGACCAACCTAGACAGCATATTAAAAAGTAGAGACATTACTTTACCAACAGAGGTCTGTCTAGTCAAAGCTGTGATTTTTCCAGTGGTCATGTATGGATGTGAGAGTTGGAGCATAACGAAGGCTGAGTGCCAAAGAATTGATACTCTGTGGTTTTGATGTTGATAATTGATATACTGTGGTGTTGGAGAAGACTTGAGAGTCCCCTGGACTGCAAGGAGATCTAACCAGTCCATCCAAAAAGGAAATCAGTCCTGAATATTTATTGGAAGGACTGATGCTGAAGTTGAAGCTCCAATACTTTGGCCACCTGATGCAAAGAACTGACTCATCAGAAAAGACCCTGATGCTGGGAAAGATTGAAGGCAGGAAGAGAAGTGGACAACAGAGGATGAGATGGTTGGATGGCATCACTGACCCAATGGACATGAGTCTGAGCAGCCTCCAGGAGTTGGTGATGGACAAGGAAGCCTGGTGTGCTGCAGTCCATGGAGTCACAAAGAGTTGGATACGACTGGGCGACTGAACTGAACTGAGATATACCTTTCTCTCCCACATGCATGCACTCTTTCTCTCTCTCTCCCTCTCTCTCTCTCCCCTCCACTCTCTTGTCTTCAAGTCTTTGGGTTGGCATGCCCTCACACTTTGAGGATGGATTCTCCCGCTATCTTCTAAACAAAACAGAGCTGTAACACTGATTTGCCTAAGAGCTATAACACAGTTTGTCCAAGACTGTGATGCGCCGAGGGCTTTAATGTTTGTTGCTCCAAATCTTTGTTGTGATGAGACAGAACCGAGGAACATACACTTGCCTGACATATATGGTGCCGTGACTCGGATGTAACCTGGCTGAAACAACCTCCACGCGGAAGAGGCCAGGCACAGCCAGAGCCCAACTCAGCGAAGCTCCCGCGGTAGAGGTGGAACGTGAAGAAAATCCAGCGCAGGGGAAGGCCCATCATGCTGGAAACTGGGACAGCAAAAATCAAACTCGGCAAAAAGCTCACACGGCCCAGTCTCAGATCCCAGAAGACCTCTGGTTAAGGTAAGAGGTCCTCGCTGGAGGGACATGCCTAACGAAATCTTAATTCCTTTACAATCTCTTGTTTCTTGTTCCCTCGAACCTCCTGAGAACAGGCGGGCAGCAGGGGGCATAATTGAGGGACTCTGGAGAGGCTACTCCTCAGCATGTCCCAAAGGAACTATCTGCTGAGCCCCAGTAGCTGTTACACAAGCCGATGGGGGTTCTTCTGTCCTTTCTCTTCTCTGTGCCAAGGATCAGGCCAATGAAATTGTGAGCACGGGTCAGATATTTAGCAAATTTTCCAGCGGGCTATAAAGGGGATTCCTTGGCACGTTTTTCCCACTGCTTTTTCCTCCTGTCCATCAGCTCTTTCCCAGGACTCAAGCTCGGCCAAAACTAATGAAACTCAGGCCCTGATGTCTCATTGCAAAAATTCATTGAGAGACAAAGCAAGGTGGATTTGTTAGGATCCAGAGAGAAGCCACTCTTCAGGGTGTGAACCATTGCCAAGGGCAAGGGCTGGGGCCATGGAATTAGGCCTGGCTAGGTTTTGTGACGGCAATGGCACCCTACTCCAGTACTCTTGCCTGGAAAATCCCATGGACGGAGGAGCCTGGTAGGCTGCAGTTCATGGGGTCGCGAAGAGTCGGGACACGACTGAGCGACTTCACTTTCACATACCTAAAAATTGGAGAAGGCGATGGATGGCACCCCACTCCAGTACTCTTGCCTGGAAAATCCATGGACGGAGGAGCCTGGTAGGCTGCAGTCCATGGGGTCGCTAAGAGTCGGACAAGACTGAGCGACTTCACTTTCACTTTTCTCTTTCATGCACTGGAGAAGGAAATGGCAACCCACTCCATTGTTCTTGCCTGGAGAATCCCAGGGACAGCGGAGCCTGGTGGGCTGCCGTCTATGGGGTCACACAGAGTCGGACACGACTGAAGCGACTTAGCAGCATACCTAAAAACAGTCCAACAAAAAACACGAAGCAAAAATGGACAGAACAACTCCTTTTTCAGTTTCACAGCTTTCCTGGGGCAGAATCCTCCGAGAGCCAGTAACTGGTAGAATCACATAAACAGCAGTTGACAAATGCTGGAGGCTGGAGGCTAGAGGCGGCGAGATGAAACTTAAAACTCCTGAGCTAGGGACAGGGAAAGGGGATGACACACTTATATGAGTTTTATTTCCAGGAGCCCCACGGGGTCTTCATGATAAAGACTGGAGAAAAAAAAGAATTAGACTGTCACTATTTAGACAGGGAAGAGAAGAAAACTAACAGTTTAGAAATGCACCCAGAGAAAAGTAACCATTTTCAAAAACATCCATACCAAAGGGTGTTTTTTCCCTCAGAATAAACTATTTTATCAGACAGAGCCTTATCAGACATGGGGGAAGGGCAAAGAGCAACTTGACAACTGGAACCTCTTCTAGCCTTCCTGTCTTACAATTGGGATGAAAAAAAATTAAAAAAGGATGGGCGGGAGCTAAGAAACTTCTGAAGGGCACAGTCCAGGACCTCATGACCACAAAAACAGTCTGACTCATAGGAATGCCTCCCTCACCCAGCACCTCTCCACCACATGCACGGGGCTCTGGTAGAAAAGCCAGGCATTATTCCACGGGCGCTGCCAGACACAGGCTCCATTTCAGATAGAGCTTCTGGGAAAACCCAGAGACAACAGGGAGACAACAGAAGACACCTGAAGCCTCTGAAGCCTCTGACATCTACCACAAGTCCAGCTTTCAACATAAAGTTACAAGTCAAACTAAGGGCAAGAAAAAGCAGAGCTTGAGGAGGCCTGAGAAAAAGCAGGCATGAGAACTTGGCTCAAATATGGCAAAGATTTTGCAATTATTAGACTGAGTTTTGGGCTTCCCTGGTGGCTCAGATGGTAAAGCGTCTGTCTGCAATGCAGGAGACCCGAGTTCAATCCCTGGGTTGGGAAGATCCCCTGGAGAAGGAAATGGCACCCCACTCCAGTACTCTTGCCTGGAAAATCCCATGGACGGAGGAGCCTGATAGGCTACTGTCCATGGGGTCGCAAAGAGTTGGACACGACTGAGCGACTTCACTTCAGACTGAGAGTTTAACTATGATTAACATGCTAGGGGCTGTAAAGGGAAAAAAGTGGACAACCTACAAAAAAACCCGATGGGTAATATAAGCAGGGGCTTCCTCGGAAGCTCAGTGGTAAAGAATCCACCTGCAATGCAGAAGATACAGGTTTGGTCTGGGAAAATCCCATGGAGAGAGGAGCCTGGCAGGCTATAGTCTCTGGGGTTGCAGAGTCAGACACAACTGAAGCAACTAAGCATGCATGCAATTTAAGCAGAGATATGGGAACTCTAATAAAGAAGCAAAAATAAATGCCAGAAATCAAAAATACAGTAACAGAAATAAAGAATGCCTTTGACACATTCATCACTAGACTGGACATGGCTGAGGAAAGAATTCAGTAAGCATTAATTTATATCACTAGAAACGTCTCAAACTAAAAAACAAAGAGAAAAACTAATGGGGAGGGGGAGAAAAAGGAATAGAATATCCAAGAATTGTGAGACAATTACAAAAGGTGTAATATATGCATAATTGAAATATGAGACGATGAAACAAAGAAATTAACAGAAGGAACATCTGAAGTAACAATGGCTGAGAATTTTCCAAAATTAATGGCAGATCCCAGAGGACACATCCAGGAATTTCAGAGAACAACCAATCAGGATATATCACCAAAGGACTACACCTAGGCACATCATATTCAAACTGCAGAAAATCAAAGACAAATCCTTCAGGAAAGCCCGAGGGGGCAAAACCACCTCACTTGTAGAGGAACAAAGTAAAGAATCACATCTGTCTTGTCAGAAACCACAAACAAGAGAATGAAGTAATACATCTGAAGAGCTGAATGCATAAACCACCCACCTATGGTTGTATATCCTAAGAAATCCTTCGTAAGTGAAGAAGAAATAAAGACTTTCTCAGACAAAAACTGAAGGAATGCATTGTCAGGAGACCTGCCTTGCAAAAACTGTTGTTCTTCAGAGGAAGGAAAATAATATACACTAACAGGTCAGAGATTCAAATCAACATTTAAAAAGGGAAAGCATTAGAGAAATAATAAATGAAGGTAAAATAAAGCGTTTCATTCTTTTTTCTTTCCTTTTTTTGTTTTTGGCAATGCCTCATGGCTTGTGGGATCCTCACTCCCACACCAGGGATTGAATCCACACCCTCGGCAGTGAGAGCACGGAGCCCAACCCCCAGTCCACTGGCGAATTCCCTCATGTTTTTTATTATTAACTGAGTCAATACGTTAGGTAGGTAGAATAGGGAAATGGAGTCCCAAATGGCGGTGGCTAAAAAACAAGGAAGGTCAAAGGAAGGTCCGAGGACCAGAGGGAAGACTTCAGGTGGAACGGAACAGCACTCCTGGCTAAGCCCAATTTGCACAGGGCAGGCCCAGGTGGAGGCAACAACATATAAAAGGAGGAGCCAAAGCACGCTCTCTTCCTCTCCCTCGCGCATGTGCCCTCTGTCTCTCTCTTCCTCTCTCTCTCCCACATGCTCCTCCACTCTCTTCTCTTCAAGTCTTTGGGTTGGCATGCCCTCACGCTTCGAGGATGTATTCTCCTGCTATCTTCTAAATAAAATAGAGCTGTAACACTGATTTGCCTGAGAGCTATAACACGGTTTGTCCAAGACCCCAGAGCTGTGACGCGCCGAGGGCTTTAATGTCCGTCGCTCCAAATCTTTGTTGTGACGAGACAAAGAACCGAGGAACATACAGTCACGTGACATATATAACTGTTCAAAATAAAAATAGCAACAATGTGCTGGTGATCATAGCTTATGAATGAGTGAAATGAACAACTGCAACGTTATAAGGAACAGGAAGGAGAAATTAGGAATACTCTGTTAAGACATACCTGCACTATCTGTAAAGTGAAACAGAATTATTTGAAAATGGACATAGATTAGTTGCAAATGTATATTGCAAACTCCAGGCCAACCATAATTTTTTTTTCAAAAGAAGAATTGATATGCTAAGAGAAGAGAGAAAATGAAATCATATAAAATGCTCATTAGAGTCAAAGAAGACAGGAAAAAAGAGTGGAGTATATTTTAAAAAGGTAACAAGTGCAATGAATGGAAGGTTCCTTTACAAATAGAGTAGATATTAATAGAACTATATCAATAATCACCTTCAATGTGAATGGTCTAAATACACCAATCAAAAGAGTCTGTTAGAATAGATTAAAAAAAATATGACGCAACTATATGCAGTCTACAAGAAACGCATTTTATTTTCATAAAAAAAATTAATTGCAGCATGCAGGATTTAGTTCCCTGACCAGGGATCATACCCTGGCCCCCTGCATTGGGAGTTCCGAGTGTTAAATGCTGGACTACCCAGGAGGTCCCCCTAGCGGGTTATATTACTGGGCCAAAGGCAGAAGTTTTAAAAAAAAATAACCTCTCTCTCCCTTTAAAACAAAACAAAACAAAAACTGCTTACACAAAAACTGACCCACATGTGTATGTATATATACGGTTCCAAGAGTTTTAACAGGTACAGATTTGTATAACTGTCACCACAATGAGAACACAGAAGAGTTCCATCACCAAAAACACGTGCTGACCTCAAATAGTCCTAACACTGCCCATGTTTGCTGATCCCATAGTCTTGCCTTTTCCAGAATGTCATATAAATGGATCCTTACAGCACGTGGCCTTTCAGAACTGACTCTTTCTTTCAGCATCGGTGTGGCTGCACAGATGGTTGTCGTTTCACGGAGGGCAGTGTTCCAGGTGAGAGTTGCCACATTGGGTCCAGTCATTCACCTGATGGACGATGTTAGGATTGTCTTTCTAAAGACAATCTTTTTGATCTTTCTAAAGAGCCCCCATGCTGCAACTAAAACTCGGTGCAGCCAAATTTAAAAAAAAACAAAAACAACAACTCCATCCTTTGATTCTAATTAAAAAAAAATCCTGGAAGCAAGGGAACACCAAGATCTGGTACCATCTTAGAATGGAAAAAACAGAAGAAATACATATTGAATTTCAATACATTATCCTGCTGCAGGTTTATAAATGCTAAGGCATATATAGCTAGTTTGATCAAACAAAATCACTTCAGCTTACTTCGGAGGGTCTGTCATTGACTTCCCAAGGAGTCTCAGCCTTCCTCCCACCTGAGCGTGGAATGTGAAGCTGCAATTCCCTTCTGTCCCACATGCAGCCTGTACACAGCTTCTGAAGCACTGGAATAGGACCAGCCCCAGTAAACGGAGGTGGGTGGGTCACCTCCTCCCGGGAGGCCACTGTGGAGGAAAGATGTGGGTGCAGATACGTTTCCAGAAACAAATGAGTAACGTACATTTCTCTGTCTGAAGTAAGAGGCAAGAGCACGCTGCAGCCAGCAGCGAGGCAGTCTCTGTCTGAAGTAAGAGGCGAGAGCACACTGCAGCCAGCAGCAAGGCAGTCTCTGTCTGAAGTAAGTGGCGAGAGCACGCTGCAGCCAGCAGCGAGGCAGTCTCTGTCTGAAGTAAGAGGCAAGAGCACACTGCAGCCAGCATCGAGGCAGGCAGAGCAGAGCCACGGGTGCAGGTCCCAGGACGCTTGTCGTTACAGAAATGTTATCAGTGGTCACAGAACCGGCTAGTTTGATCAGCGTTTGATTCTCTACCGAAGCTAGAAATTCCAGAAGAGACTTCACATAAACCTTTTTGTTTCATTTCCAAAATGTCTGAGATCCCAGTGTTGAAGTGAGTGGGTATTAGTGTGACGCCTCCTTGCTCACACATTAGTCCAAGAACAGACCAGAAGGTCGGCACAAAGCACCTCTGCTGCTGCCTGCAGGGTTCCACACCTGCCAGAGCAGTGTCCTCAGGATACCCAGGAAGACGGGCTGATTCCGACAGGCATGAGCTTGCTTTTCTTCATCAAGTAAGTAAACACTTAACAGACACAATCTTGCTAATGTCAGCTTAAAAAATAGTCACAACCTAAAAGTTGAGAGTTACGGTTTTTTGGTGGGAATTTTTAGGACTTCAAGCCTAAAGTAATCTCAAGTAACCCTGGGGGAGGTGGGGGAGGATGTCAGGTTATACAGGTTTGCAACAAAGCACAAGTAGTCTGAACATCAAAAGTTATTTTTGTGAATTAAAGAAAACCAGATTATCAAGGAATTTAGCACTTTTCTACATATGGGAAGATGCAAGAGTCTGGGCCCACTAAAATCACTTCTCTCACACGCATCTCAGCTATCTGGGGTCAGTATCCTATGTTTTTTCACATGCTGAGTTTCCTCAGTGCTCACCATAGGGAGTGGTGCAACCTCACGGCTGCCTTATTGCAGGCATTGTTCTTCGCGGGAGGCCTTAAAGTTCAGAAATCACATTTGGAGGCTGGAATTGCTGATGGCTGTGACAGCCTTGTTTACTGATGTGGCAGGAAATACTCCATCTCTCATTAATTACTAAAGAAACAACTGAAAGAACTCAAGCAACAGGTTTCCACCCAGGGTGCAAGTAAGCTGGCTCCACCTCCCTGGCCCGGGGCAGAGGTGGGGAGGAGAGGGCTGACACTCCCACCCACCTCCCAGGGAGAGGCCACTGAGGAGAGACCCCACTGCACACCCATCCCACCAGCCACAGAAAGGAGCAGTGGCAGGACTGAAAGAAAACCAAGGGGTGTGCTTTCAAATCCAAAGAGAAAGACAAGAGGAAGCCTAAAATTTTTCATAGAATGCTATGTGAAAGTTCCTAACTGCTCAGGAAGAAACTAGAAGCCTAACCAGAGGGAACAGCTCAGCACACCAGGTGTATTTTTTTTTTCCGGCCACACAGCCCGGCCGGCCGCACAGCCCGGCAGGAAGGATCTTAGGGACGGCACCCATGCCCCCTGCATTGGAAGCAGAGTCTTAACTTCGGGACCACCAGGGCAGTCACCAGGTGTATGCTTTCAACAGCAGTGAAAACGGGCAGACCTGTAAACTGCATCATCGCACAAACCTCATCTTTAAAAAAAAAAAAAAAAACCCTACAGAAACTAGCAGAACAAAGCAGAAATCTAGCACACTTTTCGACTCCACATGCTGCTTTCCTCCACAGCGGAGGCAATAAGGACAGAGCCTGCAGGGTAAGGAGAGCATCCTGGTGAATATATTCTTTCGTTAATCTGTGTTTATCATTTTTTGAAATGTTTGCATATTTTGCCATTCTGAGTAGTTTCTCTTTGTAGGATAACTGTTGCAATTTATTTTTATTTCAGTCAAGTGACCTTAAAGGTTGAGAGAGGAAAAAGTAAAACGGGCTCCAGGATATTTTCTTAAAGCCCTGCTCCCAGGAGTGCAGGCACTGGAGTCTACTTTCCGTGGACAGTCAGAGCCACAGGAGAGATGTCTCGACCTTTGACACTTCCACAGGATGCTCGCTCTTGCTAAATAAACTTTTGATAATACAAAACTAGTATTTCTTGAGCACTCATCTTTTAATGGGCACATTCCTAAAACTGAGGAATTTAGCCTTGTGAGGGAGGTGCTGTTATCATCCATATATATATATGTATGTATATATGTTATCATCCTTATATTAAAAGCAAGGAAACCGAGGCATAGAGAGGTTAGGTAATTTGCTCAAAGTCACAGAGTTGGTAAGTGAACACATACTGAGGTCTAACTACACAGACCAACCTTTACATCCTGCCTCATGCCTACTGATAGCATATAAACCCACAAAGCAGTTTTAAATACCAAAAAAAAAAAAGTTTTTCCATGAATAAGTTCAGGAATCTGAAATACAGAATATATGAGAAAACGTCCTTCTAGCTCTAAACCAAACGAAGAATGTCATAATCAGGAAACCTAATTATAAGGAAAGAACATTAACTTGGATAGTCCCCCAAGTTAAAAGCATTACTTTCACCAAACACTCTGTGTCCCAGTCCCTCTCTATTCATCTGTTAAGAAACTTTCCCTTTGCCAGAACCTTTCTCATTTTGTGTTGGCAACAAAGAACACAAGAGAATAAAATAACAAAGACTACAAAATCTATTTAGAAAACCCTAGGAACAATTTGCCCCTGCTCAGTGTTATCCAACTTTCTTATCTTAAATTCCAGCCAAGCCCCAGCCTAAAGGCAAATCACACAAAACTGCTGATCTTCTTTGTTCTTTAAGTGTTAGTCACTCAGTCATGTCCGACTCTTTGCGACCCTGTGGACTGCAGCTCACCAGGCTCCTCTGTCCATGAGATTTTCCAGGCAATGATACTGGAGTGGGTTGCCATTTCCTTCTCCAGGGGATCTTCCTAACCCAGGGATTGAACCGAGTTCTCCTGCACTGCAGGCAGATTCTTTACTGACTGAGCTACAAGGGGAGCCCTCTTTGTTCTCTACATGTATTTAAAAGTCCGCAGAATTCAGCAAAACTCAGAAACCCTGGGTTTCTCCTTCTGAAGAATGAGCCTGCTGTGAAGGTCACCGTCAACACCAACAACTCAGTGGCCCAGCAGCAGACTCAGAGATGCCAAGAAGTGGGCTTCCCTGGTGGCTCAGCAGTAAAGAGTCCGCTAGCAACATGGGTTCCATCCCTGATTCGGGAAGATCCCACGTGCGGAAGAACAACTAAGCCTGCCTGCATACCGGAACTACTGAAGACTGCACGCCCTAGAGGCCGTGCACAAGAGAAGTCACCGCAATGAGAAGCGTGCACACTGCAACTAGAGCAAAAGGCCACACAGCAACAAAGACCCAGCACAGCCAGAAACAAACAAATAAAGAAAATTATTGTACAAAGAATGCCAAGAAGTAATCACCCAAAATGCAGACAAAACACAGCAGTGAAGAAACCAGGCCATGGGGAAATCACTGTATTTTGCTATTGCAGTTGCTTGAAGTCCGTGCCAAACAAAATAGTACAGTGTTAACCATCCTAAGCTGATGCAGTTTCCTAAATCAAACGGTGCTAAAAAGATTCAGATGGAGCCATTCCCAAGTCTGGCACATGAGCAGTTCAAGACTAGTGAGAAAATACGATGCCACACAAGTTCCAGTGACACTGATTAGTGGCCCAGGGTGGAGAGGGCCCTGGGAGCACCAGGCATAGCCAGTTCTATAAAACGGGCCTGCTCCTGGTGGCGCCTGCCAGCATCGGGTGTAAAACCAGCACCACCCTGACTCTCCCAGGAACCAGACTCTATACAGGAAAGAAGCCTGGGAGGAAGTGCTGGCAGTCAGGGCTGCCCATACCCCTGCCCTCACTGACACGGGAGCTCAGAGCAGGCCTGCTTCATCGGAGCTCACTTTGAATGATGCTATAAAAGTCTTCCTAAAATGCTCTCCTGTTTTAAGTCACGGGACTTCAGAGTTTTATGGTTACTGAACTTGTTTGTCCATTATCTTGATAGACTTGGGGAAAATATCCTCATTTGACAAATGGGGGAAACGAGGCACAGATATTTGGAGCCCAAAGACAAAAACTAGGCAGTCTAAAAGCAGCCTGTGTCCCAGGTGAGACCGGGATGCACTCACACCCCATCTCTGTAAGCACTGACGGGTCCCTGCGCTCCTCTCAGGGGCCCATTTTGAGCCAACTCTGGCTAAAAGGCAGGTTCCACTCTGAGACAGAAACCCAGAGGAAGAGCAGTTTGGGGGTAGAGGTGAACACAGAAATCCTGCCTGGAATGTGTTGAGTTTGAAATACCTAGCAGGCACAGAAGTGGAAATGAGCAAAGGCAGCTAGATATCTGGCCTGGGGCAAAGACAATAGCTGAGTAAGACTTCCTGTGAGCAACTTCACACACAAAGCTACTCAAAGCACCACCTTCTTTTCCCCACCTCTTCAAACAACACAGCCAGGGAGAATACCTTACTGTCTGAGCTGCCAGGGGAGCCCAGAGAGAATACCACATTTCATCAAACCCAAGGTGCCTCTGATGCTAAGACAAAGGACAAAGAAAGGAAAACTCTGTCAAAACTTAACACAATGAATTCTAAGACAGCGTTCATCCTAAGACACACCTGCAACGACTTCCCTAGTGGTCCAGTGGATTAGGATCTGCAGCCAAAGCAGGGCACACATATTCAATCCCTGAGCTGGGAAGATCTGACATGCCACAGAGCAACTAAGCCCCTGTGCCACAACCACCGAGCCCAAGGGCTGCAATCACTGCAGCCTGTGAGCACAGAGCCTGTACTCCATGGCAGGAGCAGCCACTGCAGTGAGACGCCCCTGCACACAATGAAGAGCAGGCCTCATGCGCCTCCACTAGAGGAAGCAGGTGTGCAGCAACGGAGACCCAGCACAACAGCAACAATTAAAAAAAAAAAATTAACCCAAATTCAGAGAAGTGAGAAGATGAAAAAAATGCATCTTAGAAAAGATGACATATTGTAAGCTTTTATCGGTGGCAGATTTTTACATTGCTGTGAATCCAGGGCAGACATTTGTTTTTGTAACTTTTTATTCTGATGTACTTTCAAATGCATAGAGAAGTTGCAAGAACAGTGCAAAGAATTCGCCAACACTCTCTGCCTAGCTAACTTCACCAATGACTTGCTTTCACTTTGCCCCCATTGATCATACATCCATATGATCATTTTCTCCCCTCCCCCTTTCCCCATGAAGTTTTAGACTATGTGCTGTCTTATCCCTAAATATAGAGTTGGCCAGAAAGTTCGTTCCGGCTTTTCACAAGATGTAACAGAAAAACCCAAATGAACTTTTTGGTCAACCCTCTACTTCCATATGTATTGACAAACACAAGGACATGGTCACAGGACTGTTATCAGACTCAGGAAACATGATATTGCTAGCATACTATTGGCCCATCCACCTTCACACTCAAATTTTGCCCAATGACCCAATAATGTCCTTTACAGCTACCCTCCCCCGAATCCGGTCCACAGTTAAGCACTGTATATAGTTCTCAGATCCCTCAGCACTCTTTCAACTGGAATAGTTCCTCAGTCTTTCTTTGTGTTTCTTGACCATGAAAGTTTAAGAGTACAGAGGCCAGGCCTTCCTGGTGGTTCAGTGGTAAAGAATCCACCTGCCAATGCAGGAGACACAGGTTCGATCCCTGATCCAGGAAGATCGCACATGCTGCGGAGGAACTAAGCCCGAGAGCCACAAACCGAGCCTGCGCTCTCGAGCCCACATGCAGCAGCCACTGAAGCTCGCACGCCCTCGAGCCCGGGCTCTGCAGAGAGACGCCACTGCAGTGAGAAGCCTGCGCGCCGCAACCAGAGTGCAGCCTCCACTTGCCCCAACTAGAGAAAAGAAGACCCAGCATACCCAGAAAAGAGGCCAGAGGCCAGTGACTCTGTAGAATGTGACTCAAATATAGTTTGTCTCCCACACGAGATTCAGGTTACCGCAGCAATACCCCAGGCCAGGTTGTGTCCTTCTCTGCACCTCTTATCAGGAGGTATATCTGGGACTGTAACTTTGATCGGTCACTTAGTTAAGGGGCATCCACAGCAGGGCAGTCAACGCCTTATTTTGTGTGTTAACAAAATAAGAATTTAAAATGTATCAAGAACTAATTAATTCTGAAGTCACACTGCTGCATGTAACTACCAGCTATGTTTTTACTTTTTTGCCACAGAGCAGGACCGACTAAGTCTGATGAGTTATGTAAAACCTTGCGAAAGACCTGTCAGAGTGCGACCAGCAGCGAGCACAGGTCATTGATGCAGGCAGTGGCCCAGTCCAGGGGCAAACTCGCCCTGTCCCTTTCTTCATCTAGGTCCTCAGCAGCAGCTTTCTCAGGAGCCAAACCACAGAACCAGCCACCTGGGCCCAGGGGGCTCAGTGGTGGCTGCAGTCAGCAATATCACGCCCGGCAGGCGGCCGCACTGCCCTCCCTGTTATCAGGGGGTCAGCGTCCCCCAGTGTGAGCGGAGGAGTCCGGTCTGCCCCCAACTCCGTGGTCCGGCCCTAGCTGGAGAACCGGTGACGCTGCCCACTTTTACTTGGCTTGCCCACTTCTGCGAACACAGCCGGAAGCCGAGAGGCCAGGTGGCTGGACGGGGCGGCGCCTCAGGACCGCTGAGCGCAGGGCAGGTGGAGATGCTCCAGGTACAGGGAGCTCTCCCTGGGGTATGACAGCCTGCTCATCAAACTCTCCACTGAGCAGACTGTCTTGTTGGTTGTTAAGAGAATCTACAACTGTTTACAAAATTCCTATGCCCTGAAGTGAGAGAGTGAAGGTCGCTCAGTCGTGTCTGACTTTTTGCAACTCCATGGACTGTAGCCTGCCAGGCTCTTCTGTCCATGGAATTCTCCAGGCCAGAACACTGGAGTGAGCAGTGGTTCCCTTCTCCAGGGGATCCTCCCAACCTAGCGATCAAACCCAGGCCTCCAGCACTGCAGGCAGATTCTTTACCAGATGATCCACCAAGGAAACCCCTGAGCCCTGAAACTGAACTCCAGATCTGTGTTTCATTACATGATGTGATGTTGGCTCTTAAATTGACGCCATCTGTGACCCTGAGAGCAACCCCACCTCCCGGTGTGAACCACACTCCTACACTCCAGCTCTTTTGTTACTATTGTTAGCTGTTATTGTTACTTCCAAGGACAGGCACATTTAGGAGGCCTACAGAATGCAAGGCCAGTTTATTAAGCCATCTACACTCTTGTTCACAGATGGAATTTGGTTGACAGTTCCTCTCTTGTCCCGCACTTAGGATGACTAGACAGATGACGTTAGTCACAGCTTCATGGGGCTTTTTTTGGTTTTTAGTCACCAACACTAAAAAACCCTCATTTTCTTTCTAATGTAAAGAAACAACGTTGTCACTGAGGCAATGAAGTACCGGTCTTCAAGATGGGAACCACAGTACAGCCAGCTCAGCAGACTGCTGTGAGCACCAGGGAAAGGAATTTACCGGAAGCACTGAGAAGAGAGCCTGGCCCACAGTGAGTGCTTAGCCACAGTTTAAACAGAAATCACCAAGAGAATCAGCTCCATTTCTGACAGGAGCTCAGCGCGGCATGGGGCCCAGGTACCAGGGACACACCACCTGTGCAGTGAGCTACACAAGCCTGCCCAAAGCCTGCACCTCAGCCCCCAAGTCTAAGGAAGGGCCTTCCAGAGTTGAGAAAGAAAAGTGCAACTATCAGAGCAGATGCAAACTCCGACTTCCACCAAGAAACTAAAAATACAGAATGCCCAGAAGAACCCCTTGGTCCCATGGTTCACAAACCAAACGATGCTGACAGGCAGAATCCCTTGGTGGAGAGGTCTCACCAGGGGGCTCAAGGTCACCTCTGGGATAGGTAAAGGAAAACCTTCTGCTACCACCACCCGCCAAATAGCTCCAGGTAGAGTCTGGCCTCCTGCTTGTGATTAACCAAATTGCTGGCCTTGAGCCTGAATTCCTAATTCATACTTGGAGAAGGAAATGGCACCCCACTCCAGTATTCTTGCCTGGAAAATCCCATGGACAGAAGAGCCTGGTAGGCTACAGCCCATGGGGTCACAAAGAGTTGGACATGACTGAGCGACTTCACTTCACTTCACCTGAAGCCAAGGACTAAGCTAAGTTCAAACCTAAAGTCCAGTTACAGCTACTGCCACTCATCTTTTAAGGGAATGACCACGGAATCAGACGGGAAAGTGGCCTGGGCACTGGTAACACTCTTCCAAGTTGGAGGGCACTATTCCTCCAGTCAGAAGGAATGCCACGTACCTGACTCCACCTCTGAAACCTCTACTTCAAGGCACGCCAGACACTGTTTTTGCCTCCTTCTTCTAGACCTATCTTGAGTCAAGAGAAGAAGAGAGATGTTCAGCAACTGCCTGTTTGTGGCAAGATCCAAAGCTAAGTGTCCAATGTAGAAAGAACATGGACAGAGGGATCTGTCACGTGCCCCAAACACCACATGGGCCATCTTCAAAAAAAAAAAAAAAGAAACCATCCAGTAACCAGCACCTAAAGCCACTCACCATAAAAGGGCAGGATCTGAACACCCTGAATACTCACAGTTAGAACTCTGCAACTCTTCTGTTACTCTATTTCCCACCACCAGATGTTCGTAAGAACTCAAGACACAGAATCAAACTACAGTAAGTTCCCTACATACGAATGAGCTCCATTCCAAGAAAATGTCCTTAAAGCCAATTTGTTCATAAGTCCAACAAAGTTAGTACTAGTACCCAACTAACAAAATAGGCTATACTGTACTATAGTTGGTTTATAACACTTTTCACACAAATGAAACAAACACACAAAAAAAGAAAACATTTTTAATCTTACAGTACAGTACCTTGAAAAACTACAGTACAACAGCTAGCACACAGGGGCAAGAGTTACTGACTAAACAGGCAAGAAGAGTTACAAGAGGCAAGAAGAGTTACTGACTAAAGGAGATGGGAGATGGTAGAGCTGAAGGACCATCAGCAACAGATGGAGGACAACCTGCAATTTCACTCCTGCCTGATGGTGATGGGATGCACATTTGCATCTTGGAAAGTTCACAACTTGAAGGTTCATATGTAAAGGTACTACTGTAACACTAAAGGATGAATCCCCAGCATGTTGTGCACAATGACACAGCCCATCCACCTCCGAGAAGCCCTGCAAACCGCAATGTCTGGGGTAAACATGCGCTAGAGAAAAACAGCTATCCATCAAAGTTTATATAAACTCCTCAACTGAACAGAATGCTCTGGCGGCCCTGTGGTTAGGACTCCAGGAAGGTGGCATAGGTTGGATCCTTGGTCAGGGGACCTCAAATCCCACAAGCGGAGTGGCCAAAAAGAAAAGGTAAATAAGATAAATTCCTCAATTAAAAAATGTTAAAACTCTAACTTTTTGATAAACTGTTCTCCTAGTTTGGTGATGTAAAATGTTATCTGAGATTCAGGTGCTTTGGAGATGGCTTGTTATCTTAACATTCTGCAAAAACGATTATCCTTTTTTTTTTTTAATTGAACCTGAACTATAATCTCAGCAGCAGCCCCTCAAGAGCAGCTTACCGTCGCTCCGTTCTATTGACAGTGCTGGCGGTGGGACCGTGAGCATCACTCGATCCTCCAGCCTGGACTATCACAAGACCACCGGCTCCCAGTTCTTGCCCCCAACCCCCCCTCCCTTGCACCACCACCCTCGGGGCCGTTCCACAGCTCGGCCTAAGTCTCCAGGAGCAGAAAGGAACCAAGCGACCTTCCTCACTTCCATCTTGTGCAAATACACAGCTCAACAGGGAGTTTCCAGTTATCAGTACGATTTATGGGATCCGCGACTGAGCGCACCGGCAGGAGGAAAGCCGCGCTTCTGCAAAAACTACTCACAGCATACAAAACTCATAACAGACTTTTCCGCCCCAGAGCGTGAGTCCTTATTTCTAACAATTTTTCCAAGTGCAAACTCGTAATACAGCAAAAGGAAGCAGGTAGGAAGCAGAGCTTCTGCACAGTGAGGTGATCTTACTCAGAGCTCATCCCGAGCAGTAACTGGACGCCAGCAGCCGCCTAGAGGACCAGCCCGGCCGCCTCAGGACCCAGCAGATCGCCCGCCGGCCACCTGAGCCAAGGTCCCGGAGCGCCAACCCAGACTCGACCCGCGAGAGGGCCTGGCTCTACCGAAGCCGCCCCGCGCCCCAGGGTCTCGAGGGAAGCGAGTTCCCTCCGGACTGACCCAGGGGCCCCCAGGCCCGCGGGCAGAGTGAGGCGCGGGGGCCCGGCCCGCGGTCCCAGCGCCCGCCACTGTACGCCCCCGGGTACGCGATTACCTCCCGCGCTCGGCTCACCTGGTCTATGGCGTTTCGGGTCCCGCCCGCGCAGGGACAGGCCAAGGGCGCGGGCGTGCGCTCCGCTCCTACCCGCGTCTCGCCGCCGCTCTTTGTGTCTGGAGGCCCCGGAGCTGCTCTCCTGCCCGCCTGCAGGGGCTAAGGCTGCTCCAGGCGCCGGGCACCGAGGGCCGAGCCCTGGGCGGGACCAGGGGAGGCGGAGCCTAAGCCAGGGGCGGGCCCCAATTTAGAGGCGGAGCCGGAGGGGCGCGGCGGGGCGGAGAGGCGGGGCAGAGACGTCGCGACCAGAGACCGCAGGACCCTCCGCGGCAGGGCAAAGCCAGGGGCGGGGGCCCCTCAAGGGGGCTGGGGGGCGTGGCCCGAGCCGAGTGGGTGGGGTCGGTGGGCGGGCCCGCAATGGGTGGGGCCCTGTCTGGAGTAGGCTGGATGGGGATCCTAATGGACGAGAGGGCTACGCGCTGCCCCGGGAATATCTTGGGAAACTTTAGAGCCTCAAGGGATGAACCCAGGGGCTGACCTTGCTGATCTCTCTGAGCAATGCACCCCTGTTCTCAGGTCTCAGTCTAGCATCCTCTTTTGGAAGCAAGCCAGGCAACACACCCCAAACCCAAGTCTGAGCACCATGCTCTGCTGCTCTGAGTGATGCCAGAGCCTTTACCCTGTCTCTGCCTGTGACCTTTCCCAGATGGGGAGGGACCAGCAGAAAGTCAGGCCACACCAAGGCGGTCATGCTGCCAAGACCCTGGTCGATTCCAGTTGATGGAAATTCCCCTAAATTCCCAAGGGTGCGTGCTGCCAGAGTGAAGACTGTCTTTCCTCTCCGGTTCCTTACTCTCTGCTTGCTTGGGTTCTCTCTCACTCACCAGTTGGAGAATAAATTTGATGTCAAATGATGCTAGTGGAGGTGACAAAATCCCAGCTGAGGCATTTACAATCTTAAAAGATGATCCTGTCAAAGTGCTGCACTCCATGTCAGCAAATTTGGAAACGTCAGCACTGGCCACAGGACTGGAAAAGGCCAGTTTTCAGTCCAATTCCAAAAAGGGCAATGCTAAAGAATGTTCAGACTAATGTACAATTGCATTCATTTCATATGCGAGCAAGGTTATGCTCAAAATCCTTCAAGTTTCAGCAGTATATGAACTGAGAACTTTCAAATATGCAAGCTCGGTTTAGAAAAGACAAAGGAACCAGAGATCAAATTGCCAACATTTGCTGGATCGTGGAAAAACCAAGGTTAATTCCCCCAAAAACCTACTTCTGCGTTACTATGTTAAAGCCTTTGACTGTGTGGACCACAACAAACTGTGGAAAACTCTTCAAGAGATGGGAATACTACACCACCTTTCTTGTCTCCTGGGAAACTTGTATGTGGGTCAAGAAGCAACAGAACTGGACATGGAACAAGGGACTGGCTCAAAAGTGGGAAAGGAGTAGGTCCAGGGTGTTTAAGGTCATGCTGCTTATTTAACTTATATGCAGAGTACATCATGCAAAATGCCAGGAGAAATATCAACAACCTCAGATAGGCAGATGATACCACTCTAATGGCAGAAAGCAAAGAGGAACTAAAGAGCCTCTTGATGAGTGTGAAAGAAGAGTGAAAAAGCTGGCTTGAAAACTAAGATCATGGCATGGCATCCAGTCCCATCACTGCATGGTAAATAGAGGAAAAAAGTGGAAGCAGTGACAGATTGTATTTTCCTTTGCCCCAATCCCAAAGAAGGGCAGTACCAAAGAATGTTCAAACTACTGCACAACTGCACTCATTTCACATGCTAAAGTAATGTTCAAAATCCTTCAAGTTGGGCTTCACAAGTGTGTGAACCGAAAACTTTCAACTGTTCAAGCTGGATTTAGAAAAGGCAAAGGAACCAGAGGTCAAATTGCCAACATCTGCTGGATCATGGAAAAACCTAGAGAATTCCAGAAAAACCTCTACTTCTGCTTCATTGACTATGCTAAAGTCTTTGACTGTGTAGACCACAACAAACTGTGGAAAATTCTTAAAGAGATGGGAATACCAGACCATCTTACCTGCTTCCTGCACAACCTGTATGCAGCTCAAGAAGCAACAGTTAGAACTGGACATGGAACAGTGGACTGGTTCAAAATTGGGAAAGGAGTATGTCAAAGCTGTATATATAATGAATATAATTTGAGCAAACTCTGGGAGGACAGAGGAGCCTGGCATGTTGCAGTCCATGGGGTCACAAAGAGTTGGACAGGACTTAGTGACTAAATAACAACAAGGGAATCACAGTGCCATATACTGGCTGTTTGTGAACCACTCAGTCGTTAACCTTTGGTTTCCTCAGTTTCCTCATCTGTAAATTAGAAATTTTAAAAATAATCACTGGACAAGCATGTGTGCTAAGTCATATCTGACTCTTTGGGACGCCATGGACTGTATCCCGCCAGATTCCTGTGTCCATGGAATTTTCCAGGCAAGAATACTGGAGTGGATTGTCATTTCCTCCTACAGGGGATTTTCCTGACCCAGGGATTGAACCTGAATCTCTTTTGTCTCCAAATTGGTGGGCAGATTCTTTACCACTGCACCACCTAGGAAGCCCAACAAGCATTTATCACGTTTAAATGAGCTAATCAGTGGCTACTTATCTGAAGGAGGCAGGGAGACCAGGAATCCTCCACCTTGGATATTTAAAAACTGAATGCTAGTCGGAGGCCTTCCCTGGTGGTCCAGTGGTTAAGAATCTATCTTACAATGCAGGGGAGCACTGGCTCCAGCCCTGGTTAGGGAATTAAGATCCCACAGGCCGTGGAGCCTGCAACTACTGAGCCTACACACTGCAACTGCAGAGAAGCCCTTGAACAGCCTGAGTGCTGCAACGAAGATGCCGCAACTAAGACAAAACACAGCTTAAATAAATAAAAGAATTAGACGTCTTAAATATGCAAGTAAATAAATACCAATGGGTATGTCTTACTGTAACTGAAGGTGGGAGTCTTGGTGCTTGCTGCTCAAAAACCAATAAAGAGCCAAGGTTAGTGGAAAGGAAAGTTTGCTTTATTTCAGATGCTGGCAACTCATGATGGGGAGTGGAGAGCAGATTCCTGTCCAAAAGCTGACTCTCCACATCCATGTGGCTCTCCTATTTTAAATTTTTTTATTTTGAATTAGCATTATATTTATAGAAAACTTGCAAAAATAGTACAGTTTCCACATACTTCTCACCCAGGTTCCCCTAAAATTAACATCTAATATAATCATGGTTAACAGAACCAGGAATTTAACATCAGTACATTACTATTAACTAAAGGCCGCATTCAAAAAATCAGAAACATTTCCATCTTATCTTGATTAGGTGGAAGATGAAGTTGAAACATTACCCATCACTTTAGGGAGAAATGAAGTGTTCTGTTCTCACCGTTACTTACTAGTGGAATACTGACTGTAAATGTTTTACAAACTGAGTACTGTTTAAATTTAACCAGAAATTGGGCTCAGTGGTAGATTCCAGTGCTTTCTTTTAGAAAGACATTATCTTACCCACAGTCTGGATTGAGAAGAAAAACTAACCCCAAATTCTATTGGTTAGTTTGTAATCTTGTCCTGTGAGAAATACTTCCAGTCTCTCTGTCTCTGCTGCTGCTGCTGCTGCTAAGTCGCTTCAGTCGTGTCCGACTCTGTGAGACCCCATGGACGAGAGCCCACCTGGCTCCTCTGTCCATGGCATTTTCGAGGCAAGAGTACTGGAGTGGGATGCCATTGCCTTCTCTGCTCTCTGTCTCTAGAGCATGCTTAATGTCTGGAGAGACTAATGATGCAAGGGGCTTCCCAGGTGGTGCTAGTGGTAAAGAACCCACCTGCCAATGCAGGAGACGTAAGATGAGGGGTTCAATCCTTGGGTCGGAAAGATCCCCTGAAGGGCATGGCAACCCACTCCAGTATTCTCACCTGGAGAAGCCCCTGGACAGAGGAGCCTGGGGGGCTACAGTCCACAGGAGCACATATTTGGACACCACTGAAGTAACCTAGCATGTATGCACAATGATGCAACAGAAAGAACATTCAAGACATGCTGGGTGGGGGTCAGCATAAATTAAGGTACCAGAGGGAGAAACTAGGCCTCCAGAGTTCTGAAGACCACTCACAACATAAGATGCGCCTTATCAGGCTACACCCAAAGCCCGCACCTCTCAATGTTTCTCCTCCAATCTATGCATTGTGACAAATGACAAACATCCCATCACCATGTCTTCCTTTTACTGAAGGCTTTGATGGCTCCACATTTACTAGGCAGGGGAATCTAGATTCACAAACCCTAGTCCAGGGTTGTTCAGACATCCCAGCGCACCTTTCCAACTTCGACCTTTTGTCTCATGAAGCCCTGGCTCCAGCAAAGCCATGTACTGGCTGCCTCTTGAGAGTGCCCTTGGCACTCCTGCCTTCGTGTTTTTGACATGCAGGGCTTCTGTCTGCTTGAGTCGATCCATTCATCAAGGCTGCACTCCAGCCTGATCACTTTGGAGAAGACACCCTCAGGACCACCTGTCCAAGTCATCCAGTAATAGTCCTCTTTTGCTTTGTGCCAATCATTCTGGTGTCCTGATCTGTTATTTAGGTCACTATCTGAAGTTCCACGGGTAAGTCCTTGTTGTTTGAGTCCCACCAAGATTATAGCTATAGCTATAGCTATATATATAATGTATTATATATATATATATATATGTTGGCCGCTCCAAGCAGCTAACAGGATCTTAGTTCCACAATCAAGGATAGAACCCATGCCCCTTGCGGTGGAAGCAGAGAGTCCTAACCAGGGATTTCCAGGAATTCTGAATCCCACCTAGATTACAAACTCCTGCAGTCAGACATAGTAATTTTCGCCTTTACATCCCCCAAGACACATTAGTAGAAAGCCTGGTAAGTGAGGGAGGTGGATTCCTTATTTTATTGGATTCTCATGTTGAAGCTATGTTTCTGGCTATTGTCTCAGTACTGAGTGGGGAAAAGCGTAGTTTTTCTCTGTGAAGAGATATCCTAGTTTTTCTTTGATAACCTATCATGAAATTGCTATCTATGAATTCCAATGTCTTTAAGACAGTTGAGAATGTCCAGCAAAACTTCAAAAGGCTGTGCTTTGGCAAACGGCCACAAAATACTGCATTTGTCTTTATAGTGTTAACTCACAGATTTTTCATAGTCAGTTTTCAACTTAAAACAACAGCAATCAGATGACTTAACAGAGTACTTTATCCTTTAATCCTTTTAAAGGATTTATCCTTTTAAAGGAAAAAGTTGCCATATCAGGTTCCTTTTCACTGGGACTCATGGCTAAGTGCTGACCTCAGCACATTTGGAAAACATATTCATTGGTGGATATTGTTGCTTCATTACACTTTGATGAGCCTGGATAACGTATGTAGCAATGTCACTAACCTAAGAACTAAAGAAAGAACTAAAGAAGCTTATTAACTCAGCTTGATTATACCGTGGAAGTGACAAATAGATTCAACAGATGAGATCTGATGGACAGAGTATCTAAAGAACAATGGACAGAGGTTCGTGACATTGTACAAATCATCCCCCCAAAAAAAAGAAATGAAAAAAGGCAAAATGGTTCTCTGAGGAGGCCTTACAAATAGCTGAGAAAAGAAGAGTAGCAAAAGGCACAGGATAAAAGGAAAGATATATCCATCTGAATGCAGAGTTCCAAAGAATATCAAGAAGGGATAAGAAAGCCTTCCAAAATAATCAATGCAAAGAAATAGAGGAAAACAATACAATGGGAAAGACTAGAAATCTCTTCAAGAAAATCAGAGATACCAAGGGAACATTTCATGCAAATATGGGCACATAAAGGACAGAAATGGTATGGACCTAACAGAAGCAGAAGATATTAAGAAGAGGTGGCAAGAATACACAGAACTATACAAAAAAGATCTTCACGACCCAGATAACCACAATGGTGTGATCACTCACCTAGAGCCAGACATCTTGGAATGTGAAGTCAAGTGGGCCTTTGGAGGCATCACTACGAGCAAAGGTAGTGGAGGTGATGAAATTCCAGCTAAGCTGTTTCAAACCCTAAAAGATGATGCTGTTTAAGTGCTAAACTCAATATGCCAGCAAATTTAGAAAAGTCAGCAGGACTGGAAAAGGTCAGTTTTCACTCCAATCCCAAAGAAGGACAATGCCAAAGAATGCTTGAACTACCACACAATTGCACTCATCTCACATACTAGCAAAGTGATGCTCAAAGTTCTCCAAGCTAGGTTTCAACAGTACCTGAACTGAAAACTCAGATGTTCAAGCTATACATAGAAAAGGCAGAGAACCAGAGATAAAATTGCCAACATCCACTGGATCATCAAAAAAGCAAGAGAATTCCAGAAAAACATCTACTTCTGCTTCATTGACTATGCTAAAGCCTTTGACTGTGTGGACCACAACAAACTGTGGGAAATTCTCAGAGATGGGAATACCAGACCACCTGACCTGCCTCTTGAGAAATCTGTATGCAGGTCAAGAAGCAACAGTTAGAACTGGACATGGAACAATGGACTGGTTCAAAATTAGAAAGGAGTATGTCAAGGCTGTACATTGTCATCCTGCTTATTTAACTTATATGCAGAGTACATCATGCGAAATGCCAGACTGGATGAAGCACAAGCTGGAATCAAGACTGCCGGGAGAAATATCAATAACCTCAGATATGCGGATGACACCACCCTTATGGCAGAAAGTAAAGAAGAACTAAAGAGCCTCTTGATGAAAGGGTAAAAGAAGAGTGAAAACGTTGGGTTAACACTCAACATTCAGAAAACGAAGATCACGGCATCCAGTCCCATCACTTCATGGCAAATAGATAGGGAAACAGTGGAAACAGAGGCAGACTTTATTTTGGGGGGCTCCAAAATCACTGCAGATGGTGACTAAAGCCATGAAATTAAAAGACGCTTGCTCCTTGAAAGAAAAGTTATGACCAACCTAGATAGCATATTCAAAAGCAGAGACATTACTTAGTCAACAAAGGTCCATCTAGTCAAGGCTATGGTTTTTCCAGTGGTCATGTATGGATGTGAGGGTTGGACTATAAAGAAAGCTTAGCGCTGAAGAATTGATATTTTTGAACTGTGGTGTTGGAGAAGACTCTCAAGAATCCCTTGGACTTCAAGGAGATCCAACCAGTCCATCATAAAGGAAATCAGTCCTGAATATTCATTGGAAGGACTGATGCTGAAGCTAAAACTTTAATACTTTAGCCACCTGATTCAAAGAACTGACTCATTTGAAAAGACCCTGATGCTGAGAAAGATTGAGGGCAGGAGGAGAAGGGGACAACAGAGGAGGAAATGGCTGGATGGCATCACCGACTTGATGGACATGAGTCTGAGCAAGCTGCAGAAGTTGGTGATGGACAGGGAAGCCTGGTATGCTGTGGTCCATGCTGTCCTAAAGAGTCGGACACGACTGAGTGACTGAACTGAACTGAACTGATTGTCTCACAATTCTAGGAGGCTGGAAGTCCAAGATCAAGGTGTTGGTGGGGTTGGTGGGACCTGCGGCCTCTCTCTTTGGCTTGCAGAAGGATGTGCTCCCCTCCACCCCCCCTGGTGTCCTCATGTGCCCTTTCCTCTGAGGGCATGCATGCTGGGTGTGTCTTCTTATAAAAATACCAGTCCTAGTGGATTAAGGGTCCACCCTTATGGCCTCATTTAACCTGAAAAAGACCCTGTCTCCTAATAGTCACATTAGGGGTCAGGACTTGACCATATGAAATCTGGGCCAGGGAGGGGGGACACAGTTCAGTGCAGACACCTCTCCTCATCTGTGGGGCCCTCACCCTCCTTCTTACATACCTTCCTTCTCTTCTCTCACTACAGATCCACTTTCTCTTTTTCTGTGGTTTTAACTCATTTGCCCTTTTAAGTGCTCACTCAGCAGAGTGGAATGTGCAGAGTTCACAGTCCTTGGACCCATGGTTTCACCTCAGGCCTGTTTTGCTTGGCTCGATGACCAGGACCCTTCCTGTTGGTGACTCCCTCCCTCACTGGGTTTGTTACAGTCCTCAGCCTCTCTGTGCCCCCCCTTGGCTCCTCCTTAGGGGGTCTGGCCCCCATGGGAATTCATGAGTGGAACCCCCAAACTAGATCCTCTCAGTCTCAATCTGTAAGACCTGCACATTGAGGCTTCCTTGGTCCCACCAGGCAGAGAAGTTCAGAGAAGTCAAGGGCGGGAGCCCCTCGAAGAAGCTGCGGGAGTTCAGAGACAATGCCTGACAGACGGACAACCGCACCCTGGCCCACATCTTAAAGGAGACTCCCAGCCTCTGTCTCCGTCTCTCACCCAAGCCTGTTTTAACCTGGTCAAGGAATCACCTCTTTCTCATGTCGTTTTTATTCAGTCACCACACACACACACTTAACAGCAGTACTGTGCACGCACACACACACACACACACACACACACCCGCATTAGTCATACTCCACACCATCAAAACACCCCACTGCACACAATCCCACTAGACAGACATCCCACCAAGCACACGCATACCCACTGCTCACATCGACACGCAGTCCCTCTCCTCACAAACTCCACAACACACACCCCACCACTCACACGATTCACTGCATGCACCCCAGCACTCACACACGCCCCACTAATGAGCACTCCATGACATGCACAAGTTCACACACATATACTGCAGCACTCAACACACTTAATATTCACAGACACACTCCTACAAAAACTGCATGCTTACACACAGTCCCACTAAGTACATACACAACCCTCCGTATTCACCTCACGACTCACACATGCACATGAACAGTCCACTACACCCATATTCCTCACACACCCATGCACACGCACCCACACAACACTGTATTCACTCCCCACTATTCACACACACACACCACCACACAAAACTTCAGTGTGCACCTATATACACCACTTCCACGCACATGCACACACACACTGCATATGCGACTCTTTACATATATCCACCTCTACACACACTTTCGCTCCACTATCCACACCCCCCATATCCACACTCACACACCCCATTACACACAGCACACAAACCCACAAGCTCACACACACAAGCTTTACCCCTCCTTATTCTAAAATGCTGATGACAACGCTCTCCACACCCCTGAGCCCCATATCCAGGAGTGTCCTTCCTACCTGTCCAAGCTGCATCTGCCACCATTCCCTACTCAGATCCCTTTCTTCAGCCAGGCTGATCACTTTCCTTCTTTGGAGGCTGTGAGCTCCTCCTGACTGCTCAGCACTCATTGCCTGCCACTCAGTAGGGGTCTGACAGCTTTGTGTTGAACTGAATTCTCTCTATGCAAATGTCTTGACTCAGGCTTTATTTTTTAAAAAACTTTTTATTTATTTGGCTGCACTGGTTCTTAGCACGTGGAACCTTCTTGGCCACATGCAGGATCTTTAGTTGCAGCATGTGGGATCTAGTTCCCCGAGCAGGGATCAAACCCAGGCCTCCTGCATTGGGAGCTTGGAGTCTTAACCACTGGTCCATCAGGGAAGTCCCGGGAAGGGGTCATCTATTGTGCACTATACTTCTTCTCTCTTATGTACCAGGATGTCAAAATTGAAACTGATCTAAGTCAGTAGATATCAGACATCAAAAGTGAGTGTGAGGCTCCCTTAAGTTTTCAAGGTAATTAGTCAAGAACTAGTTTCCTGATTTTCGAGGCTCCTCCCCCTTTTCAGAGCATAGAAGTTGAGAAAGTAGAGGTGGAGGTGGAAGGGACTTGATGGGGTTTCTTTGTGGAGTTACTGCAGCCTGCGAGTCCCAGTCCCCTGGAGAATGGGAGAACTATCTCCTTGACCTCAAACTTACAGAGTCGGGTCCAATGGGGAAATTCAGAGAGGGTGCCATGTATCTGCTGCAGAAAGCACACAAGTTCCAGGGTCCTGGGGCAGCAGTCAGAACAGAGGGAGGTAGGTGGGGGTGTAACTCCACTCTTATGGATGTTGGGGTAAGGACACGGGAAAGAGGCTGATCTGGACCCATATGGAGTCCTTCTCATCCAGGACTGCCTGGGAGAGAAGGGTCTCACTCGTCAAGGTCAGTTGTGAAGAGGTCTAGCAGAGAACCAGGACTTGGGTGGGGGCGGGGGGCAGCCTGCTGGAGAAGGGGCCTGGCAGCAGCAGGAGCCAGTGGGGGCCTCAAGAGGCCCGGGCAAGCCCACAAGGTAGCCGTGTGCGGAATCTGTCGGGCTTGCTGGCCGTGGAGCCAACTCGTGACGGCACAGGCTCCAGCCATGCGACCTCCTCCCTGTCCACACACCGTCCCCTGCCCTACCCCTGGCTGCAAGGAGATGAGCACACGAGCCAGCCTGGCTTCACCTCCACTGGGAGGCTCCAGGAATCTCAGGCCTTGAGGGGACAGGCAGGCTGCTGGGATCCTGTTCTTGACCAAAGATGGCAGTGTGGACTCATCTGGTAGGCTAGACCTTCTGCTCCTGAGCACTAGTCTCCATGCACCGGCAGGGAGAAAGTTTCGCATCTCAGTGGAAGTTAAAAAACAATAGGTGACAGGAAAGTTTCATTTTGATTACATTCCAGAGTCAGCCGTGCTCAGCGTGCTGGTTACACGCATGTTTCCTCAAATTCTTTTATGTCTGACTACCTGGTGCTTCAAACGCGGGCCCTGCGTTTCCTTTGATCTGCCATACTGTCCAGCACTTGCCTCGGGAGGTATCTGCCAGGCTGGGCAGGGGACTGGCTGGGGCCAGGCTCTCACACCATGCCATCCATACTGTCTCACCCACTGCGGTGTGTACCCAGGGTACTGACTGTTCTGCCGTGTCTCCATGTTTATCATTCCTACAGGGAGGAGTCAGCCTCCACAAAATTTGCGCATTCCAGAGTTAAATGTAACAAACAGTGCTGTTTTCAGAGGAGCACTGTAAATCTTATTTCAACACCATCTGCTGGACACTCAGTGAAGAACCGTATGTGTGATTTTCAAAGTGTATTTTGTCAATTATTATTTTATTTGCTTTATTATGTTTTCAAGCACACATTTCAAGCTTGGGAGATGTACAAAAAGATCATCTCTAATTATTAGGAACTCAGTATTATACGGGTGATATTAAACCAACAAATAAACCATCACAAAATTTAACTTTGAAATTATTAAAAGCTTGGGTTGAGGATCTTATCCATTGATCAGCCTGATGCCCAGGAGAAGAAAATCATGACATCTTCCAGGAAATCCATGAAAATAACTGTATTGTCAATGTCATATATGTGAAGAGTGGTTGAAAATAGACAGTTTTGACCTACCAAGGTCATGTGACTTTTCTGTACCTTTCTTTTTGGCCACACCATGCAGCTTGTAGAATCTTAGTGCCCTGACTAGGGACTGAACCTGGGCCCCGGCAGTGAGAGCACCGAGTTCTAACCACTGGACCACCAGGGAATCCCTGTTAACTGTTAAACTTCATCATAAAAGTATAAATTGAATGGATTATATTCAGAAGGGTTTTATTATGAAGAAATCTTAGTTTAAGTCTTAGAAGTGATCATAGGAACATAGTTGCCTATCAAAATAAATATCTTATGTATAAGCAATGTTGGAAATTAAGCAACACAGGATCATAATGAGCCCTCCCATCACAATCAAAGTCAAAGAAGAAATGTATACAAGAATACAGAGAATGAGGAAGTTGGGGAAGAGATCTTAAGAAATAACCTGCATATATAAATTTTTTTAAGTTTCAGGCATGCTGTAAATCTCCAGCTCAAATGAGCGGCTTTTCTCACTGGGTAGTGACTATGGGGCGCAGAACTAGTTTTGTGGGGCTTGACCTACACTGAACATAGACTGGATAGGCTTCCACAATAAAGGCGAAAGAATGGAGTATGCATATAATACTGCTTCTATGCCAAACCCAATGGAAACTATCATAAAGGAATTTAAACACACACACACACACGAACTGGGAAAACAGGCGCTGACGGCAAAATTATGGAAGCCAAAAAGCATGGGGACGAGTGGCAAAGGGTTTAGTAGATCCAAGAAAGGGGAGACTAGAGCAACAATGAGAAACACTGAGAAACCACGAGCTGCACAGCTACCCCTTCAAACATTCAGGCACGGAAACCGCCAGTCCTCAAGGAAGAGAGCGAGCTGAGCTAAGGGTGATGGGGAAAAGGTGCCCCAAGTATCAATGGAGGGAACTCCCTGGGAGTCCAGTGGTTAGGCCTTGGCACACTCACTGCAGGGTTCGATCCCTGGGTCGGGGAACTAATACCCCATAAGCCACGCAGCACAGCCCCACCCTCCTCAAAAAAAAAAAAGTGGTAAAGAAAACATGCAGATACAAATAGATCCCTGGATCCTTGCCCCCTCCAACCTGGTCCTCACTCAACAGAAGTCATGATGCTTCTCTGGAATAAAAACAGAGGGGCACCATACACAACTGGGCTCAGGAACAACCAGAGATCAAGTGACCATATGCGTGTCACACCTTCCCACTCAGCTCCCAGGGGCTGACATCAGACCTCTACTCTCAGTCAGGAGTCAGAGATTCTTCTCTAGGAAACCAGACCAAGAGGAAAAACCTTCGAACATTGACTCCAGGGGTTTTTCAAGTAACTGCCTACCAAGCGCCCTACGGAAAAGGAACCTGAGTATACAAGCCCCATCCATTCCTGCAGAGCTTCCAGTCGAGCATTTTCATCCCTCTTCTCTTGCTGGTGATACGTGAGGTTCACTGGGCATTTGAGGAAAGCCTCTAACGTGCACAAACAGACCCAGATAAACGGAAGACAGCAACATGGAAGATACAGTGGATTCTTGGATTCTTCAAAAACGTTAAAAAAAATTTTTTTTTTGGGGGGTGATATTCCACTCAAACCAAAAATAAATGCTATTAAGAACATTTTCTTATAACTGAAAAAAACTTGAAAATTAAAATACATAATGGCAGGCAGGGAAAAAAATCAGTAAGATTGAAAGGTAAAGCTGAAGAAATCTTTCAAAAAGTAGAACAAAATAAGAGACTTGGGAAACTGGGAGAAAAAAGAAAGCAAAGTGGAATGTCAGGAGAGGAGGTCCAATCCCTGAAGAGTGGGAGGTCCACAGAGCGGAAAACACAGGAGCCGGGCACTTACCAATTAAGGACGGACATTTTTCTAGGGCTGAAGAACGTAAGGTTTTGTTTGAAAAGGTTCAAGAGTGCCAAGGACAGAGGATGCAAACACAGCAAGGGAAATTTTCACGGACCACTGAGGGGGGAAAAGCAAAGTTCTAAGAGCTTGAAGAGAAAAAGAAAAGTGTCACAAAGTGGCCGCTAGGCCACAGAGCAGTGCCTTTGAAATTGAGTGACCTCTGGCTACATGCTGTTAAACTATCAACTCTGGGAGAATAAACGCATTTTCAGACACTTGAGATTTGATCTCATCTTTACAGGGAAACTCCTCAAGGATGCATGCCACCAAAGGCGGAACAAATCAAGAAAGGGATGACACAGGGCACAGGACATCTAACGTAAGAGGTAAAGGGAATCACGGAGATGGGGTATGCCCCAAAAGAGGGCAGGCAGATGGAGCAGAGGAAGGGCTTCACAGCTGTCCCGACCTCAAAGTGGACAACATGCAAGTCAGCAGAACCATCGCCTTTATCAGCAGTGGATGGCTGAGCTCAAAGATGGATGCTCCTAACAGGAACAACTTACAGAAGCTTCATGACTTTTAAAATCAGTATCTTAGCAAGATCATTGCTTTCTAAAATGAAAAAAGCAGAAATAAAAAGCTGACTGAATCAGAGGAATTCTATACACTCATACCTACCTATATACGCAGATACACAGCAAAGTGCTGACAGAAGAGGCCTTTTTAGGGTAGGCGGGTTGCTGGAAAAGAGATGAGACGGACGTTTTGCTATTCACGCATTCATTCTTTGACTTGTGTACCACAAACAGGACTTGTTCCAAAATGAAAAAAATACATTCCCCCATTTTAAAAAGGATGGAATGAAAAAATCCTGAGCATCATGCATAGCAAGGAAGCAGCTTTGTCTGTTAAACAGGTAAAACTATGTCTACTGTACACACATTGAGTCAATGTTCACCATACATGTGTTTAATGGATTATGACAGAAAACGTTTCCTATTGTGGGCTGCAAAGAAATCTGACAGTGCTAAATTGAGCACCTCTGCAGTTAAAAAACTGTCTTTCCTACAATATCACACTCACTGGGTCCTGGGCACTACCGTATCTCGGATGTTCGTGCGCCAGTGGGCAGATGTGTGAGTGGAACCAGAAAACAGCCAGCCTTGTGTCAGCGTTCCACGGGCACGGCCCGCTCAGAGCTACGAGGCATTCGTCCGTAACGACAGTGTTTGGGCGAGCCTCTGGACAACTGAGAATCTGTGGCTTTCTAGGCATGTGGGGAACTATGAAAAACAATGAAGAATTATTTTAAAACAAACCCCAAAAGAACATTATTAATAAAATAATAGGTCTATTTCAAGATTTCTTAATAACTTCTGTAACATTCCATTCAGAATGCAGAAAGCCAAAGTTCTTCCCTAAGGATGGGTGCAAATGGAAAGTAATAATACATTACAAGAAACGCAATTTTGTCATTCCCCACCTGATCACTTTTGTTAAAGAACTGCTCACTTAGCAACTGAGGTGCCCACCTATTGAGATCTGCTAGAGATCCCAGGAACTGGGAGCAATAAGCCCTCTCAGGCAGCATAATGAACACAAGTGCCTGGACTGTCTCATGGGCGAACTGAAAGGACAAACCCTCAGCATCACACTCGCCCCCACCCCTGAGAAATCACACACAAAACCACTTTCCTATCAATGGCCTTCAACTTAACAATTTAGAATATATACAATGCAACTGAGGTCACATGGGCACCACACCTAGAAGAGTTTTACACAAACATTCCCTGTTCACAGGTGTTCAGTTTCAGAGCAACAACAATGCTCTTCACAGTCAAGGGCACAATCACATTTTTAAAAATTAAGAGTGGGATGCATAACAGGCACTTGCACAATGGCAGAGAACCCTGTTCTTGGTAGAATACCTGAAGGAGCCATTCTATAAATATCCAAACAATTGAACATTTTACATTAGTAGTTTCCTATACAAAAGTTAAAAAAAAAGTACCCCACCAAAAAACAACCCAGATCAGTATTTCTTTTTTCCTTAATTAACCTTTTTATTCCAGGTACGGTTGGTGAAATCATGAGACTTTCTAGCCTCCTGGTCTTGAGAAGTTTTTCAAGTTGCAGGATGCCTCACTTTGGACTTTTAACCAGTAAGCTCAAAGCAAACCCTGAAATGGCTATAGAAATTTGTGAAACAATGACAGTTTCCAAAATTTGAAAAACAGGAGATTTAAGGCAGATGATAACACCAAAAACAGTCAAGTATTAAAATGGCACCCTGGAAATGGTTAAGAGTACAATCTAACCTTCCGTCAGTTTTCACCATATGGTGAAACTATCCTGTCCCGACACACCAGATGAGGCACAGCATGATTAGGACGCACCAAGGCCACCCCCTCTGATGTGTTCACAGAGGTCCAGCCTGGGGCCACGTGGCCTGCACTCCCACACAGCGGGACTGACCAGCCCCTCAACCCCGCCGCATTCCTGGGAAAAGACAGTGCAAGTACTTCCCTAAGAGGCAAAGACTAACAGGAACCTATACACTCACTCGAGCAAGATGGGAAAACGTTATGGAAAAGGAGCACTGTATTTTAACAGCTTTTTTACTGGAAGAATTTATTGGTCACATACACACCATAGGAAAACTATCCCCTCCCCCCACAAAAAGGTAAGGCAGAAAAATTAGATTCATAAGAGAAGTATACATTCAAAGGAGGCAAAAATATGGTGCATGTTTTTAAAACAGAAAAATATGAAAATAATTTCACTATGAAATGCTTTGATTGGCATGTAACTTGGTACTTACTTCATATCAACCAGATCCAACTGCTCTAATAAATCTCTATTATATATGTTTCAGAATAGCTATTTTTTTCTTTAAAAATCTATTTTTAAGCCAAAGCATAAAATCTGTATTTGTGCTTCCATGAACAAATCATCTTCCTTGGTATCTTCAGAGATCCAAGATGCTAACAGATTAATAAAATAATTTTTTTTTTTAAATCTCAAGCCACAGATTAACAAATATACTTCTTCAAAGTTTCCTGGATGACACTGCTAAAAGTAACTTGTATTAATGTACTCTGGATTTTCAGAGATAAATACCAGTCAATGGTTGGTTGGCCATTACACGACAACTGTAATTATCCTTAGAACTGGGTCACAGTATAGAGAATGCCTTATCTTTTCTTAGCTGGAACCCTGTAATTTGACCCTAAAATTCGTAAGTATACCGTTTTCTGTGCTTTAAGTGGACACACTGACTTTGCAGTCTATGCTGTGTAAGAGGGCAGGTAACTCTAGCACTGAAGAAACGATATAATGCGGTGTGGGGGATGACTTCAGGGGCACCATCCCATTTTTATTTATCCAGACTGTTGCCTTCAGCCCTGCATTGAGGCCTCCTTGTATATCGGTCTCCAGCGTGTCACCAACCATCACACAGTCCCCAGGCTGTACCCCGAGGAGGTCACAAGAGTAATAAAATATGGAAGGGGCTGGTTTCTCCTCCTCCTGCTCTCCACCCACAACAATAGCGTCAAAATAGGACTGACAGGCACAAGCCTCAATCTTCTCCCGCTGGGTCTGCCGTTCTCCGTTTGTCAGTAAGAGAAGGAGGACCTCCTTTCGAAGTTCAGTGAGCATGGCTTTGACCTCTTCGGCCAGCGTCATGTGCTGTAAACGTGTAGATTTCCACAGGAAATAACATTCTTCGGCTAATTTCCTATTGGCTGCACCGCCTTTGGTTTCCTGGATTGCTTCTTCCCAGTGTGAAGTCCTGAGGTCAGTAATGCACGTATTAGAAGGATGAAAGCATTCCTTGCTGAGTTTAACTTGAACTTTGTTGCAGATGATTTCAGCCTCTTCTTTGTAATGGTATTTTGATTGTAAGAGCTTTATCACCTAAATAAAGGAAAATAACTCCATCAACACACTTCATGTCTTCAATACCCATGTCCTCAGAAGCTGTGAGCCTATAAACCAAGAGCAAAGACAGATTCTAACTCCACTCCTGACTTGGAATGCTCTATTGCCACATCATTTCTGGGGGGAATTTGTCTTAATATAAGAGCACCATGGGACTTCCCTGGTGGTCCAGCGGTTAAGACTCTGCCTGTCAATGCAGGGGACATGGGTTTAATCCCTGGTCCAGGAACTAAGATCCTACATGCCGTGGGGCAACAAGGCCCACGTACACCACAGCTCTGGAAGCCCATGCTCCGCAACGAGAAGCCCCCGCGCCACACCTAGAGGGTAGCCCCGACTCTCTGCACCTAGCGAAAGCCCCGACTCTCCGCACCTAGCAACCAAGACCCACACAGCCAAAAGTGAGCAATTAAAAGTTCAAAACACAAACAAACAAACAACACCAGAGTGAAGATTTCTCAACATTTCCAGACGATTCATTCACACCCACACACACACTCTCCCTGCCCACCCCCCGACTTCTTCTGAGCAGATTCTTTACATACAGCTACAAAAACCCCTCGTTTGTCAGCTTAAGACTGTCACCTTTTATTCTGCTCATGAAGACATGAAAATAGAACTGTGCTTATATTTAGTAAAATACATAAAATTTCTAACAGCCAATATTTAGACTCTTCCCAGATATAAGGCTACTTCACCTAAACTCTCCTCATCTATCTCTACTTTATCTTTTGAAGGCCTAGTTTAACTAACCACCATATAATAGGGGACCCAATTCTGTACTTTTAAAAACGTGTGTGTGCAGTTCCCATGGAATCAAGCATGTTCTGTGATTTCAGCAGTCTAACGACAGTGGTTCCTCCTAACTTACCTTTCCAGATAAAAAACTTCAAGTAGTTCTGAGTCTCCCTCTTTGTCACACTGATTCTGAATCCTTTAACATAATCCCTCTTAGGATCCCACAGCTCTTTACTTTGGCTTTTCATTATACGAGGTTCTTACCATGTGGCCTGTTTGCTAACATTTTCTAAGATTCTGATGTGGCAAGCATTATGCTCAAAGCTCACATATGCTATTTCTAATCTCTTCTACAACTCCCCGAGGGAGCTTCCTTCTTGAGATGAGAGAAAGGAAGTTTAGAACCGATAAAGAACTTGCCCCAGCTGAGACTGAGGCCGGTACTTGCCTACCTCCACAGGCTACATGTGTACCTTCATACTATGTGTTCAGCGCTGGAGACTGGTCCCCTTGTTCTCACGACATTATCTGATGAGGACAATAATCATCACAAACGCTGGGTTGAGTGCCCTGAGAGTCATGTGAAAAACAAACCAAACGGTAAAAAGTGACCCCAGGGCTGTTGGGTAAAGAGGGCAGAGGAAGAAACATTTAAACCAAGGCACTCCCAAGCCCAAAGGTGGGGACAGGAGGAGGAGAAGAGCATTCTAGAAGGAAGAAACAGCACAAAGACCCAGTACTTGGGCTTTTGTGAGCCGGGCAAACTGGAAGCTGAGTTCAGCCGCGGTGGAGACCGCGTGATGGAGGGTGCCAGGTGAGGCTGGAACGGTGCTGCCAAATGCCCAGGCACACCTCACTGCCACTGGCACCACTGGCCTCCTCCGCAAGGACCTGGGCTTCTCGGCCCAAGAGCCGCATGTCTCCACACGGGCACCCATGCACATGGGCTGGAGCCAGAGGACAGCCCGAGGAACAGGTCTCAACCAGTAAAAAGCAGAAACTGGTGGGTAGATATCACAGTTTCCTTGGCCCTTCGGAGGGAGAGTGGAATATGTCTGCATGTGTCTCCTAGAGTCCCAAGCCATGCGCAGTTACCTGCTCCTCGGCAGGGTTTGTGTTAGATTCTTCCCCTTTCCCGTCTGACTCCGCCATCCCCTGCAGTGCTTCTAAGGTCACTTGCCAAGTGAATTACTTGCACTTGGGAGTGTAAATTATTCAATTACTTGAAGTCTCTGTACTGGGGACTTCCAGGGAAAGTTGATCAGCCGCGGCACTTCTGGATCTTTGAGGAGCGTAATACACATGGTTAGGGCTAAAATCTTCCTGTTGTTGAAGCAAAGCAGTCAAACAAGTGTTCCCTAAACTCTACAGGGAATAAATGATCTGCTATTCACGCCAGACACTCAGTTCACCTGCTGAAAAGGGGAAAGAACTGAATGACCCCTTCTTCCTGTAATAGCTAAGAAAAGCCTTACTATTCCAGTGAAAATAACCAATCCTAAGAATTTTAGGTAAAGGCAAAACACTGAAATGTTTTGCTTTATAAAGTTAAATTTCAATGAACCAATCAAGCCTTTTCAATCACCATCTTTTCTAGCAATGTCAAGTGACTTACTCCAGTGCTATGAAGGTCACTATACAGTTTCAGCAACGCTGCTGCTATCCAATAAAAGGACACAGGCCTCGAGGACTCCACAGTACTCCTGATTCAACAGGAACCGGCTCATTGTTCTTTGGGTTAGAGCTCCCAATAAAGATTCAGTTTCCTGTAAACTGTAATTGGCCATTCAGTAAATACATTCCTGGGATGTGAAAAAGCCAATTAGCTCACCTTACAGGGAGATTCTTGCAGAGGCAAGGCATATGGATCCCAAGTTTCAAAGCTGCTTCCCATTACATTCCCTGATTTAACTTTGCCACAATGACTAATTACATATTCATTTGGAATAACCAGTAGTATTTAAACAGTATTAACATCTTTGGGGAAAAAAGTTTATCAGTCATTTACATATTATTATTAGTTTAAACAGAAATAACATCTAAAGTGAATTAGTCCACATTATTGGTGCAAACTCACCAAACATCTGCACTGAGAAAAGGGAAGGTTTAATTGAACTCGACAGAGATGGAGAAAAAAGATCTCTGATTTAGAGGCATGACGAAACCTTGTGTAAGGGCCTACAGTCTTGTGTAAGGGCATCTTGGGCAGGCCTGAGGAGGGTTCTGCGGAGAATGAGGCCACTAGACACCTACAGGCCTGATGAAGGGAGAGACGGGAGAGCAACATAAACTCAAACTCCATCTGCTTCCAGACTCTATTTAAGGTTAACACATATAGAAGGGAAACACTGCCCTGCCTCCTGCTTTCCAGACCCAGAGTTAAAGTTACCACCATCAGTACTAATGTGTGCGTCAAGTTGCTTCAGTTGTGCCTGACTCTTTGCAACCCTATAGCCTGCCAGGCTCCTCTGTCCATGGGATTCTCTAGGCAAGAATACTGGAGTGGGTTGCCATTTCTCACTCCAGGGAGTACTCATGTTTAGATATGATTTAAAAAGACTTTTTTTGAGGCCTAGTGTGGGAGCCATATAACACATATGATTAAGATATGAAGTGGCTGAATTCTAAATAAAACTTACAAATACATGCTCACAAAACATGATGGCTGCATACAGACTAACCAAGTCAACCAGTTTTCCTGTTATTTTTAGTTCAAGATTTTGTTCAAATATCATGTACTCCATGTCGCCTAACCTCATCAATCTATTTTGAAACTGCAATTCTTTCTCCCCTCCACCTAACACATTTGTAAATAAAAGCACATTTATTATGTTCACTGTCATCCCCATTGGAAAGTAAACTCAAAAATGCAGGAGTATTTTTTGCTTTGTTCTCTGAGAAACCTCAATTTTCTGGAGGCTTCCGCTTCAGTTGTTGCTTAGTCGGTAAGTTGAATCTGACTCTTTTGCGACCCCATGGACTGTAAGGCTCTTCAGGTTCCTCTGTCCATGGATTTCTGCTTGAGTGGTGACACTGAAATACAGGCCTGAAGTGGGTGGAAAAAAAGTAGCTTTCCCAGATGACTAAAAAAAACAGTAATAAAGCTGATAGCCAATATTCTGTAATAACTGTAAATGGAAAGTAACCTTTAAAACCGGTATAAAAAATTTTTTAAAGGATGGAAAAACTATTAGAGCTGATATTTAGTCAGTATGGACATCGCTGGTGGCTCAGATGGTAAAGAACTCACCTGTAATGCAGGAGACCAAGGTTCTATTCCTGGGTCATCCCCTGGAGAAGGGAATGGCAACTCACTTTGGTATTCTTGCCTGGAGAATCCCATGGACAGAGGAGCCTAGTGGGCTACACTTTATGGGTCGCAAAGAGTCGGACAGAACTGAGTGACTAACACACAAACACATAGTCAGTACGTGATTCCTTCTCCTCAAGCCCAAGGCAATGGCTGGACTTTTCCCCCTTCCTCCTTTAATAAGTCATTCAGAGTGACTCAGAAAGCTGGTATGTTACTTTTAACTAGGCCAACATCTGTGGCTGTTGTATTCTTATGGGATAAAGCAATCCTAGATCCTTGTATAGTTAATCCTTGTATAGTTAATAGCATTTCACAGGATGTTTACAAAGGAAACAGAAAGAGAAACAAGTCTGGAAAAATGAACTTTTATACATCCATTCAACATTCATTCAACATTTACCATGTGTCAAACAAGATGAATATGACAGTTTGTTTCCTCTTTAGAAGCTCACTACTGGGACTTCCCTGGCAGTCCAATGGCTAAGAAAGTGAGTTTCCAATGCAAGGGGCAAGTGTCCAATTCCTGGTCAGGGAACTAAGATCTTATAAGCCTCACAGAGAGCTGCCCCGCTCCCCTCTAAAAAAGGAAATTCACTATTAAGTTGTGGGCATCTGAGCTGCAAAAATTAACTGTAGTATCCTTTGACAAGAACATTAAAAGACATATGAAAATACAGAGCTGGTATAAGGGAGGGTGTAAAGACCAAGGAAAAATACAATCTGACTTTTGTTTTTAAAATTTCTGTGGTAGGAATGTGGAGGATGAAGCGGACACAGTAAGCCTGGAATCAAGATCACAGCAACAGTCTAGACGAGCAACAAGTCCAGCTTTAACTAAGACAAGGCCATCAGGGATATGCAGGAGGGCACAGACTTAGAGATGGAGTGGACAGTAGTACAATTCTGGGACACTGGACTCTATGTACTTCTCATATAGTACATTAAACCTAGCAGATAGGGCTTCTGAGAACTAATACCACTACTCAAAATATCACTATTGAAAGATCTGAGGGTTAGAGGGGTTAAATAACTTGTTTGGGTGCTTTCAGCTAGGTATGGAGGAAAACTGTGATTCAAACTCAATTGTCTCATTTTATGCACTTATTTATTTAAATTTATTTTTTGGACAAGCCATATGGCTTGTGGGATCCTAGTTCCCCGCCCAGGGTTTGGGCCCCCACCCTTGGCTAAAAGCAGAGGCCTAACCACTAAGGTTGCCAGGGAATTCCCTTAACTGCCTGATTTTTAAAGCCTACACTCTTGGCCTATAGCAAGAATTGGACTAAAACAAGGATTTAATTACAACACATTGGACTTGGCCTGCAGAAAACACACAGGTAAGTATGTACAGTCTGCAGGGAGATACCGGAGGCAATATATCTGGGGATGGTGCCCCTGAGGTCACGATCAAAGGTGTGAAGATGGAAAGGTCAGTCAATACTGTGTAATGCCTCAGTAAAGTTATTAAAATAGACTTAAAATGTCCAGGATTCTATCAATTTAGGAGGTGCCTAATGATTGCTCTTTTTTTTTTTACTTAAAAAATGGACATATCTTTGCTTTTTTTTTTGAAAAAACTGTATAAAAAATCATTAACATTTTTCCAATGCATATTTTGGAGAATCACTCTGTAAACTATTATACACATTAACTCAATTAATTCCCAAAAGTAGTCTTTTGAAGTTGGCCCTAGTGTTGTACTGTAACGCAGATGAGAAACTCAGGCTCTGCACTGAATTATCTGCCCCAGATCTCAGAGCAAACTGTGGAGCCAAGATGATTAAAGACTGATTACACTCTTATGGAGAATAAGAGAATGCTAAAGACATCTTTATTAAAAAAAATAATAATAATAAACAAGAGTACTGGACAGATCCGAAAACGCACCAGGAGTGTAATGCACCAAGAAAGAGGATGAAGAGGCTGAAGATCCAGGGAGACACAACTTAACTACAAAGCATGAAGTGGGCGGGGCACGAAGGGTTGGAAGGATCAGGTTCCGAAAGTGGGCTTTTCAGATATGGTAATCCTTCGTTTATTTCCCTTAAAGCTGAATGCAGACAAACGCAAGCAAGGGTGGCTTCGGGTCTTGAAAGGAACGGGGAAAGGCTGAAAGAGCATCAGTCGGTACGGGAAGCGGAGGGTGCCGCTTCTGAGCAAGACCTCGTGAAAGTAAACTCACACTCACCGCGGGGACACCTGAGTGAAGCGCTCAGGCTCCAAGGTCCAGCGCACACAGCGCCGGGGGCCCACACTCCCGCGGCCAGGCCGGGAGCGCTGGGTGCGCGCGCGTCCCGGCAGCTCCAAACCCGCCCCGACAGGAAGCCAGGCGCCCCGCGCGCGGCAGCCGCTCGGCGCGGCGGCAACCCTGCCCTCGTGGCAGCTCAGCGACACCCTTCCGGGAGCCCGCGCGCCGCGAGCGCCGTCCGCTCGCAGACGCCCTCGCCCTCCGCGCAGGGCGGCCGGCACACGCGGCCTCCGGGGTGAGGGGCCCCGACGCGCAAGGGGCACACGGAGCAGTGCCAGGAGCCCGAGGGGAGAGGGCGCGGGGCGCGCCGAAGGGAAGCGGGAGACAGGACGTTACCTCCAACATGCCCTTCCGACTCGCGCCGGCCGTGTCGATGAGCGTGTTGTCCAGGTCGAAGAAGACCGCCCGCACTCGGCTCAGCCCCATACCGCCGCCGCCAGCGCGACGCGCAAACTAGCCGCCGCCACTGCCGCTGCCACCGCGCGCGCCTGCGCGAACCTGGCCCGCCGACGGGAAGGCGAGGGCGGAGCCGAGAGGCAGCCCGACCCTTCCGCACCGGCGCTCAGCTCCCGCGAGAGGTCTGCAGACCTGAACCCTCCGGAACGCT
Organism: Oryx dammah; assembly: GCF_014754425.2. Taxonomy (NCBI): domain Eukaryota; kingdom Metazoa; phylum Chordata; class Mammalia; order Artiodactyla; family Bovidae; genus Oryx; species Oryx dammah. The sequence continues at coordinate 72,163,126 of NW_024070194.1, forward strand.
GAGGTCCCGCGAGACCCCGGCATCGCGCTCTCTGAGGTGCGCGGAGGACTCCTCACCCTTCTTCGGCTCTCCTGAGTGGGGCGTGTGCGAGGTGGTCGGGGGCGCCGATTCCTCCTTTGTGCCTGTTTCTGCTTAACTCGGAGAACTATCAGAAACCTCGGAGATGCAGATGACACCACCCTTATAGGAACTGAAGAGCCTCTTGAAAGTGAAAGAGAAGAGTGAAAAAGTTGGGTTAAAACTCAACATTCAGAAAACTAAGATCATGGCATCCGGTTCCATCACCGCATGGCAAATTGATGGGGAAGCAATGGAAACAGTGAGAGACTATTTTCTTGGGCTTCAAAATCACTGCAGATGGTGACTGCAGCCATGAAATTAAAAGACACTTACTTCTTGGAAGAAAAGTTATGACCAACCTGCTGCTAAGGCGCTTCAGTAGTGTCCGACTGTGTGCGAACCCATAGACGGAAGCCCACCAGGCTCTGCAGTCCCTGGGATTCTCCAGGCAAGAGCGCTGGAGTGGGTTGCCATTTCCTTCTCCAATGCGTGAAGTGCGACCCCAAGGACTGCAGTCTACCAGGCTTCTCCGTCCTTGGGATTTTCCAGGCAAGAGTACTGGAGTGGGTTGCCATTGCTTTCTCCATGACCAACCTAGACGGCATATTAAAAAGCAGAGACATTGCTTTCCCAACAAAGGTCCATCTAGTCAAGGCTACGGTTTTTCCAGTAGTCATGTATGGTTGTGAGACAATTGTAAACAATCGTAGATCTGATTGGAAAGGGTGATACTTATCTGATACCTAAGGAGACATATATTTTGTAGGGGAAAACCAAAATTTTTTCCCTCTGTGTGAAGAGCCCTAAAGTACAAATATGCACATAGTTGAAGATCAAGAACTACTTCTTGGCTGAATGGAGGAGCATTTGACTTTTTCTAGCTCACTTTATGAGAAGGAGGATTTGGAAGTATTGATACCATAGAAACAGGACTCCCTAGGATGAGAACATGATGTGAGGCCATAATCTTATGCACTGTGATATGTGATCTCTTATTCCAGTATGAAACAGGGATTCTAAAAAGGGAGGCAAAAATTTGTCTTTTGGAGACAATGGAAATTAATCAGTGTGCAAAATGCAATGTGCCACATGGTTTAACAAAACAATGGGAGTGTGATCCTAGGCAAATTAGTTAGGTAATAAACAATCTACAGATCTCTAAATAGCATTATGGCTAAATAAAGCAATTCAAAAGAATAAGATAAACCTATATACAGTCACATGTTATGATCCTTTGATGTATTTGGTGAAAAATATAATCTGCACACAGATTTTTTTTTTTCCTTTTTTTTTTCTTTTTCGCTTAGTCCTGTCTGACTCTTTGCCACCACATGGACTACACAGTACAGGGAATTCTGCAGGCCAGAATACTGGAGTGGGTAGCCTTTCCCTTTGCTGGGGGATTTTCCCAACCCAGGGCTCGAACCTGGGTTCGATACATACACAGATAGTACAATAATACTTATGAGAAAGATACTCGCATATACTGGACCTGCTTGCAAATGCAAAGAAAACGGTTTGTAAGGATAAATTCCCACTTTTTAACACTTCCATTAAGAAGAGGAATGTGAAAAAAAAAGAAGAGGAACATGATAGAAGGAAGGTTTAGGACTCTGCTTTGGGTTCTTCTATTCCCACTTTTTATTTTATGTACTTACTTCGAAATTTTTACAAAGAGAACGTTGTGTCTGTAAAGAATAACTAAATGAGGTGTACCAGGTTCACCAAACCCTTACCTGAGAACCATGCTTCTGGGTGATCCCCTCAAAGTTAAAATCTGCCACTTAGAACACAGGGAAAATCTATGCCTTTTGTGTGCGGGTGTGTGTGTGAATGTGTGTGTCTGTGAACAAGCCAGATTCTCCCAGTCACTTCTGAGTCACGTAAGCACTCAATTCATTCACCTTTAAGAAGTGCTTCTTGTATTAACTAAATCCTGAGAAGATGGGTGCCAGGGACAAATTTGGGGCTAGTTAAAGCATGGCATGTGGTCCCATCACTTTATGGCAAATAAATGGGGAAACAATGGAAACGAGAGACTTTATTTTCTTGGGCTCCAAAATCACTGCAGATGGTGACTACAGCCATGGAACTAAAAGACACTTGCTCCTTGGAAGAAAAGCTATGACCAACCTAGAAAGCATATTAAAAAGCAGAGACATTACTTTGCCAACAAAGGTCTGTCCAGTCAAAGCTATGGTTTTTCCAGTAGTCATGTATGGATGTGAGAGTTGGAGTATAAAGAGAGCTGACTGCTGAAGAACTGATGCTTTTGAACTGTGGTTTTGCAGAAGACTCTTGAGAGTCCCTTGGACTACAAGGGGATCCAACCAGTCCATTCTAAAGGAAATCAGTCCTGAATATTCATTGGGAGGACTGATGCTGAGGCTGAAACTCCAATACTTCAGCCACCTGATGCAAAGAACTGACTTACTGGAAAAGACCCTGATGCTGGGAAAGATTGAAGGTGGGAGGAGAAGGGGACAACAGAGGATGAGATGATTGGAAGGCATCACTATTTCATGGACATGAGTTTGAGCAAGCTCAGGGAGTTGGTGAAGGACAGGGAGGCCTGGGATGCTGCAGTCCATGGGGTCGCAAAGAGTCAGACATGACTGAGCGACTGACCTGAAGTGAACCGAGGCTACCACGTGACTGCCAAGGACTCACTAGGATTCAGGTGCTAGCAGCCCAGGTTCAAACAGACTCGCTTGGAACTTCTCCAGGAAACCGTTGGGTGGGTGGAGAGTGGCCCTCTGTCCAGCAGCTCTTTTCTGATCTGTGCTGTTTGAGAACCTGGTCTTTATTCCTGGAAATGAGCCTTAATCCCTCAAGTTTGCACAGGAGGCTGAGCGGGAGGCAGGACAAGAGCCTGTGTCCAGTCCCAGGGGCCCAAGTTGGAGTCTGGGCCTGACCTGGAGAGAGAGATCTGTCTCCCCGCAGGGCCTGGCCTAGAGCCTGAGCCACCCTTGGCCTCAGGTCAAGACCAGGAACCGAGCTTGGCTGGGCAGCGGGGCAGAGCACAGAGCCCCCTCCCGAGTTGCAGCTGAGGCTCCCACTACCTCCACCAGTATCGCAGTCTGAGAACCAACTGGCCCAGCTGCCCCGCTGCCACACCAACTGCCTGGAGCCACCGCTGTCTTGGGCCTTCAGTTGGGCTGGAAGGTGGGCTCGCACCCCTGGATCTTCCTGCTGCTGTCCATGGTGTTAATGGCTGTTCTCAGCACTGGCCTGATTTACCTCCCCCATGATGAAGAAGACCTCAAGGAGCAGTACAACCTGGTAGGGAGCCCTGCCAAGGCTGAGCAATGCTTTGTGCAGGAACATTTCACTGCCAACAACTCTCTCATCTTCTTCATCTCCAGGAAGAGCACTGAGGTGAATTATGCCTCCATCCTAGTGGTCTCCAACACCGAGACACCACTGGAGCCGGAAATCTTAGAAGAAATTAGCAAGGTGGAAGGCGCGTGGCAGGCTTTGACTGTGACACAGGACAACAGAACCCAGATCCCCTACAGCAAGGTATGCACTAAGAACCAGGGCTCCTGTGTCCCCCAAACCCACTCTTGTTCGCCTGGAAAAGGAACAGGGGTCTCAACCTGAAAACCTTCACCTTCCCCATCAACAGCCTAGCTGGTCACATCATCAACCTGGCCAACATCCTGGGAGGAACTGTCTTAGGCGAGAGTATGGGGCTGATCCATGTACTCCTCCAGGCCAAAGCCCTGCGGCTGCAGTACTACCTGAAGACAGGTGAAGGAGAGGAAAATGAACGTAGCAAGGCGTGGATGATCCATTTCCTGATGAAGGTTGGCAGCCTTGAAAAACAGTTTGGCCTTGAAGAAGATCAAGGTACCTAGCAGCTGGGGTTAATAGGGAGGCCAGGAAAAGGTGGGAAGGATAAGAAGACTTGTTCCAAGGACCATAGCAGTAGCACTCCCAGATTATCAGATAGAGTCCTTGACTGCAAGCTAGGTGTGCTCTGCTTTATTTGATCCTTAATCCAACTTTCTTAAAATAGCACACTGAAGAAAGCCACAATAGATTCTAAAAAACAGTGGATATGTGTATGCCTGATTCACATTGCTGTGCACATGAAACTAACACAACATTATAAAGCAACTATACTACAATAACTTTTTTTTAAGTAAAAAGAGATAGGACATAAAAAAAAAAAATGCCAAAAACCTTAAATCCTTGGTAACATTCTGGTTAAAAACACAAGTTGTACATTCTTGGGGGAGGTCTGCTCAGTACAGATATTGATCTTCCCGTTTAGTTTGGTTTTCTGGTCAAATTATTCTGCAGTTCTTACTTCCAGTTTAAGCCTTTCCTGTTTCTGGGAGCCCCCTAAACTTTGTTTGAAGTTCATTGGAATAAAAATAAAAAAAAATAAAAAACTTTAAACAAAAGTTTCATAATGTTTTTGAGAAAGAAAGATGAGCATTTTAAAGGTAAATTATAGCGTAGTGCCAGGCACCTATTATCTGTTCAATAATTTTTGGGCTGGCAAACCTAATACTCTGAATAAAACTGGTGAAAATGAGAAGACACCTTCTGGAAAAAGCCTTTTAATACTCAGGCCTTTCTGAAATGGTGTTTGTGCAATGAAAATAGTAAAAGATAACAACCTAATAGAAGTTTAGAAAAAGAAATAATGTCACAGTGATTAATGCTTTCACAGTTTTGTATAAGATTCAGATTTTGTGTATTCGGGAGTTTTAAACTTTAGATTTTTGAGAGAAACTTTGAAAAGCATGCCAGAGATTTGTGGGAAGAAGCAAATCTTCATTACCTTCTTATTCTAAAATCATAATCCATATATTTTGATTTTTTACTGAATTTTAATATTTAAATCAATAAGCTGTAGTGTTTCAATATCATATGTAACACACACAATATCAAAATTGAAAGCTCTTTACCTGAATATATTTTTGTGGCAGGTCCTCTACATGACTTTCCAGACAACTGGAATTTGAGGCAAATTCTATGACAGTGGTGCCCTTGTTTCACTTGGCATGCCTTCTATCATATTATTTGCAATTCTATCATGCTACAGGTAAAACAATTTTATTAGTAAACTCTAAAAAATGTTTTATTGTGATAATAAATATAATGTGTAGATATGTCAGGGGACTATGTAATTTCCTCGGTTCTGTCTTTCCAGAGCAGAGATTTGAAACAGCGGACCAGTGTTACAGCTCTCTTACAGCTCAGAGTTTTGCTCAGCAAGCAAAGGAAAGTACACCCTCAAGGTGTGAGAGCAGGCCAATCCCCAAAGGGAGGCATCCATCCATCTTGGTTTCCTCTTTGTATACCTTTGTCTCTTGCGCCTGAGCCTGTCCTATGGAAACTAGCTAGCTAGCCGGTGGGGGGTTGGGGGGGTGGGGGGCGGGGTGGCTGTTATTTTCACCTGAGGTCCTTACTCCGGTCCTCAGGTTTTCTTTTGTTCCACTTTCGCATGCTTTTTCCTTTCTTTGTCTTTTAGCCACCACCATTTTGGACTCCTTTTTCCTATTTTTCTTATTCTAACTAACATTCCCACCTCAAGAGATAGGAGGCCCATTTCTTAGGGAATAGAGACGTCAAGCTTTCTCTGGCTACTTCCAGCTAAGTTGGGATAGCGAGGGGCACTGGGCCTCCCCCTTTTGCTAGTCTGAAGCCTCAGAGTCCTTATAGTGGTGTTCATCTAAGGGTGAGTGATATTTTCCATGGTTGTGTGTAATTTTATATATCCTTGTTGAATTGGCATTGCATGTTGAGACAAAATGGGTTAAACAATCAATAATACACGGAACAATCATAGGCAGCATCAATATGGTGATGACAGAGATTAGTAGGGGCATCAGCCAACTCCAAATTCCCCATTGCCAGGAGAAGAGCCCCCAAAGATAGATTCCAGCCACCCCGAGAACTCTGCAGCTCATTCTTTGAGATCCTGTACGATCTGAATGTTTTTCTTGAGGACTATGAGACTTTAACTTAGCTGGGGTATTTACCCAGAAACAACATGTCTCATTCAAGATGGTTCAAGTCCCTCCTTGTTCAGGGATCAAGAGATCTATCTCCTGTCTATTTTGTACTACAACCCCTGCCAAGCAGTGTTGACTCTTTAGATCTAGCCTGAGAAATCTTATCCTCAGAAACTTAATTTTGGGGATTATGATTAGAATGGCACTCATTTGTAGTCCTGAATAGGCATCTGAGATCTCCCACCCCGTTTTGCCCCCTAGTTTCTTCCTCCTATCGAGTTTTGCATGGTTCTATATATTCTTTTCCACTGGTCAGGTACTCCTGTCCACTCTCAGCTGGTGTTCTGCATGCACGTCTGTGTCTGAAGGTGTATTGCTGATATATATGTGGAGAGAGATGTACTCCACGTCCACCTCTTCTCCGTCATCTTGTTCTCGCCTCTCTAGGGATATTTTAAATAACATTTTTAAATGGTATTTCCCAGCCAAGGAAACATGCCTTTGCTTTTAGTTTATTGACTATTCTTAATGGTGCATTTTCATCAGATTGGGTTGGGCTAATCAGGAATTCTATAATTGGTCTTTGATTTGTCAGTGGTTGTTCAAACTCACTTTCAAAAAACAGTTAAGAATACTGGGATACAAATTGGACCATGAGCAGCTCCAAATACCATCACAAGAAACAATCTTAAAAAATGTCCTGAAGATGTATGCTTTAGCTACAGACAGGACACACACCCCTATTGTTGTTGAAAATGCTCTTTGTAACACAGGGTAGCCTAGCAGATACAATGTCTCAATGGTTTTTCAGTTTCTGAGGGCTCTGAACTTGAAACAAATGCATAGGAAATGTGAGCGGAAAAGTCAAAAGAAAAACCTATACAAATGACAAGATTAATCATGGCTATGGAATCAAGATTGACGTTCCACAAGGCCATAAAACCCATGAGGCCCATAATCACAGAAGCAATAGCAAAAGTTGCCCACAAAGAACACAGGGGATGAGGAATTAACAATAAAGAAAGAATGAACATAGCTGTTGACGCAACAGTCACATTTGAACAGTGTTTTCTAATATTGAAGAATACTGATCAAAATATATGAAAGCCTGGTTGTATACCATTAGGGGAACTTGACACTTCTTGGCCATGTCTTGGAACTGGTGTAATATCAGTTTCTTATTGGTTAAAGAAGACATACTCATGGTTTGAATGAAGGCCTGGGAACAAATAATTTCTTGTGATGATGTAATATTAATGTTATACACAAAAAGTGGAAATTCCATTTAAAAAGTGCATTTATTGCTCAGAAAATCTGTCTTACCATTTATGTCTTGAAGGACATTTTCCATATATTTTATATATTAACCAAAACTCTGTAAGATTTTTATCTACATACTCACTGTTTTCAAAATCTGCCAGACGTTTTTCCAATTTTTGCCTAGTATTTTTATCCCAATAGTCAAGAGTCTCAGTAACGATAACCATAACCCTGGGACCGTAAGTTGAAAAATATTCTTCTTCTACATTACAATATTGTGTGGTGTAGGAATCATCACTTGCCAAATTTCGGAGGTCTAAACCTTCCTGCACTCAGAAACACCCGTATATACTACTTATGATGTACAAAGTATAGCAGCACTACAAAAAGCTTGGACTCGGTGCTTGTGAGAAAAGGGCTAAAATATTCTCTAAAGAATAGATTCACTGGATTCCATATGTAAAATAGATAGCCAACGGGAATTTTCTGTATGGCTCAGGAAACTGGAACAGGGGCTCTGAATCAACCTAGGGGGTGGGATGGGGAGGGAGATGGGAAGGAGTTTCAAAAGGGAGGTGATATTTGTATCCCTATGGCTGATTCATGTTGAGGTTTGACAGAAAACAACAAAATTCTGTAAAGCAATTACCCTTCAATAAAAAATCAATTGAAAAAAGAATAGATTCATTGGATGGATATCAGCTTTATGTTCATCTTGGAGAAAATTACCTGGGAGGCAAAAGGACTTTTTTAATGAGGAACATTTTTGGTCAGGAGTTTCCTGCTTCTTCAGCCAGCATAGACAGACTACTTCTCTTTTACCATCCATGGCCATAAACGCTCCAAAACAGATGATGTTATGAAAATAACAGAAGAGCCGGGTTGTTCCTATATAAATGTAAAAGTATTGTACGGACCTAAAAGAGGTCAGATTCTCCTTATTATTATGAAAGAGGTCATAATACCTGTATAGGAGGCCAGGACATTGGTGATGGTGGTGATTGTAACGGATACTGCCACTTTTGAATAGACATCGGACATCTGCTCGCTAAAGCTATCCATGAGGCTGGTCTTCTGCCAGGTAGAAATCATGATAAACATGTCATCAACTCCAACACTATTAGAGAAAGAAACAGAGTTACACATATTTTAAACATCCATTTAAAATTAACAAGATCAACTCAACAGTTTTCTTGCCTGTCTCTCAAGGTCTCACTGATCTTGTGTGAATGAATGACATGTCCTGTGCAAAGCAAGTGATGAGCCCTGCACTGGGGTTTTGTGGTGCCTTATAATGACTGAAGGCAGACCCCAAAATGGAAGCCTTGTCAGGGTTTATATACCGACCTCCCAATGCCAAGAGACGCCCAACATCCCTGCGAGGGGAAGGACCAGAAATGGGTGAAGCGTGTGGACCGAATTTTCCTTTCTCTGTCACCTTTACCTGGTCTCTTTGACCATTCCATAATTGCGTGGGGAATTAGAACTACTAACCTAACCTGTCGGATCATAGACTGTCAAAGGACTTGTGATCCATACCATTACTCTGTACTTTTACTTAGACCTCAAACTATATGGATGGAAGCACCTAGCCTTGCTAGGGAGCTGAAAGTTACAAGAGCACGTTTGGCAGCAAGGCGGAGCTCTAGCTCCAGGAATGTCTCTCAGGCTAGAGGTGATTCTCTTGGCTGGTTGCCTCAGGGTCCAGAGTCCTAAAAGTCTTTGTCATGGCTGTGCCTCTGATCTATGTGGATAGATGCATTACTGGTGACCATGAGGTTTCTGAAGACACAGATCAGGAATTGCAGGATCTGGTCAGCTTGGAAGTGCAGTGGGCTTCCTTTGGTAGTGCTAGCTCTTAGCAGACCAGAGAAAGCTCTCCAATGACTTGTGTCTCAACTCCCTAGATATTCCTTTTGTGGAATCTGTGGGAATGAACTGGAGGCCTAGTAACCTGAGGACAGAAATCACTTTTTCCTCGCTGGCTGACCCTCCAGTCCCTCTTTTGCTATCACATATACTGGTGTGGCGACACTCAGAAGAGACATCTTGGATTTCTTGTTCATCTCTTTATAACCCAAAGCTTCTATTGTGGTCAGGACTGTATTCAGGAACGTGCACACGCACACGGAACATGGATGCTCCCCTGGAAGACGAGCTTGGGAAACACTCCAGGAAAGCTGCTCTGCTCCACCCCAGGTGGCACCAGAGGAGGAGCGAAAATCAGACAGAGGTCTTCATGGTGAGGAACTGACATCACCCTGGGATGCCATCACGTCTACCCCTGGTGCATCTCCATCCCACCTCGGTGGTGGAACCGGGAGGGACGGATAAGTCACCTTTGTCGGTAAGGGACAGACTAAGTCCAACCAGGGAAGGAACGCTTCGGTGGAACGTCTGTCTACACCCCCATCTAGAGCAGGGAGGGACACCTCCGGTGGAAAGAAGCCACGGCTGTGGATGCTGCTTTTATCTCTCTTACAGATGGGAGCTTCCCTGGTGGCTCAGAGGGTAAAGCGTCTGCCTGCAAAGCGGGAGACCCGAGTTCGATCCCTGGGTTGAGAAGATCCCCTGGAGAAGGAAATGGCAACCGACTCCAGTGTTCTTGCCTAGAGAATTCCATGGATGGAGGAGCCTGGTAGGCTACAGTCCACAGGGTCGCAAAGAGTTGGACAGATTGAGCGACTTCACTTTCACAGATGGGAGCTAGCAGATCCAGAACCACCTCTTTAAAATGTATTTTTTAAAACGGAGATGTTTGATTCCCAGAGTTTAAAAAAGACATGCCTGATCTTTGTCTTTGATACCAAATGGCCATGGTATCCTTTGGAAGATGGGGAACACTGGTCGGCTGAAGGGTCTCAATATAGTACTGTTTCACAATTAGATCAGTTCTGTAGAAAACAAGAGAAATGGGTAGAAGTGCCATATGTGTTGCTCTTTATCTGTCTGCAAGACATGCAAGACTTATGTCCTAAGGGTGCAGATTTGGGTGTGAAGCCTTCAGCTGCCTCCTCTCCTCTTACTTTGCCCCTGTATCTGGGGCTCCCAACTAACCAGGCTGAGTCGGGGCACCCTTCCAGAAGGGGTTGCCTCAGTCTCAGTAGAAACTCAAACAGTCCCAATTCATAGAAGCCTTTACAGGACTAACTTTATGACCTTACTTGGAGAGACGTAACATATGTCTTGGGACAGATGCTGACTCCTGACTCAAGAACTCGAGTTTTGGGAGAAGCTATTACTTTTGGAAATGAATGGCTTGAGGATGAGACAAGGGGAAAGAGGGAGCACAAAATAGCCCTCCTCCTTCCTGAGAGCCAAGCAGTTCCCATGACGAGCCACACTGTGACTATAGCCTGCCTAAACGAAGGTGGGATCAGAACTACTTAGCCAGGTGTATTCTTGAAGGATTCAAGCCAGTGCACACTAAGACTTTAAACTATGCCAAGTTGGCTGACACAGAACAGGGAGAGAAGAAAGCTCCTGATAAATTCCTAGATAGACTGCAAGAGGCTCTCCACAAGTTCACTGACTTTGATCCCGAAAGTACAGAGGAAGGAATAATCTGAAAAATAGATTCCTCACTCAGTCAGCTCCAGATATCTGCCATAAGTTATGAAAACAGGCGTTTGGACCATATCAGTCTTTAAAAAACTGTCACAGCTGGCTCAGATGGTATATCAGGGTAAAGAATACAAGGAGGAAAGTAGGAGGGGGGAAAAAATGACAAAAGAACGAAGCCCCAACAATGGCTGTTAGATCAACTCTGAAACAAACTGAGGAAAAGTGCCCAGAGTAACCCAGGTGAAAAGGGGTGGACTTGTTCTTACGGTGGAAACAGAGGCATCTCAAGCTGGATTGCCCTCAGGCATCTAAGCTTCACCCGGCTCCATGTCTGGTCTATAAAATGACCACACCTGAGGAGAGGCTGCCCTCTGAGACAGAGACTCCAGTGGCTGGACTCTCAAGGCAACCGGGACTGAAAGTGCCTTGTGGTCCCCACACAAGCTCCTATTCTAATTACACCTGTGGAACCCTGGGGATTAATAACCGGGGGGGGGGCCCCAATCGATTGATTTTCTTTTGGACACTGGGGCAACTTTCTCTGTGCTCACCAAAGCCCCTGGTCCGCTTTCCTCCTGATCCACTGCTGTAATGGGACTGTCAGGATGAGCCAAACGCTATTATTTCAGTCATCTTTTAAGCTGCAACTGGGGCTCCGTGCTGTTTTCTCATGAGGTTCTGACTAAGCTGGAGTCTCCCTCACCCCTTCTAGGGAGGCATATACTGAACATGGTCCAGCCTCTGTTTTCGTGAATATGGAGCCTGCTCATTTAACTGAACAAAATGTAAATCCTAGAGTGTGGGCTGATGGAAAAACTGTGGGTTGAGCACAAAATGCTCTTCCTGTTGTTACCAAGCTCAAAATCCCTCACCTACTTTCACATCAAAAGCACTATCCACTAAAGCCTGAGGTTAAGGAATGGGTGAAACCTTACTGTACTGACTTCTCATGATGTAAGGGGGATCTTAAACTCTAAAGTTCAGAGCAACAATGTTCTGTCTTAAAGCTACTGTAACTCAAGGGGTGTCAGAAGTTCTAGAAATAGAATGTTACTTACACTGTTCCTGGAGACCCCAGTCTTCAGGAAAGGTTGAAAAAGCTAATGCCATTATTAAAGGATATCCATGTAAGCTAACTCAGGAAACACAAGACTGTTGGTTTAAAGTTTTACCCATGACTTTAATGAGAGCTTGAACTGCCCCTAAGAAGAAGGGATTGTCTCTATGAGACTGTTTTCATGCACAGATCTTGTCACAGATCCTGAAATCTTAGAATTAACTATGTGACTCAGCTTTCAGCTTTTCAACCTCGTCAGGGAAAGGCTTTGCATCGTGGGTTTCTCCACTTCAAGGAAAGGACTTTCTTCAGCTCTGCGAATACCTGCACTGACAATAATCGTATATGATATCTCGTCTTGATCTGATGACATCTAACAACCCTAAAGTGGACTGATGTAACTATAGACATAATGTCACTTTTAATTTTGATTATGTTTTAACTTGGTTTAATGGGCATTTTGCCTTACATCTGTAACTGTAAAATGGGGTTTTTTCTAACCATCTGAAAACTTCTAAGTTACAAATGGTTGTCCAGGCTCCTACAAGTGCCAGAGCCTCCTCCAACTATTACTCAGGGCTCCTGGATCAGAGACCCTCAATATGACGGTTAGCAGAATATATTGCCTCAACAACGTAGGGACAGTGCCCCTCAACAGCAGGAAGTAGTTATGGAATGAAAACGATGGCCCTTTCCCTTGGCAACATGATCCTCCTAAAAGAAAGGGGGGGATGAGACAGTCAGTTCCTAGGTAGGCTGATAAGAAGACCAGGGTCCCCAAGGAGGAGAAAGGGGTCCAGAGCCCTTGAGAAGGAGAAAGGGGTCTGAGGCTCCCAAGGAGTAAAGGACAAACGGTCTTTTCTGCATTGCTTTGTCTTAGTGAATATAACAATGCATCTTGCTCGAGGACATGTTTCTCCTTAACAAGAACCTTCTGACTAATCCTGTCATCTTAAAAGGGATATTATGGGAGTGGGTCTGAATCTTTCTATTCTAGAAAGATTAGAAAGAAATAGAATCTTTCTATTCTATTTCTTTCTATCTTTCTAACAATCTTTCTATTGTTCGTTCTAATCTTGTTCATGTAAGATGTATGTTGTGGGAGTGGGTCTGAAAAAGTATATAATGCCTTGAAAAGACTAGCTAGGGGAGCACTCTGCCTCCCCCTTCTGATGTCTATGTCAGAAGCTTTCTCTGTCCCTTTTTATACTTTAATAAAACTCTGCTAACACAGAAGCTCTTGAGTGATCAAGCCTGATCCCTGGTGGAAAGTGAAGTTAAGTGAAGTGAAGTCGCTCAGTTGTGTCTGACTCTTTGCGACCCCATGGACTGTAGCCTACCAAGCTCCTCTGTCCATGGGATTTTCCAGGCAATAGTACTGGAGTGGCTTGCCATTTCCTGAAGAAGCTAAATAGTCTTCTTTGGAGATCACGAATGCAACATCATTCACTGTAAGCTATCATACAATTAGCCTGTTTCTGTTTTTTCCTATTCTAAATCACACTAAAATGAACATCCTTCTTCTATTTTGTGAGCACCTGTCCAATAATTAGGACGAATTCCCAGAAATGGAGTTGGCAGATCAGATTCCATTTTAAATTTTTAAGTCTTTTGATTTGTTGCAAAGTTATATTTTAAACCTATACCAATTCACAAATTTCCCTCAGCAGAATGTGTGTTTATTTGCATACAACCTTCCCCAAACCTTCAGTCTTGCTGTAATATTCATTAATCTAGTAAAAAGACAAGGTGTCTCACTTTTGGTTTAACTTGCATCCCTTGATTAATGGAAAGGTCAAATATTTCTTTCTTATATTTTCAATGATTAGTGTTTTGTATTCTGTGTGTGTGTGTGTGTGTGTGTGTGTGTGTGAACTGTCTTTCATGTCCCTGGTCCGTGTTTTTCCATTTGGGGTACTAGATTTTTCCAACTCTTAAAGGCACATAAGACAAAGGATGAGATGGTTGGATACCATCACCGACTCAATGGACATGAGTTTGGGTAAATTCCAGGAGTGGGTGATGACAGGGAGGCCTGGCGTGCTGCAGTCCATGGGGTTGCAAAGAGTTAGACACAACTGAGCAACTGAACTGAACTGAACTGAAAGGCACATAATTCCATTTGATTTTCTTTTTCTCCTGATTCCTCATTTTGGATCTGTAGAGTCACCGATATATAACTATTTTGCCTAATCTAACACAATGCCCTTCCTTTACCCACCCCACACCTCCACATACACAGTGTGCAGCCTCATGCTTTGTTTTACTCACCTAGAATAAGAAATGGTGAATTTGCAATGATGATCACAAATGGCACCCCAATGTACAATATCAGGCCAAAGCCACTCACCACTGCCAAGGCAGCAGAAATGACTCCAAAGGCTGTTACCCATATTTTGTTCCGTACACAGTCACACCTGTAAACTTGGAGGGAAAAGTCATGGAACTTGCAGTGGTAGCTTCCATACTGAAATTCCAGCAATCCATAACATTCTTTACTCAGACACCTCCTCAGAGCCCTCTTGCACAATATTTCCTGTACCTGTCTTCTGGAGAACTTTAATTTCCAGGCACTAACCCAGACCAACTGAACAGAAGATGGGGAAGGGGGAAGTGCAGACAGAAAAGCTGGGAATCTGTAATGTTACCAAACTATACTGGTTGATTCTTATGCAGCGAGCCAAGCATGAATCCACTGACTGGACTTTCAAAACCACAAAGATATACTAAAGCACTGCAAATAGCTAATTCCACTCTGATCTTCAAAGGAGTGTGAATGGAAGTAAGCAGTATGAAAATGCCCAGGTCTAGGTATCTTCTCACCCACTTATGAGTCCAGTTAGCCATAAAGACAATCCTAAATATCTCCTGTATGTCAAAGCTGGTTTAATACATATTGTGGCTAACCAAAAGAATGAAAGCTTTCTTCTAAAAGATTTTTGTGGTTCTCCTCCACTAGAGATGTGTGTTCTAGAAAAGAGGCTGTGTGTGTGTGTGCTCAGTTGATTCAGTCATGTCCGATCATTTGTGACCCTATGGACTCTAGCCCACTGTCCATGGGAGTCTCCAGGCACAATTAGTGGAGTAGGTTGCCATGCCCTCCCTCTAGGGGATATTCCCTACCCAGGGATCAAACCTGAATCTCCTGTGTCTCCTGCATTGCAGGCGGGTTCTTTGCCGCTGAGCCACCAGGGAAGCCCAAGAAAGTTCAGTTCAGTTCAGTCGCTCAGTCGTGTCCGACTCTTTGCGACCCCATGAATCGCAACACACCAGGCCTCCCTGTCCATTACCATCTCCCGGAGTTCACTCAGACTCACGTCCATCAAGTCCGTGATGCCATCCAGCCATCTCATCCTGGGTTGTCCCCTTCTCCTCCTGCCCCCAATCTCTCCCAGCATCAGAGTCTTTTCCAATGAGTCAACTCTTCACATGAGGTGGCCAAAGTACTGGAGCTTCAGCTTTAGCATTATTCCTTCCAAAGAAATCCCAGGGTTGATCTCCTTCAGAATGGACTGGTTGGATCTTCTTGCAGTCCAAGAGACTCTTAAGAGTCTTCTCCAACACCACAGTTCAAATGCATCAATTCTTCAGCGCTCAGCCTTCTTCACAGTCCAACTCTCACATCCATACATGACCACAGGAAAAACCATAGCTTTGACTAGGCGGACCTTAGTCGGCAAAGTAATGTCTTTGCTTTTGAATATACTATCTAGGTTGGTCATAACTTTTCTTCCAAGGAGCAAGCGTCTTTGAATTTCATGACTGCAGTCACCATCTGCAGTGATTTGGGAGCCCCAAAAAATAAAGTCTGACACTGTTTCTACTGTTTCCCCATCTATTTCCCATGAAGTGATGGGACCAGATGCCATGGTCTTCGTTTTCTGAATGTTGAGCTTCAAGCCAACTTTTTCACTCTCCTCTTTCACTTTCATCAAGAGGCTTTTTAGCTCCTCTTCACTTTCTGCCATAAGGGTGGTGTCATCTGCATATCTGAGGTTATTGATATTTCTCCTGGCAATCTTGATTCCAGCTTGTGTTTCTTCCAGTCCAACATTTCTCATGATGTACTCTGCATAGAAGTTAAATAAGCAGGATGACAATATACAGCCTTGACATACTCCTTTTCCTATTTGGAACCAGTCTGTTGTTCCATGTCCAGTTCTAACTGTTGCTTCCTGACCTGCATACAGATTTCTCAAGAGGCAGGTTAGGTGGTCTGGTGTTCCCATCTCTTTCAGAATTTTCCACAGTTGATTGTGATCCACACAGTCAAAGGCTTTGGCATAGTCAATAAAGCAGAAATAGATGTTTTTCTGGAACTCTCTTGCTTTTTCCATGATCCAGCGGATGTTGGCAATTTGATCTCTGGTTCCTCTGCCTTTTCTAAAACCAGCTTGAACATCAGGGAGTTCACGGTTCACGTATTGCTGAAGTCTGGCTTGGAGAATTTTGAGCATTACTTTACTAGCGAGAAAAAAAAAAGTAATAGGTACCTCATTTTGAATAACATCTTAAGCCTGTTTCTTGGTTGGACCAACAAAAATGGGAATATATACACAGCATTTTAAAAAGATTGGATTTAATACTTTAACTCTCCAACAAGCACTACTTTCCATCTTAAAATATTGACAACAATCTCTACAGGGTTTTTTTTTTCCTACTAAAATCAGACAACTTTTATTTGCAAGTCCACACTGCTGTCAACCAGTCAGTTTGGTTGGATTGTTAATAAATAGTTTTTCTGTTTCTTTGGTTTTTTAAAAATAAATTTATTTATTTTAATTGGAGGCTAATTATTATAAAGTAATTATAATTACTTTATAATATTCTATTGGTTTTGCCATACATCTATTTCTGTTTTACTTCATTGTTAACTTCTTCAAAAGAAATGACTGATAACTGCCTCTAGAAACTTTTAGTAGAAGAGAGGAACTAAGTTGGTTTGAAGACTAGCAAAGTCAACTATGGAAGTGGAGCTACTGATTCCCAAAGAGCAAGAATATAACTAAGACCTTGTTTATGCAAGGCCACATTAAGATAACTAAATTTTCCTCTTATTAAAACAGCTATGTGTGTCTGTATTTCACTTTTTCTCAAGTCACTGGTGCTATCAGTTAAACTCAGGGCCCCAAATCAACACACACACACACACACAAAATATTTTGTTTGGATTACAGAAAAAAATTTGATTACAACCAATACTTTCTTAAAGCAACAACATTGGTTTACAGGAGTTTAAGATAAAAGTACTACAGATGAACCTTGAAATCAGAAAGATTAACAGGATAAAAGCTACGTATGACCTGTTTAGCTCTGTTCCCTCTTTCAGGTTTCTGGATTGTTGGTATAAATTTTTCAGAGGATGGGGGGAGTGAAGTATATTACTGGCTAGAGTGATTATTTGACTTTGACTAGTTGCTGTGTTGACTATCTCTAAATGATCTTTATTTTAATGTTCAATAGGCAATGGAAAGGAAGACATGTATGTAGAACACTAGTAAAAATACTTGCAGATTTTCTAGTTCCCAAGAAGGACTTTGGTTAAGCAGTTTCTCAGAATGACTTAGGAGAGTCTTAGAACTTTAGATTCCTGCAGTCTTGGAACATAGCTCTGCAGCCTCTGATCCACAGTTGTGGAGAAGTTGCAGAATCCATGTGTCTAAAAATTTCTACATGTGATTCCACTGCTCAGGCGGACTTGGGCATCACAGCAAAATGATCAATCAAAACAGCAAACAGAAACTACACATTGAAGAAAGCATAAGTCAGGAGTTCCCTGGTGGTCCAATGGTTAGGACCGCTTGGTGCTTTCACTGCTGGGGCCTGGGTTTGCCCTAAAAAAGGCATCAATGGATAAAATGAAGGATAATAAGCTATAATATATACATAATATAAACATCCAAACGATAGAAGTAAGTCCTTCCTTGTCAGCAATTATTTTAAATCTAAACAGATTAAACCTTCCAATCAAAAGGCAGATATTGTCAGAATGGATAAAACAGCATGATTCAACTATATGCTATTTACAAGAGATTCTCTCTAGATCCAAAGACTTAAATAGATCGAAAGATAAGAGGAATGAAATAGATACTCCCTATGAATGCTAACCAAAAGAGGCTAGGAGTGCCTATACTGATAACAGACAAATAGACTATTTCCAAAAAACTGAAAGGAAGGGAACACTTCCTAACTCTTTTGATGAGGCCATGTTACACTGATATCAATGCCAGACTAAGATATCACATGATATCAGAGATAATACTTCTTATAAATATAGATACAAACATCCTCAACAAAATTCCAGCAAACACAATTCAATAAGCATATTAAAAGGAGTATACATCATGACCATGTGGGATTTACCCAGGAATGGAAGAGTGGTTCAACATGAGAGTATCAATCAACATAATACAGCACACCTTCAGAACAAAGGATAAAAAACCATATGAATCTCTGAAAAGGTACAGAAAAGGCACTTGACAAAACTCAATGTCTTTTAATGATAAAAACTCTCAAAAACAAGGAATGGAAGGAAAGTTCCTCAAAATTATAAAGGCAATTATGAAAACTGCACAGCTAACATTATACTCAATGGTGAGAAAAAGAAATCTTTCTCTCTAAGATCATGAACAAAATAAGGATGCCCACTTTCATCAGTGATATTCAAAGATATACTAGAAGTGCTAATCAGAGTAATTAGATAGGACATTGAAATTAAAGAAATTCAAGCTAGAAAGGAAGAATTTTAACTATATCTTTTTACAGATTATATGATCATATGTATGAAAACTCCAATGAATCCAAAGGAAGCTACTAAAGTTAGTAAATTCAGTAAAGCTGCCAAATACAAGATCAACACACAAGATTCAGTTGTTTCTATCCATGTGCAATGAACAATCCCAAAGAGAAATGGGATAGTTATTTCAATAATTGCTGACAAGGAAGGACTTACTTCTATCGTTTGGATGTTTATATTATGTATATATTATAGCTTATTATCCTTCATTTCATCCATTGTTGCCTTTTTTAGGGCAAACTCAGGCCCCAGCAGTGAAGTTATTTCATTTAGTGTTTAAAATAATGAAATACTTAGGAATACATTTAACCAAAGAAATGAAACACTGGTACATGGAAAACTACAAAACATTGGTAAAAGAAACTAAAGAAGACCTAAATTAATGGAAAGACTTTCACAGTCCATGGGGAGGAAGACTGAATATCGACAAAAATGACAATCTCGCCTAAGGTGATCTACACATTAGTCACAATCTCTATCAAAACTTCAACAGCTTTTTTCCAGAAATGTATAGGTCAATATTCAAATTCGTATGGAATTAAAGGAGCCCTGGATATCCCAGAATAACCTTAAAAAGAAAAAAAGAAGTGGACAACTGAGATTTCCAGATTTCAAAACATGTAACAAAGCTACAGTATTTAAAACAGAGTGGTACTAGTATATGGACAGACATATAGACCAATGGAGTAGAACTGAGCATCTAGAAATAAATCCATATATCTACAGCCCATTGATTTTTGACAAGGATGCCAAAATCCAATCAACTGGGAAAGAGCAGTCTCTTCAACAAATGGCACTTGGATGACTGGATTTCCACATGTATAAGAATGAAGTTGGACCCCTACTTCACATCATATACAACTACGATTAAAAATTGCAACCACCTAAATATTGCAGCTAAAACCATAAAACTCTTGAAAGAAACAAAGTAAATGCACACAACCTTACTTGTTGATGGAAGCTTACATATAACACCAAAAACACAAGTAAAAAATAAATAAAGAAGTTGAATTTCATCTTAATTAAAATCTTTGTACATTAAAGGACATTATCAAGAAAGTAAAGAGATAATCTACAGAGTTAGAGAAAATATTTGCAAATTATATAACTTGATAAGGATTTCATATCTAAGACATCTACTCATCAAGAACAAGTTCAACAAGTTCAGTTCAGTTCAGTCGCTCAGTCATGTCCAACTCTTTGTGACCCCATGAATCAGGGACAAACAATTTCACTCAAAATGAACAAAGGTGGGAATTCCCTGGTAGTCCAGTGGTCAGAACTCTGAACTTTCACTGCCAAGAGCCTGGGCCCAAGTTCAATCCTTGGTTGGGGAAATAAGATTCTACAAGCCTTGGGGCACAGCCAAAAAGAGGGCAAAGGACTTGACTAGTTCTCCTTAGAGGATATGCATATAACCTCAGTCACTCGGCTGTCTGATTCCTTGTGACCCATAGCCACCAAGCTCTTCTGTTCATGAAAATTTTCAGGCAAGAATACTGAAGTGGGTTACCATTTCCTTCTCCAGTGCATCTTTCCAACACAGCGATCGAAACCAAGGCACTTGCATCTACTGCACTGGCAAGCAGATTCTCTACCTCTGCCCCACCTGGGGAGCCCCAAAGAAGATATACAAATAACCAATAGACACATTAAAAAGATAATCATGGTTAGAATGTGGAGAAATTGGAAAACTTACACGTTGCTGGTGGGATATAGTACGGTGTAGCCTCTGTGAAAAATAGTTTGGTGCTTCTTCAAAAAGCTAACCAGTGAATTATCATACAACCCACTAATTCCACTCTTAGGTATGTACTGCAAAGAACTGAAAACAAGGGCTTAAACAGAGATTTGGACACTACGCGTCACTGCAGCATTATTCACTATAGACAAAACGTAGAATAAGAAAGCCGTCCTCAGCGATCAGTGCAAAGAAATAGAGGAAAACAATAGAATGGGAAAGACTGGAGATCTCATCAGGACAATCAGAGATACCAAGGGAACATTTCATGCAAAGATGGGCCGATTAAGGACAGAAATGGTATGAACCTAACAGAAAGCAGAAGATATTAAAAAGAGGTGGCAAGAACACAAAAGAACTATACAGAAAAGATCTTCATGACCCAGATAATCACGATGGTGTGATCACTCGCCTAGAGGCAGACATCCTGGAGTGCAAAGTCAGGTGGGCCTTAAGAAGCACCACTACGAACAAAGCTAGTGAAGGTCATGGAATTCCAGTTGAGCTCTTTCAAATCCTAAAAGATGATGCTGTGAATGTGTTGCACTCAATATGCCAGCAAATTTGGAAAACTCAGCAATGGCCACAGGACTGGAAAAGGTCAGATTTAATTTCAATCCCAATGAAAGGCAATGCCAAAGAATGTTAAAACTACTGAACAATTGCACTCATCTCACATGCTAGCAAAGTAATGCTCAAAATTCTCCGAGTGAGGCTTCAACAGTACCTGAACTGAGAACTTCCAGATGTTCAAGCTGGATAGGAAAAAGAAAGAGGAACTAGAGTACAAATTTCTAACATCCGTAGGATCATAAAAAAAAGCAAGAGAATTCCAGAAAAACATCTATTTCTGCTTCATTGACTATGTCAAAGCCTTTGACTGTATGGATCAAACAAACTGTGGAAAATTCTTAAAGAGATGGGAATACCAGACTACCTTACCTGCCTCCTCAGAAACCTGTATGCAGCTCAAGAAGCAACAGTTAGAACTGGACATGGAACAACGAACTGGTTCCAAATTGGGAAAAGAACACATCAAGGCTGTGTATTGTCACCTGCTTATTTAACTTATGTGCAGAGTACATCATGCAAAATGCCATGCTGGAGGAATCACAAGCTGGAATCAAGATAGCTGGGAGAAATATCAATAACCTCTGACATGCAGATGCTGCTGCTGCTGCTCCTAAGTCACTTCAGTTGTGTCTGACTCTCTGTGACCCCATAGACGGCAGCCCACCAGGCTCCTCCGTCCCTGGGATTCTCCAGGCAAGAACACTGGAGTGGGTTGCCATGTCCTTCTCCAATGCATGAAAGTGAAAAGCAAAAGTGAAGTCGCTCAGTCATATCTGAGTCTTCTGGACCCCATGGACTGCAGCCTGCCAGGCCCCTCCATCCATGGGATTTTCCAGGCAAGAGTACTGGAGTGGGTTGCCATTGCCTTCTCCGATATGCAGATGACACCAACCTTATGGCAGAAAGCAAAGAGGATCTAAAGATCCTCTTGAAGAAATGGAAAGAGGAGATGAAAAACCTGGCATAAAACTCAACATTGAGGAAACTAAGATCTTGACATCCAGTCCCATCAGTTCATGGCAGATAGATGGGAGAACAATGGAAACAGTGAAAGACTATTTTGAGGAGCTCCAAAATCACTGCAGATGGTGACTGTACCCATGAAATTAAAAGCTGCCTCCTCCTTGGAATAAAAGTTATGACCCACATACATAGCATATTAAAAGCAGAGATATTACTTTGCTGACAAAGGTTTGTCTAGTCAAAGCTATGGTTTTTCCAGTAATCACAGATGGATATGTGAGTTGGACCATCAAGAAAGCTGAGAACTGAATAACTGATGCTTTTGAACTGTGGTGTTGGAGAAGACTCTTGAGAGTCTCTTGGACTGCAAGGAGATCCAACCAGTCAATCCTAGAGGAAGTCAGTCCTGAATATTCATATGACGGATTCTGAAGCTGAAGTTCCAATACTTTGGCCACCTGATGGGAAGAACTGACTCATTGGAAAAGACCCTGATGCTGGGAAAGATTGAAGGCAGGAGGAGAAGGGGACATCAGAGAATGAGATGGTTGGATGGCATTATTGACTCGATGGACATGAGTTTGAGCAGGCTCCAGGAGCTGGTGATGGACAAGGAAGATGGCTTGCTGCAGGCCATCGGTTTGCAGAGTTGGACACAACTGAGTGACTGAACTGACATAAAATACTAAATGCTAGTGAGCCAGACATCCTGGAATGTGAAGTCAAGTGGGCCTTAGGAAGCATCACTACAAACAAAGCTAGTGGAGGTGATGGAATTCCAGTTGAGCTGTTTCAAATCCTGAAAGATGATGCTGTGAAAGTGCTGCACTCAATACGCCAGCAAATTTAGAAAACTCAGCAGTGGCCACAGGACCTCAAAAGGTCAGTTTTCACACCAATCCCAAAGAAAGGCAATGCCAAAGAATGCTCAAACTACCGCATAGTTGCACTCATCTCATCTCAATGTTCAATTTTGCCCACTTGGTTTTTGACTGTAGTTTGTAGCTTGGCATTTTCAATTTCAAGTCTAAAATGCAGATTTAATATAGTTATTCTCACACACGGTTTTTGTGTTTTTTTTTGATGTGGACATTTTTAAAGTCTTTATTGAATTTACTACAACATTGCTTCTGTTTTATGTTTTGGATTTTTGGCCGTGAGGCACGTGGGATCTTAGCTCCCTGACCGGGGATTCCACACGCTCTGCCTTGGAAGGCAGAGTTTTAAGCCCTGAACTCTCAAGGAAGTCCTGCACACATAGATTTCTAAAATACCACACTGTTTCTGAACAAATATCTGCAGTTCAATTACAGAGGATCTTAGAATTTAGAAAAGTAAATGATTTGGCAACTGTACTGTTTTTCTAGTTGTGTTTAGTGGACAATCGGCTTCCCTGGTGGCTCAGAATGTGGAATCTGCCGGCAATGCAGGAGACCCAGGTTTGATCCCTGGGTCAGGAAGGTCCTCTGGACAAGGAAATGGCAACCCACTCCAGGATTCTTGCCTGGAGAATTCCATGAACAGAGGACCCTGGTGGGCTATATCCCATGGGGTCATAAAGAGCTGGATGTGACTGAGTGACTAACACTTTCATTTTTCACTTGTGGATAATGTGCAAAATATGGAAATAGTGGAGGGAAAATATGCCTCTCAAAATAGCTCAAAAGCAAAATGTTACCCAGCTTCACAGTGATGTGTTTATTATCATTACTGATTTAATTCTTGTGTAATACTGTTTATCTGCTCTATACTTAAATTGTTTTCTGTGCTGCTTTAAATCGTACTTTTGGATGTGATCCTGTGTTTTTTCAGCACATCTCACGGCCTCTATATGTCGATCCTGTGCTTCTTGCAACTAAAAAGAGAAAAAAAAGGAAAAACAACTGCTTTAACTACTGATAACCTCGCGAATCCGCCACCATCACTTTCTGTCTCTTTCATCTGCATATTGTTTATAGCGGTTTTCCTGCCATACAGCAGAATTGAGTTGTTACAACAGACACCTTACAGTCCACAAACCGAAAATATTTACTGTTTGCCCTTTGCACATTATTGACCTCTCCTCTAGCACTCAAATACAACATCATCCATGCTTTAAAATAGATTTTCTCAAATAAACACACAAATTTATAAACTGGCCAAATGGGGAAAGACAGAAAATTACCTTATGGTAGCATTTTTTTTTTTATTCCAAGCTCCACATCAGCCATCACTATAAATATCCACATATGTGAATGACCATGGCTCTTCCAGTGATTATGAGAGCTAGCACTGCTGTTGGTGACAGCTAGATGTTTCAGGGACTAGTGTGAGAGGCAGCAGCTACATGGGAGCCAGAATCCATGGGCCTGTGTTCCAATTCCATCAGTTCTGAGCTGTGAGTCCTGGGGCAAATTACTTAACCTTACTATATCTCAGTTTCTCCATCCATAAAATGGGGATAATGGTAGCATCAACCTCAGTGGGATGCTGGGAAGATTAAATTGGGGACTACACATAATGTATTTAGAAGAGGACGTGGCAGATACTAAGAGCTGTTTGTAATTGGCATTATTACGGTTGCTGTATTTTATCTGCAAAACAATTTGATACTTCAGGCAGTCGGCATGCCAACGGAAGCGGTCTTCTACACAATCACAGTGAACTCACTCTCCATACTGTTGCAAGGGGCGGTAAGAGGGAGCATGAGGCCCAGAACACACGTGTCCAGACTTCAAAAACGTTCACTGACTCCACTAACCAACTATTACTCTAGTACTTTTCTCCACTTACAGTAATTTGTAACTTCCTTCCTCTCTGTACTACTCAGTGGACAATGACCACTGGTTAATATGCAAATAGCACCTCCTGGACAGAGTGGTACAGAACATTACACGACCGTCAGAGGAAGGGTGAAGTCACTGCCATGGAAATATTACCCTACTGCTAAATGAAAGTTCTGAATCAATCCATTCCCAGCAACTGTTAATGTCTATCAAGTACTTGGATGAGAAAAGTAAGGTTACCAGGTATGGATATCAGAGAAGCCATCCCCAGAACCTTAGGCTGGGAAGGTTAGAAATCTATAAGGGCCGGAAAGGCTAGATATCCGTAAATCCCACTTCTGGCTGCATAATGAAGGAAGGCAAATCTACATTTTATTACCAGAGTCAGGGGAAAAAAATGAGCATTTAATTGAACAATTCTCCTCTATTAGACTAAGCACTTTCAATTTTACATTTAATTACTTAAAATACACTTTAATAGAAGTTTTACTATACCAGCATCTCCAAGAAGAAATTATTGGTATGGATGAAGTACTTAGTTGTGTCTTAACAACTGTTAAGCTATTTTCCATTTATATAAGACAAGTGCTGTGCATGTTAAGAAATATTTCCTGTTAGACTAAGGTATACTTAGACAAGATTCTCCCTCGTGAAAAAAATGACAACAATGTGAAATGAAGGGCTAAACTGTTCTTCACAGACTGGATGACAGAGCTGAAGAGAAAAGACTCTGTAAGAGCTGGACAGTCAGGAAAGCTCTGGAGAAGGAGAGACTGGGCACCAGGTCTGAACAAACGGAGGACTACTCAAGAGGAAAAGAAACTGTAAAGACAGAAAGGACAGTCTGAGCAAAAGCAAGAAAAGGAGAAATCAGCCAGCTAACTCTGAGGATAAAATCCCACCAGAGGGAAATAAAAACACGCCCAAACAGAAACATGTAAGTCAGTGTTCACAGCAGCATTATTCATAGCTGCAAAGTGGAAGCAACCCAAATCTCCATCACCGTATGAATGGATAACTGGCTCAGCCACATTCTGTTTCTTATTTGACAATCAACAGAAATGGAAGAACTGATACGTGCTGTCACAGGGATGAACCGTGAGAACGTGACATCAGGTGAGAGGCGCTAACCGCAAAGCAGCACACGCTGCATGATTCCATTTATGTGAAATGCCCAGAACAGGCATGTCTACACAGACGGATACTAGACTGGGGTTGCCTGGGGCTGAGGGAGAGGAGGGGGCCATAGGTGGTGGCTAAGCCATGCAGGGTTTCTTTTGGGGGCTGATGGAAATGCTCTAAAATTGACTGTGGTCACAGGTGACACCTCTCTAGACTAAGATACTGAACTACACACTTGGAATGGGTGAATTATAGTATACGTCAATTATGTCTCAATAGCTTTTTTAAAAATCCAAAAGCACGGTCCAGATAATGTTCTCAATTCTTTATTTTGGATGTACATACTATACTCCATCTGAGTACCTCCTTGCTTTTACAATATATCTAAAATGAAGAGAAAGGAAGGCAATGCCTAAATTCGACTGGTTTGTATAATACCCTTTCTGCACAAGTTATTGTGAAATTCATGAAATGAATATATACAGAACTCTACATCTATTCACCAAAGGCGAGATGAGAAATGATGATTTTCTGGAACCTTCCATTAAACATTATCCTCTGTTTTTATCTGGCTTGCTTCATCATGGTAATACAGCTATCACTAAAAAAAATATTGTTCAATAGAAAAAAAAAGTCTCTCAACTTGTGTGAACAACGATGCACATTTCTCCGCTTTCCTAAGGGTAAACAACATAAGTAAAAAATATATAATGCAAATGGCAGAATGAAAGAGTTTAAGAAACGAGTGCATTATAAAGATAATAAAACTGTAGTAAATTACTTGTAACGAAAATACAAAAGAAAGCTGTCTATGAAAACGAGTGTCCTAAAACACTTTATCCTACATATTAATTGTCAACACATTCAATTTCATATGTACCTGACTTGGGAGTTGATGTACCTTGCTCTTTAAATCCTGTGCCTCACCTTCTAAGTTGGCTCAGTTACGTGCCATGACTTCCAGTGAAGCCTCCGTCATGGACCGCTTTTTTATGGTGTCAGTCAGTTCTTGCTGAAGTTGTCTCACAACTGCCTAATAAGATTCTCTGTCACTGAGTTTATCAAATCTCTTTACTATGACGTTGTGCTAATAATAGATAATGCGAACATATGGACTTTGAAAACTATCACCACACATAGCAACTCACCTTCTTTTCCCTCCTCACTGAATCTGGTTACGGACACAGAAGGGGCCGCCCTCAGCCCTTCCTGATGTTAAGTTTCTCAGACAAAAGATGCAGACCCACTGTCCACACCCTGCCCCTGCCAATAAATCTGCAGAGTTTCACCATCTCACAACCAGAAACAAATGGGTGTGAATGTCCAACAAGTGGTGGAAAATTCCACCCTGTGGAACGTTTTCCCTCTTTCTTTATTAGAGGCTTTGATTAACTTCGGAGGTCTTCACACATTCTAACCAGTGCTCAGATCTTTCCGGCAGATTCCTATCCCAGCAAAAAAGTGAGGCCATTTCCTTGCAGCTTATCTATTTTGTATCTAGTAGTGTGTCTCTCTCAGAGAAGGCAATGGCACCCTACTCCAGTACTCTTGCCTGGAAAATCCCATGGGCGGAGGAGCCTGGTAGTCTGCAGTCCATGGGGTCGCTGAGAGTTGGACGCGACTCAGTGACTTCATTTTCACCTTTCACTTTCATGCATTGGAGAAGGACATGGCAACCCACTCCAGTGTTCTTGCCTGGAGAATCCCAGGGACGGAGGAGCCTGGTGGGCTGCCATCTATATGGTCACACAGAGTCGGACATGATTGAAGCGACTTAGCAGTGTGTCTCTCTGGACACATTCTAACATCAAAGTCTTTTCTCTGAGATCATCTCTCATCTGATGCAGCTTGATTTTTAGATTATTGAATTTACTTTCCACTTTAGAAAGTTGCTGGGAAGCCGTCTCACTGTTACTTTTCAGCTTAGTCACATCGAACTTCATTTGGTCCTGCAAGGATAACCTCTTGTCGTTTGCTTTCTGGAAGGCAAGTTCCAGGTCTCTCTGTGATGTCTGACCTTGATCATGGTTGGGTGTGGCAGCAGCCAGTCTAGAAGGGCAGGATTCCACTTCTGTTTCCGGTGCTTGTTTGCTCTGTTTATTGTTCTCCAGCTCAGAGCTGAGCATTGTATTATCAGCTCTCAGGACATTAAGCTGACCAGTATACTGGAATACAGTCTCCTCTGTTAATATTTCCTCTTTCAATTTCATTGCCTTTTGCAGAGTTTCAATATCCTCAAAATATTTCTTCTCCTTTTCCTGCTTCTGATTTTTTACTGAGTCTATTTCTAGTCTTAGGCTGGCAATTTCATCCTGCAGCGTGTGGTTTTTGCATAACAGATCTTTTGCTTTTCTTCCAGTATCAGAAACCTAAGTGAAACAAAGGAGACTTTTAGTTAGTACTCAATAAAATGACGTTACATTGTTTCCTAAAAATGAAACACTAACCTGTATGTTTATACAGTGAAGACTGCAACAAGTGGCTCTCCAACCAGAAAAATAAGGTTTGACACACACCTAAAACTTTACCCAAGCAGAAACTTCCAAAGGTTCAAAAACTTAATTGAAGACAATGAATCCATGAAAGGAAAAAGAAATCCCAAGCGACTTTTCAAGAAGCTCAGAACCGAAAGGGCTTTTCTCAGAACCACAGTGAACCCAGAAGGCTTGAAATAAAAGACTTATAGATTTGACTACACTTAAAACTTGCATCTGATGTGGACTGTTTATACAATGCAAAACTACTAAGCCATGAAGAATGAAAGAATGCTATTTGCATCAACAGAGATGGACCTAGACATTATCACACTATGAGAGGTAAGTCAGACAAAGACAAATAGTATATCATACTGTTTATATGTGGAATCTAAAATGAATTTATTTCCAAAACAGAAAGAGACTCACAGACACAGAAAACAAACTTATGGTCACCATGGGGGAATGGAAGGTAGGGGAAGGGATAAATAGGGAGGTTGGGTTTAACATACACCATTATATGTAGACAAGTGTACATAAAATAACCAATAAGGATCTACTGTACAACATTAGGAACTACACCTAATATTCTACAAGAAGGATCTGAAAAGGAATACGTGTGTGTGATGTGTGTGGGTGTGTTACTCACTCAGTCATGTCCAACTCTTTGCAACCCCACAGACTGTAGCCCGCCAGGCACCTCTGTCCACGGCATTCCCCAAGCAAGAATGCTGGACAGGGCAGTCATTTCCCTCTCCACGGAATCTTCCCCACCTAAGGATCGAACCCAGGTCTCCCGCTTTGCACGTGGATTCTTTACTGTCTGAGCCAGCAGGGAAGCCCCATTTATATTATATACTCACACGTACATATATGTCTGAATCACTGTGCTGTATACCTGAAACTAACGCAATATTGTAAATCAACTGTGATCCGATAAACACCACCACTCGCTACCTTTAAAAACACTGCGTCTGATACCTCCTATACAGCTACTTCACAGCAAGAGCCTTAGCTATATACATATTTAAATAGGTTATATGTTGTATAGAAATTGTTTTCTTGAGAATATGCTACCTCTCTAAAGTTTTAAGAGGCAATTACAGGCTTATACCTACTGACAACTGTACTAAGCACTTCTACAAACATCAATTAACTCATTAGCTATAATGATTCTGGAAAGGAAGAAGTTAAAAATATTTAAGTAAGCTGCAGGCTTTTCACCAGGTCTTCTGACTCTGTTAGTCCTCTTACATCAAACCACAGTTACTTCTCTAGTACAAACATATCAATACAAAATAATCCTCCTATTTCAATTCATGGTATATACACTAATGGTAAATAAGGTAAAATTTAGAGAGGTCTTCTTAGAGAATCATGAGATTATTTGCTGCTGCAATAACTTTCATTCTCTCTTCATACTGTTTAAAATAGTAAGATGGGGGAAATAAAAGGAGAAACATAACTATCACTGAATGTATACTCAGTTCAGTTCAGTCGCTCAGTCGTGTCCGACTCTTTGTGACCCCATGAATCGCAGCACGCCAGGCCTCCCTGTCCATCACCAACTCCCGGAGTTCACTCAGACTCACGTCCATCGAGTCCGTGATGCCATCCAGCCATCTCATCCTCTGTCATCCCCTTCTCCTCCTGCCCCCAATCCCTCCCAGCATCAGAGTCTTTTCCAATGAGTCAACTCTTCGCATGAGGTGGCCAAAGTACTGGAGCTTCAGCTTTAGCATCATTCCTTCCAAAGAAATCCCAGAGCTGATCTCCTTCAGAATGGACTGGTTGAAACTCCTTGCAGTCCAAGGGACTCTCAAGAGTCTTCTCCAACACCACAGTTCAAAAGCATCAATTCTTCGGCGCTCAGCCTTCTTCACAGTCCAACTCTCACATCCATACACGACCACAGGAAAAACCATAGCCTTGACTAGACGGACCTTAGTCAACAAAGTAATGTCTCTGCTTTTGAATATGCTATCTAGGTTGGTCATAACTTTTCTTCCAAGGAGTAAGCATCTTTTAATTTCATGGCTGCAGTCACCATCTGCAGTGATTTTGGAGCCCCCCAAAATAAAGTCTGACACTGTTTCCACTGTTTCCCCATCTATTTCTCATGAAGTGATGGGACAGGATGCCATGATCTTCGTTTTCTGAATGTTGAGCTTTAAGCCAACTTTTCCCCTCTCCTCTTTCACTTTCATCAAGAGGCTTTTTAGCTCCTCTTCACTTTCTGCCATAAGGGTGGTGTCATCTGCATATCTGAGGTTATTGATATTTCTCCCAGCAATCTTGATTCCAGCTTGTGTTTCTTCCAGTCCAGTGTTTCTCATGATGTACTCTGCATATAAGTTGAACAAGCAGAGTGACAATATACAGCCTTGACGTACTCCTTTTCCTATTTGGAACCAGTCTGTTGTTCCATGTCCAGTTCTAACGGTTGCTTCCTGACCTGCGTACAGATTTCTCAAGAGGCAGGTTAGGTGGTCTGGTATTCCCATCTCTCTCAGAATTTTCCACAGTTGATTGTGATCCACACAGTCAAAGGCTTTGGCATAGACAATAAAGCAGAAATAGATGTTTTTCTGGAACTCTCTTGCTTTTTCCATGATCCAGCGGATGTTGGCAATTTGATCTCTGGTTCCTCTGCCTTTTCTAAAACCAGCTTGAACATCAGGG
This sequence comes from Oryx dammah, assembly GCF_014754425.2. Lineage (NCBI taxonomy): Eukaryota > Metazoa > Chordata > Mammalia > Artiodactyla > Bovidae > Oryx > Oryx dammah. The sequence continues at coordinate 72,194,155 of NW_024070194.1, forward strand.
AGTTCACAGTTCATGTATTGCTGAAGCCTGGCTTGGAGAATTTTGAGCATTATTTTACTGGCGTGTGAGATGAGTGCAATTGTGCGGTAGTTTGAGCATTCTTTGGCATTACCTTTCTTTGGGATTGGAATGAAAAGTGACGTTTTCCAGTCCTGTGGCCACTGCTGAGTTTTCCAAATTTGCTGGCATATTGAGTGCAGCACTTTCACAGCATCATCTTTCAGGATTTTAAACAGCTCAACTGGAATTCCATCACCTCCACAAGCTTTGTTCGTAGTGATGCTTTCTAAGGCCCACTTGACTTCACATTCCAAGATGTCTGGCTCTAGATTAGTGATCACATCATCATGATTATCTGGGTCGTGAAGATCTTTTTTGTACAGTTCTTCCATGTATTCTTGGCATATGTATACTATGGCATATCTATCACTGTTTTCAAAAGTTCCTTGTACTGACACAGGACACTACACAGAGCAGAGGGTTCATTTTCTACAAGTACAAGAACGACTTCTGAAGTGTGGTCTCTGAACTGCCTATGGTTTTCTTCCTTATCTTCCGTGGAAGTGATAAACTAACCTAATCATCTCTCAAGGAAGGGAAATCACTACCAAATACCAGAATACCTACTATTAGTAACAAGAGTTTTTGATTCTTATTCCCTTGTTGGGAAGGGGACTTTTAAAAGTTTATTCTAAAAAAAACACCTTGTTAAAGTGTTCAAAAGTGTTTTTACAACTGATGTTGCAGCTTTTACAAACTGAAAAACTGTAAATGATGTGAAAATGTCGCTGACAGGATATTGGTTAAAGAAATGACAGTGGAGCCAAGAATGGACTCTGATGTAGACGCTGAAGATGACGACGTGCGTGGAGGGACAGACACGCTCACCCCAAAGCAGAGGGACTTGGTCGGGTAGTGCAGTCGATGGGGGAGCACACGCGGTCTTCCTGGACTAAACCGCAATCAGGGTCCCGGCTCCTTCGAGACCGTCTCAAAGGACCTGAGATCAGTTCCTATGGAAAATATTAAAGGCCTCTCCTTGGACGAGGCCATTGTATGTCCCTACCTGACTGATGTAGACAAATGGATTTGAATTACAAATAGTACTTTCCCGAGCTCTCCCTGAGAGGTTTTCGTTGGGGGCAATCTGCTGCTAGGACCTCGGGGATGGGATTCGGTCCGTGTCTGAGAGGGATATCGGCTGGGGGAGTGAGTTCCTCTGCTTGAGATGCCACTCGACAACTCTTCAGAATGAAGGACAATCAACTTCAAGAGTGTTTGGTTTTAGCAATTGCTGGAAAAAAATTCCATGGGCAGCATTCCTGCACCTCTCGAGGACGCCAGTTAACACCTGTCCTTGAGGACTCTGCTGTGAGGGAGAATGCAGCTGGGAAAGCTGGAGCCAGCTCTGAGCTCATGGGGCAGGTGGCCTGGAGGGCTGATGGGCACAGAGGGAGGGGGCCCACGACCCTCAGCCACCTGCCAGATTGAAGGCCAGAGGCAACCTGAGGCAAAATTAGGCACCATCTTCCCTCCCCATGCCCCTTCTCTTCTAGACCTATTCACTCACCAACGGTCCCTCAAGGCAGAAGGATCTGTCGCCTGAGGCGAGTGGAGAGCTTAGCCTCCAGTTTCTACACCAATCTCAACCCTGCGGTTTCTCAGTAACTAACTATTGTGTGAGCTAATGACGTGACCTCTTCCTCCCTCTGCTCGAAAAACTGCACCCAGCATTTCAGGATTATAGAATTCTTATTTCTGGCCTTGTTACTTGGGGAATTTTGAATTTCTTTGCTTTTGTTTTTAAGAAGTAACCTAAAATTTCCTATAACAATAAATGGCACAACACTCAATTAAATGGTACTTTTCAAAAAAAAAAAAGGGACATTATAAGTAATATTGATGAAATAGTGTTAGAAATTTGAAATTTTCAGCACAGATTACTCTACCTGATTCCAATTATTTCTCACAGTCTTCAGTTCCATTTTGAGTGCTCAGAGAGTGAATTTTAGTTGCTATTTCCTTTCAATTTCTTTACTATATTTGTCTCCTTTTCTTCTTAACTCCTCCCTAATTTTTTCATATGACATATTAGCATTTCTTCTATTTTCTTCTTCTTGCTGTAAGGTGAATCTAAAAAATTTAGAGAGCTCTTCTTAGAAAATCATGGGATTATTCACTCTTGTTGCAATAACTTTCGTTCCCTCTTCACAATGTTTAAAATAATACAAATGGGGTGAATACAATGAAAAACAGTTAATAATGATCACTGTTTTCATACAGAGGGTTAAGAATCAAATTGCATAAAACTTTGCTTTTATTTTGTCTTGAGAAAAATGGCTACTTCATACTTCTGTGGGTAGAAATGTAAAGTAATATAAACTTTTTGAAGAACAGTTTAGAAATATAGATCACAAACATTTTAAAAACTTCTCATACTTTAACCAAATAAGACAATATTATTAAAGAAAAATGTATTCAAAATAATTTAAAAAGGCAGAAATGAATTTATAGAAAAGACGCTCCTTGCAGTATTAAATAAAATACAGAAAAGTGAAAAACATACCGAGTTAATTTGGTAAATAACTAATGGGGTTTCCATTATGGTGGACTCCTGCATGGTCATGAAAATGATGATTTGGAAAAATATGCATTAAGTTATTAGAAGCATTCACTGTTAAGAACCTGCTATATTATGTCCAAGAATATCAGACTCCACAATACGTTTTCTCTCCTGTAAAATCCAAGAGGATAAGTTAGTCCTTATAACACTCCTACATTTCTGCAGTATTATACAAAACCACAGTTCAAATATTTCTTTAAAAGCGAGATGTACAGTACCTCAAGCTGCAGGGCTCTTGTTTCCACTCCTCTTTCTGATGCTCTAACTATGATTTTACTTCTTTGGTTTCTGACAGCTTTTTTTGTAGCCCACGGACCTTACTTTTCATTTTGTGAATTTTTCCTCTAAGTAGTTCACAGTGGCTTCTTTGAAAATCTATTAATCTTTCATAGGAAAAAATTGCATCCCGAATTTTCAACAAGCTACCAGAATCTGCCTGATGAAGAAAACAAAGATAGAAACAACAAAAAAAAATCATGTGAGTAATTTTTGAATATAAAGAACTGTGCCTTTCACAGTCACTCATCCAGGCAAAGAACAAATATTCTCTATAATGTGGAAGACATTATTCTAAGTTCTGAATATAAAACAGATGCCCCTGGCTCTTGTTTAGCTTGAAGTCTTGCATAAGAGAAAGACAAATCAAATAATTATGACCTCAGATAGACACTATAAGAAAAGAGAGTTGTATGATCACATAACAGAACTTGACACAGACTGGGTCCAAGAAAGATTTCCCCGTGGAAGAGATGTCACCCTGAGAAATGAAGGATGGGCAGGAAGGAGGAAGCAGAGCAGGAGGAGCAGCCCTGTGGACAGTCTCCAGCTGCCATGTGTTTCTAACCAAGACAGAGTGAACAGCGACCGATTTACCTTCCTGAGCGGAGCGAGCAAAAACAATGCCAACAAAATACATTAAACAATGATTCTCATGACAAAGGACTTCAGGGAGTAAAGGACAACGATCCCGGAAACACATGAGGTTAGCCTAAGGAATGCCCCAGCTCACTGCCTGGAGAGAATTTCCAGGCCCCAACACGGGGAGAAGGAATGGCAGCTCAGTCCACCGGACTCCCCAAGTGGAGGTGATGAAGCCGAGAGTTGGGAAACCAATGCGGGCAGAGATCACAGGTCAGAACCGTAGAGAGGAGACACTGGAAAACAGAAAAAGGACCCTGGAGATCTGAGGAGGAGCCCCTCACGTATTAAGCAGAGGAATGAACAGCGCCCATCTGGGAGAAACCACCTGAGACCTGGGAGAAACCATCTGAAAAGACTATAGGAACCTGTGACTGGTGCTCACTCAGTCCCAGGAATTCTATCTAGCCTCCTGAGCCAGGCTGGAGAAACTCCTACCTACCAGCAGAATGAACAGGGTAGTCAGCAAGGTCTTGCCTCCAAGGCAGGAAATATCAGCCCTAGCCCCAGGGCCCCTCTGGACGTACCTAACAAATCACGAGAAGCAAGAACACAGAAGGATCTCTGGGAAACTCTCAGTATTTGGAAACTAAATCACACGGATCTAAATAACCCTTGGATCAAAGAGGTAATGAAAAGAGAAAGTACAAAGTATTTTGAACTGAAGGAAAGTGGAAACGTTAAGACCAGCAGACATTTTAGGGAACTGACAAGCTGATTCTAAAATTCATGTAGAAAGAAGGGTAAAAACTATAATCAGATGGAACTACACAATTGTGACCTTTAACCACACAGCAGAGAGGCAACAGTTGGGTTTGAAGCAAGAGGGTAGAGGCACAGGAAAGAAGAGTCAACAGAAGGTACAGTGAGTGAGAAGGATCATAGGCCTGTGGCCCAGATTATACACTCACTTTCATGTCCTTTTAATGCAAAACAAACTTCTGAGATGCACAGCACTGTAATATATCCCTGGCTCTAGAGCAGAACTGACAAGGTGTGCATATATCAGTATACTATACACAGACAGGCTTTCCATTAACATTTACACTGTGGTCCTACCTTTACACCCAATATCGAGAGGTTCTACTTCCAACGTGGAATTCGTAGAGTAAAGCACGTCGCCATCCTCAGATGACTGAGTTGAGTCATCCAGGTCATTCACGTAATTAATTTGTTCTTTGACCTACACTTAAATAATACTGTTTCACAATGTCCTTAAAATGTGTATAAAATATACTAAGTATGCAGAGGTGATAAATCTCTGTATCAAAATAAAAACAGACTTTTCTTAAGAGATTTTTATCAAAAGGATAACTTTATCAACAGTGTTCCTAAATGATGTGTTCAAGGTAAACTTCTCTACAACAAAGGAAGATTTTCTATTTTACCACTACTCCTTTTACAAAATGTTTTTGACAAGGATAATATTTTTGAAAGTTCATTCTTTTACTATACCTTCTTCTTTTCATATGGTGTTTTCTTTGCAGGCCTAAAAGAACAAATGATTCTTTTCAGGCTAATATTAAATATTCAAAAATACAAATAATACCTAAACTTTTCTTTTTTATATAAACTCTTTGCATTGGCAAGTAATTGTCTATAAAGGATGCAGAAATAAATAAGAGCAGCATTAAAGGACACAGAAAATATATCAGTAATATTAATAAAGTATTAAAGTTAGATCCAAGGAAAGGAAAACATAAAGTTACTTGCATTGTGTGATAGGAAACAGTATACCAGTGTTTTTTGCACCTGTCCTTTTCCATAAGAACTAACTTTTATGGCAATACGATCTATCTGGGAGGTATTCCTTCGGTCCTTCTAAGAAAGAAATCCATTTGAATAACCAAGATATTAGCTTTTGAGGACGTCCTGTGCATCGGCCATGCATTATTAGAAACACTTGACACGTCTTAAAGTATTTTAATCCTCACAGTCATTCTGGGAGATAGGTGTAGGAAGAAATGGAGCCCACAAAGGCTGAGGAACGTGCCCAGGCCCACTCAGCATGTCACCAACAGACCCAGAATTCAAACCCAGGAAGTCTGGCTTCAACACTGCTCTTCCAAAATATGCTGAGAAAGTAATATTGAAAAGCCTTTTTAAGTAATATGATAGCAAATGAATCTGTGGTATTATTTCAGGTCTAGCTATAGCTATAAATAATGACTTCTAAATCTTAAAAAGATTTCTCAAAAATTAAAAAGACTTAGAGGTAAGCAAGACTGGAAATCTACTGTCAATGAAGTTTTGTTTTTTGTAAAGAAATTCATCAATAGGCATTCATTCAATCATTCTGCTGTTTCTTCATGCATTTGACATACATGTATTGAGCACACAATGAGGGTTAATGACACTCTTAGTAAAGGAAGCATGGTTTTTGTCATTTAGATCTTTACCATCCAAAAGGAATAATTTGTGAAAGACTTAATAATTTTTTTCTGTTGAATATAAATGAAATCTTCCCCTTTTCCCTGGAATCTACAAACAAATATGAAGTTAATATGATGTGATGTTTCAGAGCACCTTACAAAATCATAGCTACTCACGATGATACTATCAACTAGAATCATCAAGGTGAGGTAAAGTCGCTCAGTTGTGTCCGACTCTTTGCGACCCCATGGACTGTAGCCTACCAGGCTCCTCCGTCCATGGGATTTTCCAGGCAAGAGTACTGGAGTGGGTTGCCATTGCCTTCTCCAGAGGATCTTCCCAACCCAGGGATCGAACCCGGGTCTCCCACATTGTAGGCAGACGCTTTACCAGCTGAGCCACCAGGGAATGATCCTATTTAGTATAGCTTAAGTGTTTGTAAATTCACAATTATGTCATTTTTGAAAATCTATATATGATAGAATTAACTTAAGCATTAAGTTACATAGGAATATTACATAGGAACATTACATAGTAATATTACACTTCAGAACCAATGAACAAGCCCTTACTATAAAACTATACATGAACAGAAGTATTATGTACAATTAGTTTACTGTAATAGTTTAAAGATAATGTCATACAACCAATAAGCTTTCTAGTATTGGAAATGCAAACAAGACTAAAGAAACGTGCTTCTGCTGGCTCATTTCCAATAGCATACATACTCTAAAAGCTCCATTCTTAACGTAAAACAAGAAACACCTGTGAATTCCACATTCCTCTTCAGAAAGCATCCAGTTCTTCATTGCCTGTCCTAATAACATTCCCTACGGAAAAAAAAAAAAAAAAAAACAGCAATAAAATAAAAAAATATTCAAGGTTTTATTCAACGCCCCTAAACTGGCACTCCCTAGCATTTTATGGCACAAAAGAGATGATACAATTCTGAAACATTGACTGTGATACATTACCAAATGAATTCATCAGATTAACCAGATAAGTTAAAAGCGTGACTGGCACATTAATTCAATGCCTTAGCTGGGGGTAGGGCTCATCTCCTTTTTTTTTTTTTTGTACAGGAGAATACATAGAGTTGTTTTATTTTTCTCATCTATTGTTCAAACTCAGTCAAAGCAACTCTTACATAAAAGAGCAAACAAACAATTTTAAAAACCTATGACTGAAGAAAGAAAACTCATAGCATCTCAAAATTCAGTTTTCTCCTTTGGAGATAAACATTTAAAACTTTTTTTTTCTTTTTTGCTCAGGGTTTATACTACCTACTGTCTTCCCTGGTGGCTCAAATGTTAAAGAATCCACCTTGAATGCGGAAGACCTGGGTTTGATCCCTGGGATAGGAAGATCCCCTGGAGAAGGGAACAGCTAGCCACTCTGGTATTCTTTCTGGCCTGGAGATTTCCAGGGACAGAGAAGCCTGGCAGGCTACAGTCCAAGTGTTCACAAAGAGCTGGACGTGACTGAGCAACTTTCACACACACACGCACACACACACACACACACACACACACAACCTATGTGACAAAATCACACATGTCAAAACTTTCTACATTTTAGCAAACAACATAATGGAAAGGTCTGTCTCAAAAGAAACATCTGAGAGTGCTGATTAAAGCATATGTGGGAGCACATGTATTTGTTATTAAAAAGATCTTGAAGCAGCCATGCTGGAAATCTAAGTGCCCAGTGACTGCGAAAAGCAGAGAAGATCACACATATTCAACCACAATGAAGAGATTAGAGGGAACACGTGTTTATGTCCCATCTCTCAGTGAGTGCTTTCTTCCCGTTCTATAGAAATACAACTTACATTTAACCCAACAGAGTTAAAGGGGAAAAAAAAGACACAAAACCCTAGCTGATTATTCTTCTTAAGCAACTTCCTTGGTGCTTATTCTGGCTCAGAAGACCACATGGTACATAGCTAAATGAGTTTCCCAGTCCATATGAAGACTGATGGAGAACAATTAGATATTAGAATTGACTGAAGGACAAAAGCCATGAAAATAGTTTCCTGAATTCCTACTACTGAGATGGCAGAAATAACTGATTTCTACACAATTACCTATTTAGAAGACCCCGCTTTATTTGTAAGTGGAAAATCAAAGTGGACCAGATCATCGAGAAAGAGAAAAACCAAAGCAAGAGTAAATGAACCTCTACCTCTTTTGGAAGTTGAATTTTCTCTTTTTCCAGAACCAGCAGCTCTACTTGTAACATGTCTATTTCATTCTTAAACCTATGCATATCCTTCTCTAATTCTTCATATCCATATACTTCGAGGCACTGTGACTATTAGGTGGAGAATTCCCATCTTCTAATTCGGGTTCCATGCTTTTATTGTCACTAGCGCTGCAATTATCTGCATGCAGTGGCTTCTGGAACCAGTCCTGTATTGCTTTATTTTTCAGATCAGTATTTTAACCAGTGCAGAACCACCGTGAATTTTTATTTGAATTATGTGTTTCATCTTACCGGAGCGGACAAGCTGTAGACTAGAATGACATGCCTATCCTATGGCTAATTTCCGATTAGTGGGATCTTGCCTCATATTTTGTGACATTTGCATATCAATCTCTTGGTCTTTCACTTCAAATGTAACTACCAGCTCCCCTACTTTTTAATTTTCTGTATCATTATAAAAACTCTCAATTTTCATAAACACATGTTCAATGTCTAGTTGATAATTTTCAAAGTCTACTTTATTTTCAGGGAAACAAAGCTTGAAGATGACCAACAAGTCTATCCAAGGGACCCAGAGTTTATAGACCACGGAAAAACATTGTTGAGAACTGGGTTCTTTATGTTCAGGAAAGTACACATATGCACATTTTTCTTCACAATCTGGTATATTATTGGTGAGATTAGGAGGTGTTTCCTTTCGGTTTGCTCCTTCTCTAGGGTTGTCATGCAGTGAATCTTCCTCAGGACAAATGGTAATTTGGTATTCCTCACAAATTTCACCGAACTTCTGCTTTAACTCATTTGTGATGGGTTTTAACTTACCTTTCCATTCTAATTTGCCTTGTTTGATACACATGTTCTCATACAGTACAACACCAGAAATTGAAATTTACAGTTTTACCTACCTGCGCATGGTTATTCTCATCTCCATCAAGTTTTTCTTGTTCTTCCTCTGATATCATTTCCAAATCTAGTTCATTTGACAAATCTGCATGTTTAGTTGAAATCACTTAGAATGTTTATATAAAAGACATAATCTTCATTTAAAACATAGATCTAAAGCATTGTATCAAATGACAGATTAAGTCAATCTTAATCTTCAGCTGAATATTTACTTCTTTAAGAACTACTTACAATGACCTAAAAGCTTCAATAAACCATTCGGGAAATACCAGATGTCACCAGGTTACAGGCACACAAACAGCTCAAAGATTCAGTCACAGATTCATCCAAACATCAGTGAACAAAACAATCAGAAACCAAACAAAATTTCAAAATGCAAGACAGACATATAAAGTCACAATACATTCTCTTCTCTACTTCATAACAGGACCTTTTTAACAACACGTCAAGCTTCAACTGCACCATTATTCGTGGTTTACAAAATTCCTCTTACTTTTTAGCTTTTATCAGTTGCTTCATCTGAAATGCTTCCCTCTACTCTTCCAACAAATTACTTTTCATCTTTTAAGGCTCAACCTGCTTTGTGAAGTTGTCTTTGAATACTGCCATCTTTCCCCTGATAAAGAGGTATGCCTTTCCTTGTAGCTACCTTAGTACTTTAAAGATTTTTCTAGCGTATCTTTCTAGATTTTCCTAGTGATAGATATAGATCTGGACTGTAAATTATTTCTTTACATGTCTATCCTGTTGGCTCCTAGACTCAGAGGACGAGCTCTTAAAAGTCACCTCAGTATACATAGAGTTTTTTTTTAATTACTTTTTTACTGAAGCATCTGCTTTACAGAGTTTTGTTGTTTTCTGTCAAACCTCAACAGGAATCAGCCATATGCATACATATATCCCCCCTTTTGAACCTCCTTCTCATCTTCCTCCCCATCCCACCCCTCTAGGTTGATACAGAGCCCCAGTGTCTCTTATTCAATAATTATTTCTCGGGTTTCTGCTCAGGACTAGACACTGGAGTTTAATGAAAAATGTAGAAAAAGGTGTCAGGGATGGCTTTTCTAGACATAATGCCTGAGTTATACAGTTCAAGGGACCAGAGGGCAGGAGAGGGCGAGCATTTCAGGCTGTAGCAAGACAGGGAGAGAAGCACACACACCACAGGGTAGATATCCGTCCAAAGTGGAGGGATGGGACTGACGAAGGTCGTGGCATCCGGTCCCATCACTTCATGGCAAAGAGATGGGGAAACAATGAGAACAGAGGCAGACTTTATTTTCTTGGACTCCAAAATCAATGCAGATGGTGACTGCAGTCATGAAATTAAAGGAGGCCTGCTCCTTGGAAGAAAAGATATGACAAACTTAGAGTATTAAAAAGCAGAGACGTTACTTTGCTGACAAAGGTGCGTCTAGTCAAAGCAAAGGCTTTTCCAGTAGTCATGTATGGATGTGAGAGTTGGACCCAAAAGAAGACGGAGCACTGAAGAACTAATGCCTTTCAACTGTGGTGTTTGAAAAGACTCATGACAGTCCCTTGGACTGCAAGGAGATCCAACCAGTCAATCCTAAACAAAATCAGTTCTGAACATTCATTGGAAAGACTGATGCTGGCACTGAAGCTCCAGTACTTTGCCCACCGGATTCGAAGAGCTGACTCATTAGAAAAGACCCTGATGCTGGGAAAGGTTGAAGTTGGGAGCAGAAGGGAATGACAGAGGATGAGATGGTTGGATGGCATCACCGACTTCATGAGCATGAGCTGAGCAAGCGCTGGGAGATGGTGAAGGACAGGGAAGCCTGGTGTGCTGCAGTCCATGGGGCCGCGTAGAATCAGACACAACTGAGCGACTGAACAACAACCGGGGCAAGTGACGAGGGCGTCAGCAGCAGTTCAGTTCTAGAGCAAAGGACTGAAAGGGCTAGAGATAGAGGGTCAGGCAAAGTCAGATTATGAGAGCATCAGTGGCGCTTTAAGAGGTCTAGACATTAATGTGACTCAGAGTGCCTCATGGTCACGTGTGCTTTTGAGACTGATGACTCTAAACACCACGGCAGGGAAGAATCTGAAGAGCATACGAATAACTGGAGGAAGACGAATCTGAAGGCATTAATAGTGGGAATAACAAGGTGAGGCAGGCCTGAACTGAGGGAGTGTTTACAGAAATATTTAGGATACAAAATTTTCAGGGTACACTATAGAATAAATCTTTAAGAAACCAATAAGTGTACAAATCCAGGGACCCTGAAGGGAGCAGGTACTGCTTGTTATTTTATAAAACGTATTGACTGAGAAGAAAATGATCAACATGAACTGACTGAAGTGGCTTCTATCTATTTTGTAGTTTTCCTATCTCACATCGTCCAGTGTTGAAGGGACTTGTGTAGGCGTTTTATTTGAATTTGTTTTTCCTGGACCTACCAGGCTCATGGAGAAACAAGAGCAAACGGTTCAGCTGTATAGGTTAAAAGGAAAAAAAAAAAGACAAACACGTTGAGTTTAGAGCTTGTAACCACTATTCTAGCAGATAACTGAGAATCCTCTGTAAATGCAAAGGTGAGGATAGAAAAGAAAAAGTACAGGAGTGAAAAAAGAAACAGTGGGTGATTTCTTACCATAGCCCTGACCGTATGACTGATTAAAGGTGCTTAATCAATTAGTATTTATGGACAACACCTTATTAGACCTGGTTACTCAATAGATTGGGCATCCTAGTAGAATCATAATTGACTTTCTATATACTGCTTTTAAATAATACATCTTCCTGGACTTCCTTGGCGGTCTGGTCCAATGGTTAAGACTCTGTGTGGTTAAGACTCTCCGATGCAGGGTGCATGGGTTTGATCCCTGGTCAGGGAACTAAGATTCCCACATCCCATGGGGCAACTAAGCCCAAGTGCCACAACTACTAAGCCTGCATGCTCTGGAGCCCTCAAGCTGCAATGAAGGATCTTCTGTGCCACAACAAAGATGAATAAATACTTAAAAAAAAAAAAAAAAGAGGCTTTCCCTGTGGTTTAAATGTTTTCTTCAAATGGAGGTATTGCTCAGTTAATAGGGGCAAGATAGAAACAACCAGAAGGGAATCTCAGGCTCCTGAGACATCTGCCATTATCATCAGGTATACCCACCCTCCCTGCCTGGTAAGCTTAAATGAGCCATCCCTGCTGCCTTCTGTGGCCAACCCGTTAACTGTTTACTAGATACCTGCCCCTAGTTAGGGACACCTTCCCAGCAGTTCTTTCCTTTTGTCTTTTATAACCCATCTGTTGGATCCACCCCTCAGTCACAATTGTTCAGTTGCTCAGCTGTTCCTGACTATTTGCACAACCCCAATGGACTACAGCACGCCAGGCTTCCCTGTCCTTCACCATCTCCCAGGGTTTGCTCAAACGCATGTCCATCAAGTCCGTGATGCCATCCAACCATCTCGTCCTCTGTCGTCCCCTTCTCCTGCCTTCAATCTTTCCCAGCATCAGGGTCTTCTCTAATGAGTCAGCTCTTCATGTCAGGTGGCCAAAGTATTGGAGCTTCAGCATCAGTCCTTCCAATGAATATTCTGAACTGATCTCCTTTCGGATTGACTGGTTTGATCTCTTTGTGGTCCAAGGGACTCTTAAGAGTCTTCTCCAACATCACAGTTCAAAGGCATCAGTTCTTTGGTTCTCAGCTTTATTTACAGGCTTGGTGACTAGCTCACTTTGTGAGAATGAGTCATTATTTGGGAAGAGCAGAGTATGGCCCCTGGTCTGTGGAGGCGGTGATCTCTGGACATTCCTTTCTGGCTAATGCATAATGGACCCATTTGTATGTGTGGTTTTCTTCTTCTTGCCTAGGTTTACAGGTGAAGCATAGGGCTTCTTGTTTGAGGACTGTTAACAACAAGATGACAGCCCCCAAATGGAATTGCTTATGTCAACTGAAAAATTGTTTGTAACCTAAAAGTTGAGAGTTATGTTTTAATTGGCTTGAAATTTTTAGGACTTCAAGCCTGGAAGGCAGCATCTCAAGTAACCCCCAGAGAACTGCTCTGAGGACACTAGGAGGGAGTTAGGACACATAGGAGTTTTGCAACAAAGAGCAGGTAGTAGTGTTACTGAAAGTGGGGGTCTGGCTGCTCACTGCTCAAAAGCCAATGAAGAGGCAGTTTTGGTGGAAAGAAAAGTTTGCTTTATTTTGGATGCTGGCAAGCAGGAGTAAGGGGGACAGGAGGGTGGACTCCTGTCCAAAGGCCAACTCACCACCCCCCCAGCCCCCGCCCACTAACAGTGGCAAGAGATTTAATACACAAAGGGATAGGACTACATTCAGAAGTAGCACAGTCAGCTCTGACAGTCAGCTTGAAATCATCGGTGGTCTGATCAGGGTCATCTCGATTGTTTTATGTACAATTAATCTTTGGTTCCAGGGTTAGTTTGTTCCCATTTCCTTGAGGCTAGTTCTTGGGATTGTGGAAGCTTATGTCCTGGCTACAGCCTGGTCATCCACTTGATGGAGGTTTCTGTATCTATAAGACAGCTCACACAGTATGGCTCAGAATATTATCTGTAGCCCTTTGTTAGGGGACCCACTGACTGAAACCACCTCCCCTGGCCAGGCACCATAATGACCGCTTGTACGAGTTATCTTAAACAAGAGGTCCTGGTAAGAAATGCAAAACTAACAAGCTACCACCAACCGGAACAGTTTGGGAAAAGCCAAAAGGAGAGAGGAGACTTAAGCCTGTATGTCCTACCAACATACCAGAATCCTTATCGCCGGAATCCATCCTGGATGAGTGACGCATGCACCACCAGGACGGACGCTGAGTCAGAGTGATGGGCCAGAGACGACCCAGAAACTAACCCCATTACTGCAAAACCTCAGACTACAAGCCACGTGCAGGGCGGTTCTCCTGGGTTCCCTTGCCCTGCTGTTCTCCACCCGTGCACCCCTTCTCAATAGAGTCTCTTGCTTTGTTAGCCCATGTGTCTCTTCAGACAGTTCATTTCTGAGTATTAGACAGGAGCCCACTTTTTTTGTGGGGGGCCTGGAAAGGGTCACTGTTTTCCTGTAACAGTTGGAAGAGAAAGCCTGTCCATCTCTGTCTGACTACTTCCTCCTTGACATCTGTCTGCTTCCTCTTGCCATGTCGCTCCGGTTCCTTTTTCCTGCTCAGATCAGCCCAGAGAAGAGCAGCAGACTGAAGCACATGCAAACATATAACTGGGGCAGGGGGCGGGAATCAATGAGACAACAGAGTTGAGGAATGTAATAGCGTTCTCCATGTAGGCTGAGAACCCCCCTACTCTAGCTACTTTCCCTCCACCGATTCTTGTAGACCAGAGCTGTCCAACAGAACTTGATGCAATGCTGGAAATAAGTCTACCGTCCAGGGTGCTGTCCAGTGCAATAGCACGAACGCCATGTGGCTATTGAGTACAAGCAATACCATTAGTGCAACTGAGGAGCTGAAAAAATTTTAATTAATTTACATTTAAGTAGCTGCCTGTGGCTGGTAGTTACCATATTACGTAGCACAGTCGCCTGTTAGGGGTGGGATGACTGCTACCACATAGCCTCCTCTTATAATGGTTCTTCAAGATGTGTCTGGAGGCTCTTGTTAAATAGTCTTTAGACTTCAGGTTTGCTTTTGTTTTTGTTTTATCTCAGAGATAAGAAATAAAACTTCCAGTTACCATCCTGGTATCCAACAGATGGATATGAACACTTGCCCATTCTTCAGTCTCAGGCAATTCTCAACTTGCACAATGGTCTCCTTAACCCTTGCAATGAATAAATACTGTTGAAGTTTCCGTTCCCAATTATGCCCTCTTTCGTTCCTTCTTTTCTGAGTTCCCTTGAGCATACCCGTGTTGCATTCTTTCTTGTCCTTTAAAACATCTCATCTTGACCTCATTTGCCCCCATTTCTCTACTCTTTATAGTAAAATTACTCCCAAAGAGTGGTCTATTTCCCTCCACCTGCTCAGTTTCTGTTTGTCCTTGAACCTACTCTGACTGTGCTTTGACTTCTCCTAGAATCATACTAAAACCTCATGTTACCAAACCCAGTGATCAGGTCTCGCCATGCTCACAGCAGTGTCAGACACGGCTGATCACACTGTCCTTGAAATAGGTTTTCCCTTTGTTTCTAGCTCACTATCATTCATTGAACAACTATTTATTGAACATTACTTGATAAAACTGGGAAAGACTTTGACATGGAAGGGGAGGTTCTAGAGTGTCCTTCCAGAAATTGCTTCTGAGTTGTCTCTGCCTATCATTGATTTTTAACTAGTTTATAACTCGATAATTCATTGGAAACTGGGAATAAAGCAAGGCTTCCCAGGTGGCTAAGTGGTAAAGAACCCACCTGCTAATCCAGGAGATGTAAGAGACTTGGATTTGATCCCTGGGTCAGGAAGATCCCCTGGAGTAGGAAATGGCAACCCACTCCAGGATTCTTGCCTGGAAAATCCCATGGACAAAGGAGCCTGGCATGCTACAGTTCACGGGGTCGCGAAGAGTTGGACACTACTTAGTAAGTAAACAACAAATAGTTGTTTTAGTTTCAGGAGTATTACATAATGACAACATTTGTATACATTATGAAATGATCACCATAATATGTCTAATATTCATCCGTCCCTATATAAATTAGTACAATATAGGAATATAGTGACCATATTCTTTATGCTGTATAATACATTCTCATGGCTTATTTATTTTATAATTGGAAGTTTCTGCCTCTTAATCCCCTTTATCTATTTCCCCCCACACCCCATTCCCTTGGGTTCTTTTCTTCCCCCACCATGATTTTCTTTCTTTCTTCTTTGGCTGCACTCTGCCCAGGGATCAAATCTTGGTCTACAGCAGTGAAAGCATGGAATCTTAACCTCTGAACTGCCAGGGAATTCCCCCACCATTATTTTCTTAGGGCCTAAAGAGTGCCTGGCACACACAGCAGGTGCTCAATCAATGTTGTGCTCCAGAAAATACCTTGGAGCCACTAACTTAATAAAGGGCATCAGTGAAAAACTCACACCTAACATCATGCTTCATGGTGGATAAGACTGGATGCTTTCCCCCTAAGGTCAGGAAAAAGACAAATATATCTACTCTCACCACTTCTATTTAACCTGTACTGGAAGTTCTAGCCAGTGCAATTTGGCAAGAAAAACAAATAAAAGGCATATACAGATTAGAAAAAAGTAAAACTCTCTCTTTTTGCAGAAGATATAATCTTATATATAGAAAAAATTTCTTAAAAATTCACGAAAAAACTATTTGAACTAATAAATGAGTTTGGCAAGTTGCAGAACATATGATCAATATATAATATCAATTTTATTTTTTATTTACTTGCAATGAACAAATAAAAAATTATGAGAATGATTCCATTTATAGTAGCGTCAAAAAGAACAGATACTTAGGAATAAATTTAACCCAGGAATTGCAAGAACTTTGCATTGAAATTATGAGATTTTTGTCTAAAGGAATTAAAGAAAAACTGCATAAATGGGAAAACTCAGGGTTGAGAATTTTAAAAAAATTAATATTCTTAAGATGGCAATTCTCCAAAAACTGATCTATAGATTCAATTTAATTCCTTAAAAATTCTGACTGCCTTTTCTTTTTCTTTGCGGAAATAAACTAACCTGAAATTTTATGTGAAATTGTAAGATAACCCAAATGGAAAAATAATCTTGGAAAAAGAAGAACAAAGTTGGAGGACTCAGACTTCCTGATTTCAAAATTCACTATAAAGATGCTAATCAAAACTGTGTTGCTGGCATAAAGACAGATACACAGATCAATGGAGTAAAACTGAGAGTTCAGAAATAAAACCCATGCATCTATGTTCAATTGACTTCCAATAAAAGTGCCAAAATTATTCAATGGGGGGAACAATATTATTTTCAACAAATGTTCCCAGGGAAACTGAATATCTACGTGCAAAAGAATAAATTTGGACTTCTAGCTCACACTAAAAGTTGTGGGAGGAAATTGAAAGGAAACCCAATTTGTGTTAAGAATACACAGACCATGGGCTTCACTGGGGGCTCAGTGGTAAAGAATCTGCCTGCTAATACAGGGTACACAGTTCAATCCCTGGTCTAGGAAGATCCCACATGCCACAGAGCAGTTAAGTCTGGGCGCCACAACTATTGAGCCTGTGCTCAAGACCCTGGGAACTGCAACTACTGAGCCCTCGAGCCACAAGTACTGAAGCCCCTGGCCCCCAGAGCTTGTGCTCTGTAACAAGAGAAGGCCCCCCCACACACACACTGAGAGGCCTGCACACCGCAACCACAGAATAGCACCCAATCCCTACAACCAGAGAGAAGCCCAAGCAGAAAGGAAGAACCAGCACAGCCAAAAATAAGTAAATAAATAAAATGTATTTATTTGTTTGTTTGTTTAAAGTGGGTTGGCAAGTAACTCCCTCAGCATCCAGCTACCCATTCTGAGGACATGAGAACCCCAGGGTCATTTTGATTGAAAGCACAGTTTCAACATACTCACATAAAGGAAGTAAAGTTACAAGATTTATTGCTTCCAAATCCCAGAAATGGGGGCAGGGACACAATGAGCTAGGGGAAGGCAGGCTCCCACTTGAGCCAGAATTAGAGGGCAGGGTAGCCAGCACTGGTTACTTACAAACTGGTTGTGATGGAAGTAACAGACTTTTCTCTGGCTCAACTCTAAGTGGTTATTTTAAATAATTTTCCTGGAAGAAGGAAAGTGGGAAGTTGAAATATTACTTCATATGCTGCTGCTGCTGCTGCTGCTTAGTCGCTTCAGTCGTGTCTGACTCTGTGCGACCCCATAGACGGCCTCCTACCAGGCTCCCCCGTCCCTGGGATTCTCCAGGCAAGAACAATGGAGTGGGTTGCCATTTCCTTCTCCAATGCATGAAAGTGAAAAGTAAAAGTGAAGTCGCTCAGTCGTGTCCCACTCTTAGCGACCCCATGGACTGCAGCTTACCAGGCTCCTCCGTCCATGGGATTTTCCAGGCAAGAGTACTGGAGTGGGGTGCCATTGCCTTCTCCAACTTCATATGCAAATGCAAAAATAATAGCAATAGTAAGTATTGGAAAGGATGAGGAGAAATTGGAATACTAGTACATTGCTGGTGAGAAAGTTAAATGATACACCATTTGACTGTTCCTCAAAAAGTTATAGTATTACTGTAAAACCCAGCAATTCCACTATGTTTGTACCTAAGAGAAATGAAAACATGTTCCACACAAAACGTGCACGTGAATGTTAACACCATCATTATTCATAATAGCCCCAAAGTGGAAACAAACTAAATGTCTATTAACTAATCCACAGATAGACAAAATGTGTTCTATCTGCACAACGGGATCTCATGCAACCAGTAAGAGAAATAAAATACTTACGTATGCTATAACACTGATGAAACTTGAAAATATCAAGTGAAAAAACCAGACCAAAAAATGCTACATAATTATACAATTTCATTTATAGAAAATGTCCAGAATAGGGAAATAGAGACACAGAGCAGATTAGTGTTTGCCAAAGGCTAGGGGCAGGGCAGAACGGGGAGTTACTGCTTAATTGGTACAGGGTATCTTTTTGGTTGATTTCCTCTGGAACTAGATACTAATTATGGTTGTACAACATTGTGAATATACTAAGAAAAAAATTGTACACTCTAAAATGATTATTAACACTGGATTTTAAATGGTACAAATTTTTACTTCAATTTAAAAAGAAGAGAAAGCAAATGAATATAGCATAGAGAAGAAAACAGGTAAGGAGACCGGTGTGTGGACCTGTCTCCACAGCTATGCTGAGATTAGATGGAGGAAGGAGGAGGGGCCCGGGCGCCACAGGTTTACGACAGGAACCTTCGTTCTCAGTGGTCTGTACGCTGCTATGATTTAAGAACTTGCTACTGAAGAAAAGAGATCACAGATCTAGGGAATCGGTTGGTGGTCTCTGTCAAATAGCCCTTCACTGCTTTATCTTTAATTTTTTCTCGATAAAGTCACCAACAAAGAAACTAAACCCAGGATCATGAAAAGGCTGAGGTTGGCATTTCTGCCAATCATTCCAGTAAGGAGATACCTCGTGACAAGTTGAGGCTTTGTTAAGACCCCGAACTTTGCCTTCGTGGGTCCATTTGGATCAGCTCATGTTTTTGGTAAACCCTGTCTCTTGGAGTACATTCTCTGTCATGAGAGAGATCTGAGCAACTCTTGTAAGCATTACCACTCAGAGCAGTGGAAGAAGGAGGGCTCGCTATTGCTATATTACAACCTTCTCTTTAAAAAAAAAAAATTAAAGAGAAAGATTTACTTATTTATTTGCTGGCTGTGGTGGGTGTTCGTTGCCGTGTGGGGGCTTCCTCTAGTTGCAGCGAGCAGGGGCTCCTCTTCCTTGCAGTGTGTGGGTTTCCCATTGCAGAGGCTTCCCTTGTTGTGGAACACGAGCTCTAGGCATTTGGGCTTCAGTAGCTGCAGGGCATGGGTTCAGCAGTTGTGCCTCTCCGGCTCTAGAGTACCGGCTCAGTGGTAGTGGCACACAGGCTTGGTTGCCTGTGGCATGTGGCATCCTCCCGGACCAGGGATCGAACCAGTGTCCCCTGCATTGCAAGGCAGATCCTTAACTACTGGACCACCAGGGCAGTCCCAACAGCCCACTCTTAAACTTCGTGGTTCAAAACAACGTTTTGTTTGCCCATAAGCCTGCAGTTGGGAAAGTGCTTGATGAGGACAGCACATCTCTGCATTTGAGCCCCCAGATCAGCTCAAAGGCTGGGGGCTGGAATTTCCTGAAGCCTTGCTCATTCACATGGCTGCTGCTGCTGATATTGATGACGGGTGGGCAAGGCTGGGTTTGTGGCCTTTGCATGTGACTGGTAACAGGATTCCCAGGTCAAGGATCCCAAATGGGCCAGTGAAAGCAATGTTGCTCTTTATGACCTATTCTTGGAAGTCACATAGCATCCTTCCACCACCTGGATGCAAAATGAAGGAGGAAAAGAGACCCACCCCTCGATGGAGGAGAATCTGTGTCCATTGAAAGAAGGGTATGTGGAGCGGGTGGGACACGATAATGGAACCATGTTTGGAAAATACAATCCTTAACTGAGAGTAAGAGAGCTAGACAGATTATTCCTACCAACTGCCCACATGGTATGGGGGCGGTGTGTGTGTGTGTGTACTGCGTTTTTCCTTTAACCTCATATCCGTGGCTCCCTGCTGTCTGGAATCTGACCTTGGAAAAAACCCCTTATCTCTCCATATTTTGGGCCATGGGACAGCTTGGGAGAGAGTGTCAGGCTTTATTTAGCACTTTTTAATGAAATCTGCAGAGCTCCCAGGGTTATAAATCATGTGCAGAAAGTTTGGACTTTGTGCTTAATGGCAAAGCTAAGACGAAATGCCTTCCTCTTGGGTTTCCAGCACCTTATTAACTGGCTTAGAAATATTACCACTCAGCAGTTTCCAAAGTTTTCTTTTTAATAACCCTTTCATCCTGTTAGTACATTTAATGGATCTCTTCCCTTTTTTTTTTTTTTCGGAATAAAGAAACCTAAGTTATCTTTCTCTGATCACCCTGAAGTACTTATTCCAAGATTCTTTATAATTCTTTATTCCCATCAAGCAGCCTGCTCAGTCCCCTTCCTTTTGCCCACGTGCCAAAGCTGTCACAAAGCTCAAGTGAGCTTGCATCACATACATGGCAGGGTCCTAGCAATGCTATTTATTTGTTTATTTTCGTTTTGGCTGCACTGGGTCTTCATTGTTTTTGTGCAGGCTTTCTCTAGTTGCAGTGAGCAGGGGCTAATCTTCGTTAAGGTGTGCAGGCTTCTCATTGCGAAGCACAGGCTTTAGCTGCGAGGGCTTCAGTAGGCGCAGCATTTGCGGGCTCAGCAGTTGTGGTGCAGGGGCTTAGTTGCTGCATGGTGTGTGGCATCTCCCTGGACCAGGGATAAAACCTGTGTCCCCTGCACTAGCAGGTGGATTCTTGCCCACTGCACCACCGGGAAAGTCCAGCTGTGCTTATGAGTTAGAAATTAATCGGGCTGCAAACAACCAAACTCCCAGGAGCTTATCGAATAGTGATTTGTCTGTTTCACATAAAAAGTCCACAGATGATTCCTGCTTCTAGCAGTGATAAACTGGCTTATTGCTCACCAACACTCTCACCAAAAACAACCAGAAAAGCTGCAGAAAATATATGAAATATGTCTGAGCTATCAGAGAGCCAACGAGGCAGTGAGGACTTGAAGAGCCAGATCCCAGAGAGAAGGGAAGTGCAGAGAGGGGAGTCCCACTAAATTGGTGCCTCAGCCCTCAAAATGGAGCAGAGTCCTGAGGACAGATGCGGTCTGGGCATTAAATTTGTAACTGTTAGAGGTCCTGGTGATGCCAGCGGAGGGGCTGTGCCAGCTTCTCCCAGGGGAGGATGCCCATGAAAGGACATTCAAAGAGCTTCAGGGTAGCGACTACATACCAACCACTAAAACAGTATTTCAGGCTTCCCTGATGGCTCAGCGATAAAGAGTCCTCCTGCAAGGCAGGAGATGCAGAGGGCTCAGGTTCGATCCTGGGGTCTGGAAGATCCCCTGGAGGAGGGCCTGGCAGCCCACTGCAGTATTCTTGCCTGGAGAATCCCATGGACCGAGGAGCCCAGTGGGCTATAGTCCATGGGGTCACAAAGAGCTGGACATGACTGAGCACAGCACAGCACAAAGCAGTGTTTCAACAATTCAACTAGTACAGTGAATCCAGGAAAAATTAACTGCCCACCACAAATCTCAGAGAGGCAAAACCATTTGTTAAATCCGGGTATGTCAGAACATCATTTTTATAACAGGTAACAAGTCCAATAAGTTTCTGCGTGGCTTTGATTAAATCAGGTGAAGATGAGAAAAGGTGCTGGAACTTTCTGTTGCGGAGAGTGTGGTCAGAGGCTCAGGAAAGCGCCAAACAGCATCCCTGCCTCTTCATTCACTTGGTCCTTGGACAAATGTGTATTGTGACTGCTTCAAGGCTTGCTAATATATTATACTTGACGCTAAGAAAACCGCAGAGTTTCTCACACCTGGGTATCTTCCCTTGTAAGCTGCTAGCCATTCCTTCCTCGGGCGGAAAAGCACCTGTGCTAGTGTACCTGTGAAATGTCGGTTTCTGGCCCATAACAGGTGTAAGAGCGGCAGCTCTCCGTCCCAGTCCAGCTGTCCCCTGCGGAAATGGGACCCAGGTCTGGCAATCTGAACCTGGGAACAGGTGCCTTGAAGGAGCAAGGCACTTAACTGGGTGGTGCTGGGAAGGGGGCCTTGGGAGCTTTTCTCCTGTTTAAATTTGAGGCTGGGCCGAGGACCAATCTAACTGCACTCCTTCGATTACACTTTTATCTTTGAGAATAATTGTATTTCTAAAACAGACACATGCACTTTTGAGACTGAAAGAAGAAACAGATCTCCACTTAAAACCAGTCTTCTCCCCCTCCTTTTTTTTTTTTTAATACCTGTTTCAAGCTGTTTTTAGCTTTCTCTTTATATTTTGGTTTGCCCTTTAAGTAAAGACCTTTCTTAACCTAGGAGCCATTTTATTCAGCTTCCCAACCTGAGAAAATGTTCCCTGCCTGTGGAGTACTCGGGCGATAAGCCAATGTTTGCCTAACCTTTGCTTCAAGCATAATCTTACCTTTTAATAAAACACACTCCAAAGGCTGCGCTACACGTTTTTCGCAGCTCAGAGTCGTGTTCATACCAGGAAGAGGAGGAATTAAAGAACTATCTTGTTTGAATAGTAAGTCCTACCATGATGAATCTGAAAGTGATGCGGGTCTGGAAGTCAAATAGTATTCCGTCTTCCCTGCAGGCATGGGAGCTTCTGGGGAGTTCTGACCATGGACAGCTTGGAATGCTTGCCCTTCTGAAGTGGGAAAAGCTTGGGACAAACCTGAGCTGTTGGGAGGGGAAGCTATTTTGGCTTCTCTCTATTTAGGAGTGGGCTGGGCTGGAACTTGAAGGGAAGAAACCCAACCTTCTACTTCCCTGTCTTCCGCCATGTCTCCTTGAGTGGAGAGGGAATTGTATTAGTGTCAGATGCCAAGACACTCACTGCACCAAGCCCTACTCCTGCATGAGGACCGCTGGGCCTATAAGACGTGTGGCTCTGCCAGCCCATTCTTTCTCACCTCCTGCATCTTTGCACGCCAGGCTTTCTTATATTCAGTTTTGCTTCCAGCTTCTCTGGAGGTCTGCCTGTTAAGAACGAAAAACTAGTTGTCTATCCTTTTTGTCTTGGTTTTGGTTTCCTGAGAAATAGACCCAGAAACAAGGATAGCAGTAGAAGTAATTTCTTAGAGAGGTGATTCCAGGGAACCAAGATAGGGGAGTGGGAAAGTAACAGGGGAGAAGAGACAGCCACGAAGTGTGTGTTATCAAGGCAGTCATCCCTGTAGGCACCTGGACCTCAGTTTCACTCGGAACCTCTGGTAGATACAGCTAGGAGTTATCCCCTCCAATGGTGAAGTACTGTTAAACAATACACCAATGCCTTCAGTCACTGGTTAAGGGATCCTTCCATGGGCCTGCGTGCCAATTCGATTCAGTCGTTTCCAATTCTTTACAACCCTATGGACTGTAGCCCACCAGGTTCACCTGTCCATGGGATTCTCCAGGCAAGATTACTGGAGTGGGTTCCCATGCCCATGTCCAGGGGATCTGCCCAACCCAGGGATTGAACCTGCATCTCCTACATTGCAGGCGGATTCTTTACCACTGAATCACCAGGGAAGCCCAAGGGATCCTTCTAGAGGGTGTCAAGCCTCTGGTGCATCCAGACTGCCTGGAAGTGTAGAGCAAATTCAGCTGACCGAAAAGGCCATCATGCCAAGAGATGCTGATGTCATAGAGCAGGTGTCTTCTTCCTGTCTCTTGTTGTGACTTCTCCTTCGAAGTTGAGGGGGCTCCACCATTTGTCCACACAGTCAGTTGAATCCTGTGCCACAGACCCAGGCGACCAGGACTTGAGGAAGCAAGACTGTGGAAACCTGGTTGCCCATCTGAGCCTCACTCTTCCACCCTGCCTATGGTGCAGAAGCCCTGTATGAGGAGATGGGGGCATCACTGGATGCTTGAAAGTAAAAAAATGATAGTGTTGGTGTCTCAGTCGTGTCCGACTCTTTTCGACCCCGTGGACTGCAGCCCACCAGGCTCCTCCGTCCATGGGGTTTTCCAGGCAAGAATACTGGAGTGGGTTGCCATTTCCTTCTCCAGGCTTTGGATGCTTGCCCAGTGGTTAACTGAGCTGACATTTTGCCACTCACTTTGCTCTTTCACCTTGTGGATGCCCCTCCTTTGGCAGGAATCTCAGGAGGGGAGAAGGTGCGAGAGTATAGGATTTAGAGAACCCAAACCCCAATTCCAGCTCCTAGTGTGTATCTTAGCCTTCTTTTGCTTTCCTTCTTTTCATTTTTTTTTTTGCAATTAAACTTTTATTGAAGACTATCCAGTGGAAAGAATACCTTGTGTATTATATTATGTTTTAGAGCGTTCCTTCTTTTCAGATGGTCAATTTTAAAAATTGTAATACTCTGTCACATGAAAGCAGGAGTTTTACAGAGAAGGGCAGGACTGTTTCCCTTCTTTTAAATTTAAATTCAATAGCAACTTCAAAAAAAAAAAAAATCACACCAGCCCCTTCAAGCCATGAGCCAGGACAAGCAGAGGTTAAGTTTGGATTTTGTTCAAAAGTATACATTTGTATATGCTTCCACTATGAGATAAAGTAACCAGTTTCAGATTCAGCTGCTGCTGCTGCTGCTGCTGCCGCTGCTGCTAAGTCGCTTCAGTCCTGTCCGACTCTGTGCGACCCCATAGACGGCAGCCCACCAGGCTCCCCCTTCCCTGGGATTCTCCAGGCAAGAATTCTCCAATGCATGAAAGTGAAGAGTGAAAGTAGGTCTCCAGTTGCATATCTTTTTTTAAACAAACCCACAATTCTAACAGATGAGAGCTGCATGGTGCACCTTTCTCCCCTTCTCAGCTTGGAAAGTCCGTTGCACATTTAGTTATTAATGTTTAAGTAAATTCTTCCTCTAAGGAATGAGAAATGTCAACATTAAGCTAAATGTGCACTGTTTAAATTTTAATTGTATCCACAAGTGTACAGAGACTCTGTAAATATAATTGTGTGCCTAGGAAGCTCTCCCCAGAAAGATTAAACAGGCTGACAACAGCAAAGGAGGGGAAATAAAGGGGAAAAGAGATCCATGTCAGGTAAAGGCAGCTGGCGCTATTGAAATTGACAGTGCATGTATTACCGAGGGGTAAGGGAGTGCTGTTTTTGCTTGAAAAATAAAGAACATTGTAATCATCTTCTGGAAGAAGCTGTAAAGCTAGGAGGGCATGATAGTTGTTTGAAAAGCAATTAAGCAGTCTCCTAGTCCTCCAGGAGTGAAAATAAATGCTGGAAGAAATACAGATAGCCTGCAGCCTTCGTCATGCGTCAGCCCTTCACTAGCCCTGAGCCCTCCCCGAGCTGATGAAGGCGTTTGGCAGAATGTTACACGGGGAGCTGGGGCGCGCGTAGCTAGCTGCATGAGGCAGAAAGACTGTGTTTCAAATCGTGGAGAAAGGAATCTGCTGATGGTCATCTGTAACAGGTGCATTGCAAAACGGAGGTTCTCTGTGCTGTGTCCTGTCGCTGGAAGGCGCGGGGTATGCGTGTAGGGATAAGCCCGCACAGACCTATTTCTCAGATATCCAGCTCTACCTAATGGTTGCTTAGAAAACAAACACACCCCCGGCTGAACTCGAACCAGATCATAGCTTAGGATTTCCTAGGATTTATTATTCTTTCCACGTCCATTTACTGATTAATATCACCCCTTACAGTAGACTTTCTTAACCTGGACGCTATTGCCCTTTGGCTCTGGCTCATTCTCCGCGGGGGCTTTCTTGCATCTAACAGGATGTTTAGCAGCATTGCTGGCCTCTACCCACTAGAGGCCAGTAGTGTCCCCATCCACTTGTGACAATCAAAAATGTCTCTGGATACAAATGAATTTACAGAGACAGACTCACATAGAACAGACTCACATAGTTCCCAAATGGAGAAGTGGGTGGGGGAAGGATAAATTACGAGTTCGGGATTAGCAGATACAAACTACTCTATATAAAATAGATAAAATGTATAGCACAGGGAATTTTTCTCGATTTTCTGTGGCCACCTGGGTGGGAGGGGACTTTGGGGGAGAATGGATACATGTATATGTATGGCTGAGTCCTTGCTGTTTACCTGAAACTATCACAACTTTGTTAATTGGCTATTCCCCAATACAAAATATAAAGTTTGGAAAAAATATGCTACTCTATAGCACACAGAACTACACTCAATGTCTTGCAATGACCTATTAATGTAATGGAAAAGAATCTGAAAAATTACATATAATATATATATAAACTGAATCATTTTGCTCTACACCTGAAAACTAACACACCATTGTAAATCAACTGTGCTTCAGTAAAAAGAAAAGTGTCTCCAGACATTGCCAAGTGTCTCCAAGATTGGGGTATGGGGTCAAAACGCACTAGTAGAGAACTGCCCTGTTAGCTCAAGTAGAAACCTAGACTTTCTTTTCTTTAATCATATTCCTGTGTAATGTTGTGGACAGCTTGTTACTTGAAGCCAGGTTGTCTAACTGCATTCCCTACCCCCACACTTTATTTAAAAAGTGATCTTGGACATCGAGTCCTATGCCTTCAGCCATCCCTGCAGGGGGCTGGGTGTCATGTTGACTGTTTTCTAGAGAAGCATCTACTCTCTGAGCTCAAGGTACCATTTCTGCTTTCCTATAAACTCTGCAGGGCTCCATATCTAAGGCAAACATACAAAATGAGTCAAAGTGAAAAGTCAGCTTTTCCCTAAAGTGTGACTTTTTAAATTAGTTGAATTGATTACAAGGTCAGCAATAATGGTGTATTAACACCACCCTGATCCATGCCAGTCCATTCTGAAGGAGATCAGCCCTGGGATTTCTTTGGAAGGAATGATGCTAAAGCTGAAACTCCAGTACTTTGGCCACCTCATGCGAAGAGTTGACTCATTGGAAAAGACTCTGATGCTGGGAGGGATTGGGGGCAGGAGGAGAAGGGGACGACCGAGGATGAGATGGCTGGATGGCATCACTGACTCGATGGACATGAGTCAGTGAACTCCGGAAGTTGGTGATGGATAGGGAGGCCTGGCGTGCTGCGATTCATGGGGTCGCAAAGAGTCGGACACGACTGAGCGACTGAACTGAACTGAACTGATCCATGCCATGTGATGGGCAGATTTTAAGAGTGTGGGTGATGGAGGGGAGGATGGAGTGTGTAGTTGAGTCCATTCCAGGAGGTGACCCAGATATTATTGATTCTGAATGCTGTGAAGGACACTTACCCTGACTTGCAGACTCAAGTTTAGAAATTTCTCTCTGAATGCCAGATCCCACATTCACCACTAGATGTCACCCTGGTCCCACCAAAGTTTCTCACTAACGCACATCATAGTTTCAGGGTCCATGGAAGCTGTGGAGAAGGAAATCAAAGGCCTGATTAGCTGCCTCTTGCCCACAAAGGACGGAGAAGGCAATGGCACCCCACTCCAGTACTCTTGCCTGGAGAATCCCAGGGACGGGGGAGCCTGGTGGGTTGCCGTCTATGGGGTGGCACAGAGTCGAACACTACTGAAGCGACTTAG
The DNA here is from genome assembly GCF_014754425.2 of Oryx dammah. Classification (NCBI taxonomy): domain Eukaryota; kingdom Metazoa; phylum Chordata; class Mammalia; order Artiodactyla; family Bovidae; genus Oryx; species Oryx dammah. Next base: position 72,221,895 of record NW_024070194.1, read on the forward strand.
CAGCAGCCGCAGCGGCCACCGCCCACAAAGGATGCGGTAGGTACAGGATGCTGTGAGGATGAAGTGAAATGGAGCACACTGTGCAGAGCCGGGCTGCAGCAGATTAAGTCGGGGCTCCTCCCAGACGCCCTGAAAGTCCCTGTGAGCTTGTCATGTACCTCAGCACCTAAATGCAGAGAGAACCAGAACTGCCTCGAGGTGATATCCCCCTACTGCAACCTTTAATTAAGACCAATGGGCCAGAAGAACACTCAGCTTCTTGACTGGGTCCCTATGGCCCCGAAGACATCACTTTCTGCGCCTGCGCCCCAGGTGGGGCGAGGCAGAAGCCAGGGCTACAAGGTGTTGCCTGGTTTGCTGCTTGTTGAACTCCTGCCCTGTCCGGCTGCCCCTGTCTCCCTCACCTGCTTCTCCTGGGAGTTATTCTTCCTTCAGTCACCCTCATCTCAGGGTCAGCTTCTGGGGAACCTCCTCTAAGATATTGGTTTACAGTTGATATGCAAAATAGTTGGTTCCTTTCCCCCATGATCATCTATCTTTCTGCACCAGGTAACAGTGGGGTTTGGAAACTCAAGTACCCAGGGTGCTCCCAGCACCCCCTCCCTGCCTTTTTGTGCAGGAAGACCAGCATTGCCAGTCTATCTGGGTGACCCACTCTGTGTCTACTGTCCCCTGAGCCCGGCTGAGGCTGGTTCTGGGAACCAGTGTGTCTCTTGTAGTCTTTGGGAGTCAAGGCTCAGGCTTTTGTCTGATGATCTGTTTGTGCTGGCATTGATACTAGTAACTTCCGGCTCAGGGAAAGATCCAGAAGCAGATTATACAATCCTTAAATCATTTTGGAGCCAAGAGGGACGAGAGGGAAGAGAAACAGCAGGAGAATAAGTGACGGCTGAGTGACTGCTGGTCCAGGGACCACGACTCAGGTTTCTGCCTCGGGTTTGTGGAAATCTGAAAGCTGGCATGGGATTGTTTTAAAAAGTGATTTTATTTCATTCAGTTTATTGGCCGAACCACAGGGCGTGTGGGATCTTAGTTCCCTTACCAGGGGTTGAACCCATATCCCTGGCATTGAAAGAGTAGAATTTTAACCACTAAACTGCGAGGGAAGTCCATGATTTTTTTTCCCCAGCTTGACATAGGATGGCTCAAACAAATTAACATTCCCATCTCAACTGGTTCATTTGGCCAGAATAAACTCACGTGCTGCAGCAAATAGGGAGAAGGAAGAGGGAAGGTAAGATGAGATGGGGGAGGGGAGAAGGAGGGAGAGATTTAACAGCTCAAGCTCATTTTTTATCTCCCTAACATACTGACTTAAGTGTAGCTTACTCTTGAGAAAAATGATTAAAACAATTGCTCACAGGTGACAGAAAAGTCATTTCCATTTAGAAAAATATTTAAATCATGGTTTGGGGAGCGTTCCCTGTCTTTGTTAATAATGGGTTAGAGGGTAGGTTATATAAAGTGTGTGGATCAATAGATCATTTTCCTGATTAAATTACCGCTACACTGTGGTTTTTGTAGGTGATACAGCTGAGAAGACACCATACCGTGGAAAGGCCTTTAAGTCATAAAAATTGTATTTCAAGGGTACAACATGGAGTAGTATTAGTTTCTGTGATTTCCCTTTCTCTTTGCCACCCCCCACCAGCATTCAGATATATAAGGCTGCTTATTGAAGAAATGAGATTTTTTTTTTTTCCTCCTAGTGCTTGCTCCTATGTCTTCTCTCCATTCGGAGCTAAAATACCCACTCCCTCCAGAGATGTGTTTACATGTGACATGAATGAAGCTTCCTATTTCCCTGTACGGAATTGGGGGCATGGCCAATAAACTTGAGAAGCAATAAAATGCCCACACTTATCAAGGGTCAGGAGCCCATGAGGCTAAGAGTGCTGACACCTTCAATTTACCTCTTTTCTAAGCGTATGAAATATGCTGTTGCTGCTGCTAAGTCGCTTCAGTCGTGTCCGACTCTGTGCAACCCCATAGACAGCAGCCCACCAGGCTTCGCCATCCCTGGGATTCTCCAGGCAAGAACACTGGAGTGGGTTGCCATTTCCTTCTCCAATGCATGAAAGTGAAAAGTGTAAGTGAAGTCGCTCAGTCGTGTCTGACTCTTCGTGACCTCATGGACTACAGCCCACCAGGCTCCTCTGTCCATGGGATTTTCCAGGCAAGAGTACTGGAGTGGGTTGCCATTACCTTCTCCTGAAATATGCTAGGATTTTCTAAAACTTGACTGTGCAAAAACCACTGCTGAATTTAACCACACTGTGAACATTGAATGAAGTCAACTGTGACTCAAGTATTTTTTGCACAAACTGTGTCTTTACCAAAACCATCAGGGCAGGGACGGAGGTGGGGACCCTAATAATCTGGATTTTCTGGTAGAAGTTGACTGGAAGCTTGATTATCCTGACAATCACATCAGTTGCTCTGTTTCACTTTGCCATTTCACATAGCAAGTCAGAAAGAAAACCATTGCTAGGACTGGTGGGGAAAGGGTTTTAAGACTTCACAGCTAGCTGGGAATTGAAAAACTGGGTCTCTATTCTTAATATCTGATGGAGATGCTGATTTACCTCCTGCAGGTTTGCAGAGAGCAAAGCAGCTTGCCCAACCATCGGCCCCTTGAACAAGAGATACAACTTTTAACAAAAAGGAATGCTATTACAGCAGGAATGTGCTGCCCAACGGCAGGGAGAGATGAGCTCCTGGTGTTTTCAGCAGGTAATCAAAGCGGGGCCTTAAATTGCCGTTTCTTGCCATTCGCTGAATGTTTGTTCCAGGGAAATAGCCAAGAAAGGAATTCTAAAGCCTGTTCTCTGAAAATGAGGTGGCTCACAGATCTATGGGCTCATTAATTAGGTCAGTCTTTAATAGTTTCTGCAGGATGGGAAGGGATTTACTCTGAAAAACATCTAGCCACTTCTTTATTAGTCATCCCACTGCAAGCACTTAGAAGGAGTGGCTGAAATCAAGCAAAGTCGTTCTTGGCTGGACATCAGATAGCAGGGAGAGTCTGATGGCCTCCTGCCATTGGCAATATCCTTTGAGGCTGCGGGAGGGTGAGCGCGGGAAGAACTCTAAGAAACAGGGCATTGAGGCTTATAAGGGAATAGTATCGCCCTGGTGCCCAGGTGTTTTTAAACATCTCTTTAACAGAGCACCAGAAACATTTCCCCGGTAATGAAGGTAGGAAAGAGGTGCCATCCCAGACGTTAAATATAACATTTGTCAAGCTTGTGTATATGTGTGTCTGCATCTTCATGCTAAGTATTTACAGAATGCCTTGCAAACCACTGGCAAAAAACTATGGAGAAAGACGGAAGTGTTCTGGAAATAAAAGATGTGCAAGATATACTTTTGATTCACTTAGAAAAATCTGTAGATCTTCCAAGGTTTCAAAATGTTTTATGCTTTTTTAAAAATAAGTATTTATTTGGCTGTGTCCAGCCTTAGTTGCGGCATGTGGGACCTTTGTTTCAGCATGCAGCCTCTTTCGTGGGGCCCACAGACTCTCTAGTGTGGCGTACGGGCTCATTGTTCTGGCCTACAGGCTTAGGTGCTCCTCAGCATGTGGGGTCTCAGCTCCCAGACCAAGGATGAAAGCCATGTCCCCTGCATTGTAAGGCAGATTCTTAACACCTGGACCACCAGGGAAGTCCCTCAAAAAGATTTTAAAAGCCTCTCATTTTAAAGTTAATTTTATTAACGTTTATTACCTGCCTACTGTGTACTGTGCACTGTGCTGGGTGATTTTACAAACAATATCACATTTAATTTAATCCCCTTAATCATCGCCACAGTTAGTTATTGTTATCTTCCAAGGCATTATTATTCCCACGTGTAGTTGAGTAAAATGGGAAGCAAGAGTTTAAAGGACATGAACTTGGTGACAAAGAACAGAAGTCTGAGCCAGCGTCCCACATGATAAGGAAGAGTCTCGAGGGGTCTGAAATCTACAACGATTCCATTGCAGAAGTTCCACTGGCTTTGACATAACACGAGGCCAAAACGCATAAACAGCCATATGCAGCCTGTTTAGATTACTTGTATTTACTGTATTTACCGTAACAAAGATGTATCACATGTAACATTCTGCATCCTAGTAATCTATCCAGAATAACCTCTTCCTTAGTATGCATTCTGACCCATGCATGCCTTTTTAGAAAGTGAGTGGAAACCACAGTACCTCAGTCTCCCTGTGGGTCCCTGTTGGGATCTGAGGAGAAGTTCTCTCTCCCCAGTGACCCCTGGGCTGTCGTGTGCTTTGGATCTTATACAAGGCTTTCAACAGAATGAGGGTCAGGATGTCTGGCTATGGACTTGAACTTCCCACCTCTAGAAAGCAGAGGGACAGCATACAGCCCTGCAAGTACAGAGACTGCCCTCAAGCTGTGGACCCAAGGGATCACGCTCTGGTGGGGGGCACCCTTCCCCCACCATGAGGTGGATTTCCCAAGAGGTGCTGCTGTTTACACCCCTGCTAGGATGGAGATACACAAATGAGACAACCCTAATATGATTAGTTATCTGACTGTAGGTCTCATGGGTGAGTGAATTACACATGTTGATCTTTCTAAGGTGTGGTGACCTTTACATGCTGATGCTGATGAATGGCTATGACCAGAACTGGGACCTTGAATCTAAATTATACACGCAATATGTAAAAGAACATTTATGTAAAAGTGAATATGGCCAAGTTAAATGAACAAAAAATAGTCTTGAAAAAAAATTATACACACATATTTCACACCGTGTCCCTGAAATGACTTGGGACTGTCAGACAATTTTAGGTGATTTAAAAAATAGTAATAAAACTACATAAAAGTATGCAATCTGGAAAGTGTTCCAAATATCTTTGCTATGGACATTCCAGATGGTCTGATGGGAAAATGCAGTGTCTGATCAGTGAAGCATCTGGTAGGTTACAGCACAAGTGTACGAGTGAAGGGCATTGTCCACGAAAATCCTCTCGGGTCAGCTGATAGTGACTGCCACTTAGGAGTCCTACCATTTGCAGACCCTGTGCACACATTGTATTTAAACCTTGCCACAACTCAGCCACAAGGTTTTCATTAATCCCTTTTATTATTTATTTTGTATTTGGTTTTGAAAACCTTTTTTATATTCGAGTATATGCAGGTCAGGAAGCAACAGTTAGAACTGCACATGGAACAACAGACTGGTTCCAAATAGGAAAAGGAGTACGTCAAGGCTGTATATTGTCACCCTGCTTATTTAACTTCTATGCAGAGTACATCATGAGAAACGCTGGGCTGGAAGAAGCACAAGCTGGAATCAAGATTGCCAGGAGAAATATCAATAACCTCAGATATGCAGATGACAACACCCTTATGGCAGAAAGTGAAGAGGAGCTAAAAAGCCTCTTGATGAAAGTGAAAGAGGAGAGTGAAAAAGTTGGCTTAAAGCTCAACATTCAGAAAATGAAGATCATGGCATCTGGTCCCATCACTTCATGGGAAATAGATGGGGAAACAGTGGAAACAGTGTCAGACTTTATTTTTTTGGGCTCCAGAATCACTGCAGATGGTGACTGCAGCCATGAAATTAAAAGACGCTTATTCCTTGGAAGGAAAGTTATGACCAACCTAGATAGCATATTCAAAAATAGAGATATTACTTTGCCAACAAAAGTCCATCTAGTCAAGGCTATGGTTTTTCCAGTGGTCATGTATGGATGTGAGAGTTGGACTATGAAGAAAGTTGAGTACCGAAGAATTGATGCTTTTGAACTGTGGTGTTGGAGAAGACTCTTGAGAGTCCCTTGGACTGCAAGGAGATCCAACCAGTCCATCCTGAAGGAGATCAGTCCTGGGTGTTCATTGGAAGGACTGATGCTAAAGCTGAAACTCCAATACTTTGGCCACCTCATGCGAAGAGTTGACTCATGGAAAAGACCATGATGCTGGAAGGGTTTGGGGGCAGGAGGAGAAGGGGACGACAGAGGGTGAGATGGCTGGATGGCATCACCAACTCTATGGGCATGAGTTTGGGTAAACTCTGGGCGTTGGTGATGGACAGGGAGGCCTGGCATGCTGCAATTCATGGGGTCGCAAAGAGTCGGACATGACTGAGCGACTGAACTGAACTGATAGCCAGTTAACAAGGTTGTGACAGTTTCAGGTGGACAGCCAAGGGACTCAGCCATCCATATACATGTACCATTCTTCCTCATACTCCCCTCCCATCCAGGCTGCCACATAACATTGAGCAGAGTCCCCTGTGTACAGTAGGACCTTGTTGGTCCTCCATTTTAAATACAAAGGGGTTTATATGTTGATCCCAAACTCCTTAACTACCCTTTCCTCCCATCCTTCCCCACTGGCAACCGTAAGTTTGTTCTTTAAGTCTGCATTTTTTATTTTATTTTTGCCACACCACATGGCATGTGGGATCTTAGTTCCCCAACCAGCAATTGAGCTCATTGATCCTGCCTTGGAAACACGGGGTCTTAACCACTAGACTGCCAGTAATTGCCACTAGGCTGTCTGTAACCCCTTTTGTAGTCAAGAAAATGGAGGTTCCTCAAGGTTAGGACCTTATGCAAGCACATGCATAGCTCGGAAATGGCAGCACAAGCTGTGCAGCCCACGGTCTTCCTGGGTGCCCTGGACTCTGCTTTCATCACCCAGCTTTTCTGAGCCACCAATTCCACACATCCTTTAAAAAAGATTTCAAGTTTTTGCCTGCCAGCACCCCCCATGCTCTGACTGTTCTCACCTTCACGGGCTTTCTGTACTGGCCTCATCCTGAAGTGGTACCCATTTTTTTGGAAAAAAAAAAATTAACTTTATATTTACAACTAAAAATTTTTTAAAAATTTATTTGGCTGCACTGGGTCTTAGCTGTGGCATGAGGAATCTTTTTTAGTTGAGATCTATGCGATTTATGTGAGCTCAGTTCCCTGAGCAGGGCTCAAACCTGGGCCTCTTGCATTAGGAGCATGGAGTCTTAGCCTCTGGACCACCAGGGAAGTCCCTCCCTTGCACTGGTACCCACTGCCCTGCCCTAGGCCGTCTCCCACTCTCCCTAAGTGGGCTCGTGGAACCGACTTGTCTGTGCTACCCATGTCCAAGTCTCATCTTATTTTGTTATCCTTCCATAAATCTTGTGAATTAAATGTGTATGCTTTTTTCCTGTTTTACCTGTCCTACAACAGGTTTAACTCTTAGGTCCAGCCACAGAGTAGAGGAGTAGAAGGAAGTTTTTCCCTTCCTAGGATGTGTCCATGAATCCCCGAGGGCCTTGTTAAGAGGCAGGTTTTGATGCAGAAGGTCTGCGGTGGGCCCTGAGACTCCACTTTCTAACTAGCTCCCAGGTGAGGCCCTCCCCCCACTGGTCCAGGGATGACTTTTTGCTTTCCCAGGGCCTCGATGGTATTTGAAGTTCCTGCAAGAGTCTTCGTTCTTTCCTAGCAAGTGAGCCCCCAGGAGATTTGAATCAGTCAATGAGCTCTGAAGTTCTAGATGAGACCAGTCCTGAGGGTAGGAGCAGATTTGGGCCCGGAGGGAGCCTACAGCTGGAAGCCCTGTACCTGAGGAGTGAGGCTGGATGCCTGAGCCTGGGCAGATGGGGGTTCTGGGTAGACTGAAGGCACAGTGGGGGTGTTGGATGTCTTGAGAGGTGATGGGGTATCTGGAATCAGGGGAGGCCAGCAAGTAACAGGCAGATAGAAACAGAGGTTAGGTAAATGCCTCTTACCTTAAAATTGTGTTGAGAGATCTAGATGCTGCCTGAAATATTTTAGGAATAAAGTGAGAGAAAAAAAGAAGAAAAAGGTAGGTTTGGGTTTAAGAGGCTTTTTCTTGGGGGGATACCATTTTATTTGACTGACGTCCATAAGAGTTTGGCAAAAACATATTCACCCAAAGTCACAGTGGACACAGCTGTAAAATGACCCTGGGGTCCAAGTCTCCAACCTGTCCTAAAAATCCTCCTCTCTAGGCTTGTGGAATGATCAGACTCCAGAAAACGGGAACAAATCTCATTCCCAACTCTCACCTCCCAGACTTTCTATTCCTCAAGTTGAAAGTGTTTTTAAACATTTTTAACTCAGAAATTGTGAAAATTTTGAGTGTACACAGGCATTTTAATTACATGTAAACAAACAAACAAAAGCTCATGACTACATCAAAAGAATTACATTAGTAACACACAACCAAAGCTGATTTCCAGTTAACTGTGGAAAAACTTGTGAGTCCATCAGAATCACCAAACCTGTATCCTCTCACCAAATCTCTTAACATATTACCCTCGACTTAGGGAAGAGGATATTCAAAGTTGAAATAAAAATGGACAAAATAACCCACAGACTTTTTAAAAATTTTTTGATTTGAAGCTCGATAATATCCAGTAATAGCACATAATAAGGGGAAATTATTATATCACAAATATTTCATAAAGTACCCCACCACTTAAACTAATTTAAAAATTAAAAGTTTAAAATTATTTAAACTCTATTAAAATGTATTGAAATTAAACTTTTACATTATTTAAAATTTGGGGAGAGGTAAATTTATTGTTTAGAAGGTAAAGTTATCCAACTGAAATAATTTGTGAGACATTTTTTAAAAAGAAATTTAGAAGCATAGTCCAAACAGTTCTTTTTCTCCTCCAGCAGCTTCACACCCCAAAGGCATCAAATATTATGTCCACTGGGGTACATTATAATACTGCAGTTGGCCAGAGAGACTAGGAGAAGACATCATGTCCAAAAAAAAGAATCATGACCTTAAGTTTATTCAAGGATCCAGAGAGCTGGGAAGAATTACTGTTTAGAAATAACTATAAATGAACCATCTTCTATTTGATCCCTTTGTAAGAGAAGGCTCTAGGCTGAAAAAATAATTCTCTGCTTTCAACTCACCCATTTGAGGCAAACATCATCTGGTTCCAGGTAGTCTGGAAGACCAGACCAGGAGAACATTCCCCTTCCCATTCTCTTTTCCTTCTTCCTCCTTCACCCTCTCCTCTCCCCTCCCCTTTATCTGTCATCTCCAGGCCCAAGTCAGACCCTTGAAACAAAAGTCAGAAAATAGGGACAGGTTTTTTTTTTTTTTTCCTTTATTTCTGAAGTTTGCTTTCTATCGGTGAATTTGTCCAACTTCTTACTCACAGAAGAAGTCAACATCCTAGGGGAAAAAAAAAAAAAAACGAAAAAAGACTGAGCTGAGCATGCAGGACCAAAAAAATAGATGTAGATCCTTTATTTAAGATCATACATAATCAAAGGGAAATTTGGAGTTAAAATAAGTAAAGCTTGAACCCCGAGAGTATGACCCAAGTTTTACTTTCACTCAAAAACTACTTAAAATGAAAACTCTCAAATACACTTTTAATTTATGATTCTTTGACACATTCAAGTTCAATGCTAAGACATGATGACAAATGAGTTGCATTTGTGTAGGTTGGTCAATGTTTTAAAGTTTTTTTGTATAGCGATTAGCTCCAGAAGAATTATTTAAAAATAATCACCTTGCAAAATCACTCAGAAAGGATCTTTTATTTCTGTTCTGGTTATACAAGACCCCAGGGCATTAGGAAAAGTACAATTCTTTTTCATACATAAGTAGAGTCTCTCTATCACAAAAACAGGCATTCAAATTTTTTCCAGAATGTTTTGATTTTATTAAATAAATAATAAATACAGGTGCTGATATTTTTCTCAGACCAAGTGTTTAGTTGATAAGTGAGCCTGTCAGTAAGACTCAGTTAATACTATTTTGGCTTCTTTCTTTGTGACGTGGAGTCATTTCCAGGATAACTTACAACTAAAACACTTTCTCCAGTGACAGAGAGTTCACTAACTTTTCAACATTGATAGTAGGTATAAATGCTCTCCCAAGTCTCGTTGTCTAGAGATGCCACCCTTGGAAGTGAGGAGCTTTACTCGACGCAGCTTGTAAGTTGCATGATGCATCTTTTTACGCCTGCCTACATCTACATTCTGAGTCCTTCTCTCCCTTCTCCCCAGCCCCAGAGACGCTTACCGTGGTAGGAACTTCCTTGGTGGCTTCTTGGTACACATGTTGTTCCTGGACCAAGTTGCTGGGAAAATAACCCACGGTTCCCATTTCATCCTCAGACTGATTGGCATAGACCTGAGTGCCCAGAAATGTAACAGAGAGGGGAAAGTGGACGTGATACTCTTTTAGAAACCCTCAGGCATCGTCTTTGTTGTCCATGGGAATCATATAACTACCAATGCCTTGCTTCTCAGTCTGGATTCTGGGGGGCACAGACCCACATCTGAAGTTCACTCACAGCAACTAAGTCAACCCACAGAAACTGTGTGTCTGTTCTTTTGTGGCCCACTCTTACTGGTCTGCCTACTTTAACATTTCATTGTGCAATCTGTGAGCTGCCCAGAGATCTTTTTTGGAACCCATAAATGAAGTCTGTATCTTTTTTTTTTTAAGTAAATAGACACTGTTATTTTAAAGAACTTTTAAAGGACTCTCCCCATTTTTAAAAATTCAAGTGAACAGATTCTTGAGTGCATTTCAGATTTAATTCTTCGTTACTTGAGAATATATCTCTGGAGCTGGAGCTGCGGTGGAGGACAGTAAATCAGTTCAGCTTCATCCCTCCCCAGGGCCCACCCCTGCGTGTTTTAACTGAAGAAAGCAGATTCTTTGGAGTGAAAGAGGGTGCTAAAGTTTCCTTAAAAATATTGAAATGTAGCCTGACTGCCAGCACACGTGCCTTTTACTTGGCAAATCCACTCAAGTATTTTTGAATAAGGTTCAAACTCTTTGGGATGTTCATGCCCCCATGTGTTCGACTATATTTTCTTGCCAAAACAGCAGATAAACCTACATGGGGTTTTGTGATGAAGTTTTCCTTGTTTCTTTAAAATGCAATAAAAGCAAATATACATGAAGTTTTGCATAGCCACAGCTCCTCTATTGTTCTTAACAGCTAGTTTTAAATATTAAAAGGCATCGAAGGTAGGTAACAGAGGAAAAGGTAAGGGCAACATATATCAAGATATTTTATGTATTTTAAATAATCTCATCTTACGCTGCCAGCCCAGAATTCTCCAGCTTCATTTTCCTTTACCAGCTTTGAGTAAACATAGATCCGCTGCCCTTTTTTAACGTTAATGAATCTACAGTCTGGAGCATTGTAATCTTCTTGAGCTCTGGCCAGAGAAATAGTATCTGGAAGAAAAAACCATGAAATAGTATCTAGAAGAAGAAAGCATTGACTCCTGTGTTTTATAACAGTAAAAACCGCAGAGCATATCAGAAGACTAGGAAATCACAGTGACTAACACCTCCTGGTTTATAGCTCACATTCAATTTCAGAAGATAACTAAGGTTATTAAAGCAGCATCCAACAGAATCTTAGCCAAGTGAATTCTTCATGCTGAGACACAAAAGGCACAGACCGGGAGAAACGACGCTAATCGCATGCACATTAGAGAAGATTCACTTCCAAATACAATTAGATTCTATGCTATTAGTGGATATTTTTTTTTCAATTATATAATAGAAAGGTAATAAAAGGCATAAAAAGTCCTTACAGACACACTCATCATCTGCACACAGCTTCTTGGAAGCAAGTCTGTCCATAAACATTCCATGCACGGCACATATGGCCACAAGACCTGGGAGGAAAAGTAACAACAGTCTTGCCATCTTCCTCTTTTGCTGTTTTTGCTTTCGCCCTTTGAGTGGAAGTGGAGACTGACTTCAGTGCTTCCTGTCTTTTATGTGAGAGCCAGACATCTGGGCGAGTCCCCTGCAGCCAATGGGGAGGTGGCTACCCTTGCCTCGGCCTTCATAGCAGTGACTGGGCTCTAGGGGTTATTTAGCATCGGATTTTCTAAAGAGACTCAAACGCTGTGTCTTTTTTTACACACAACTGCTATCCAAACACTTTATTTTATACTGAAGTATACCTGATTAACAATGTTGTGATAGCTTCAGGTGGACAACAAAGGGACTCAGTCAGACATATGCATGGATCCATTCTCTCCCAAACTCCTCTCCCATCCAGGCTGCCACATAACATTGAGCAGAGTTCTCTGCGCTACATACAGTACGTCCTTGTTGGTTACCCATTTTGAATTCATTCTCGAAGTCCATAGAGCTATATCTTTTTTTGTAAATAAGCTCATTTGTACAATTTCGTTTTAGATCCTTCATATAAGTGATGTCATACAATATTTCTCCTTCTCTGTCTGACATACTTTCAGTATGACAATCCTCCACCCTTGTTAGAGTCACTTTTGCAGTGGTTTATTGCATCAGGAAGACATTGTTGAAAGAACTATGAGAATTTTAAGTTATTTGAAAAATGTTTTTAGTTCACACACCATATTCTTTCAATGTATGAGAAGATGTACTAACCGTAGAAAACTGTTGAAAATGTGATATCTATATCCTTAATACAAATACTTTTGATTAAACATCTAATAACATCTGGATTTATATAATAGATAAGTAGAGAATGCTTACACTGACAAATCATTCATGATGGGATCCTTCGGAGGCATGTGTATCAGGTCAGACGTGGATTGTAACGTGTTTAAGATTCATGTCAATCTATGCCAAAACCAATACAGAATTGTAAAGTAAAAATTAAAAATAAATAAATAAATAAAGTTAAAAAAAATAAAATAAAATAAAGTACAACAGTGAAGCACATGCAGAAAAAAATAAAAAATAAAAAATAAACAGTATTGCTTTGAATTCAATGTTAATAAAACAAGTTTCCTAGGGAAAAAAAGTTATATAACTACTTAAGTATAATTTTTGAATGACTGTTTTTGCTTCAAATCAATTATTCATAAAAAGATAAATCAATTTTATCAAATAAATGAAAATATTAAAAGAAAAAAAAAAATAAGACCCTAGCAATGCGGGGAGGTGAGGTAGGTGGTTTGGGAAAATGGAACTGGCTTTTTTCTGCTTCCTGTCTTGGACATTTTTGAAATTCCGTCTCCATTGTGCATGGCTAATAGAGAAGGGAGTAAAGCTGGAGGTTTGTGTTTCTCCTTGAACCCCTCATCCCTGCCTGGCCTACTTCCAGGCATCTTTCCTATGGGAAGAGAGGCACCGGTACAACTCATCAAAGCTGAAGCACTAATACCTGGCTCCATCTATTCAACAGCTCCTTCCTGAGCGCCTATGTGCCAGGCACTGTTGTAGGCACTAGTGACAGAGTGAATTTAGAAAGACTCAGGCCCTAGGGTTTACTGTGGAGAGAAAGACACACTCGGCTGCTGCTTGTTAGAGGGTGTTTGGGGCCACTTCTCTCTCTTAAAGTGCCCTCTCCCCCATTATTTCCATTTTTTTTTTTTGGCTGCACCATACAGTTTGTGCCATCTTAGTACCCTGATCAGAGATCAAACCTGCACCCTCAGCAGTGAAAGCCTTGAATCTCTAACCACTGGACTGCCAGGGAATTCCCTAGAAGTCATCTTCGAAAGCAGAATGCCAGTGCGGTTTTTCTTTCTATAATCTGGAGGCCTGAGAGGATCTCAGGGAAAATGAAAGCATCGATCAAACCCTCTTAATCCTGATCCGGCAGCTGTTTCACAGACTGTAACAGTCTCCAGCCAGCCCTTGACACAGGCGAGTTCAAAGACAATTGCCATGTAAGAGGCACTTTCTGAAATGAGGACTGCACAAACTCAGCCAGGCCCCCTCAAAGCAGAGGGAAACACTGAAAAAAGCCACGCCTGAGCAGTCACAACCAGGCCAACTAAGCTGAGGCTTAGAAGCCATCGTGGGCCGTTCAAAGGCCAAGAACTAAGAAAAGAGAGACCCCAGCCTCCCGAGGGCCGCCTGAGCAGGCCTGGGATGTCCTAGGGTTCTGCACCAGGAAGAGATGGGGTGGAAACTAGAAGCTTCTCTGTAAAAGTTTACTCAAAAATAGGAATTCAAACTTACAACAACTCAGCAAGCTATTGTGCCTGGTAGTGCACCATTTGGGGTCTGGTTGGGGTGGGGGTAGCATGGGGCTGGTGGTCCAGAGATGGACTGTGTCCTGAGCTTCCTTCCCTCCTTTTTCTGGATTTTCAGATGGACTCTCTGAACCTTTAATCCCCCAAAGACATTTTTTTTTTCTTTAGTTCCTAAATTAACTTCTCAGTCTGGGGTTCTCAAAAATGGGGGCTATAGCTCCTTTAGGATGCAAAAATTGGCTTGGACAAGTGGATGGGATGGAGGCAGCCTCCTTGTCGTGATGTTCAAGGCCCTGCAGGATCTGCCCACCTCCCTACGCCCTCTGGAATCATCTTCTGTCACTGTCCTTCCCTGGCTCTGTTCCTGCCACACCAGCCTCTCTGTGTTTTTTTGAAGCTCATGTCTACTTCATGCCTTTTGGGCTTATTGCCTTTTCCTCCGGTTACTGGCCTTCAGGCCTCTGATGGTCAAGATGGCTCGACAGACAGACCAGTTGTTTAACAGAGACACTTTTGCACTCCTCCAACCCAATCTGTCCATCACACGAAACCAAGGGACCCTGTCCTAATACATGTTTCACTACTTGACATGGCTTGCTCATTTTCTTGGTGGCTGTTTGTCCCCCGACACCACAGTGAAAACTCCACAAGGTGGGGACCTTTTCCATCTTGTCCATTGCTCTACCTTTAGCACCCAGAAAAATGCTTGATATTCATAAATTGGTATTCATTGAAAGCATGCATGATCCCCCAAAATTGTATGCTTAGGTGTGTACATGCATGTATACTCTTTTTTTTCCCCTGGGAAAGTCCCTAGGTTTTATCAGAACTAAAGAGAGGCTCAGGCTTCCCTGGTTGCTCAGTGGTAAAGAATCTGCCTTCAGTGCAGGAGATTTGGGAGACCTAGTTTCGATCCCTGGGTTGGGAGGATCCCCTGGAGGAGGGCAAAGAAACCTACTCCGGTATTCTTTCCTAGAGAACCCCATGGGCAGAGGAGCCTGGCGGGCTGCAGGCCACAGGGTCGTAAAGAGTGGGACACCACTGAAGAGACTTCACACACACACACATACACAAAGAGAGGTTCATTACACCCTTCAAATTAAGACTCATTAACTAAATGATCAGGGCAGAGATGCTGGGGTCTTGCCTCCAAAACATGGTGTCCAGACTAGCAACTTTAGCATCATTTTATAAAGTCTCTCAGACCCTACCCCAGACCTGCTAAACTGCAAACTACTTTTTCCATGATACAGAAGTGATTTGTATGGACATTAAACTTTGAGAAGTGCTGCTTGAGGGCAATCAAATACGGCACAGATTTTTAGCCAGGATTTCACATTCACTATTATATCTTTGCTGGATTCATTTCCAAGAGACAAAATGCCTATTAAATACCCTAACAGAAAATACTTTAATAAGAACCTACTGTATAGCACAGGAAACTCAATACTCTGTAATGACCTATATGGGAAAAGAATCTAAAAGACTGGATATACATAACTCTGATTCACTTTCTGTACAGCAGAAACTAACACAACATTGTAAATCAGCCATACTGTAGTAAAAATTAATTTAAAAAACTTATTTCCACACAGAACCCTGCTTAAAAATACTTTAAGCCTTTTAAAAAATTTGGCTGCGTTCAGTGTTAGTTGCAGCAGGCAGGATATTTGATCTTCATTGCGGCATGTGGGATCTTTAGCTGTGCGTGCAAACTCCAAGTTGCAGCATGTGGAAACTAGTTCCCTGACCGATAACCAAGTCCAGGGTCCCTGCACTGGGAGTGTGGAGTCACTGGATCACCAGAGAAGTCTCAAGCCTTTACGTATAAAATGGAGATAGCAGGGGGAGGAGAAGGTGGTACCAACTAAGAGAGCAGCACTGAGATACACACTGCCACTGCTGGAGCAGCCGTGAAGAGATACCCCACGCCAAGGTAAGAGAAACCCAAGTAAGACGGTAAGTGTTGCAAAAGGGCATCAGAGGGCAGACACGCTGAAACCATACTCACAGAAAACTAGTCAATCTAATCACACTAGGACCACAGCCTTGTCTAACTCAATGAAACCAAGCCATGCCTGCCGGGCAACCCAAGACGGGGGGGTCATGGTGGAGAGGCCTGACAGAATGTGGTCCACTGGAGAAGGGAATGGCAAGCCACTTCAGTGTTCTTGCCTTGAGAACCCCATGAACAGTAGGAAAAGGCAAAATGATAGGATACCAAAAGAGGAACTCCCCAGGTCATTAGGTGCCCAATATGCTACTGGAGATCAGTGGAGAAATAACTCCAGAAAGAATGAAGGGATGGAGCCAAAGCAAAAAGAATACCCAGCTGTGGATGTGACTGGTGATAGAAGCAAGATCCGATGCTGTAAAGAGCAATATTGCATAGGAACCTGGAATGTCAGGTCCATGAATCAAGGCAAATTGGAAGTGGTCAAACAAGAGATGGCAAGTGTGAACGTCGACATTCTAGGAATCAGCGAACTAAAATGGACTGGAATGGGTGAATTTAACTCAGATGACCATTATATCTACTACTGTGGGCAGGAATCCCTCAGAAGAAATGGAGTAGCCATCATAGTCAACAAAAGAGTCCGAAATGCAGTACTTGGATGCGATCTCAAAAACGACAGAATGATCTCTGTTCGTCTCCAAGGCAAACCATTCAATATCACAGTTATCCAAGTCTATGCCCCAACCAGTAATGCTGAAGAAGCTGAAGTTGAACGGTTTTATGAAGACCTACAAGATCTTTTAGAACTAACATCAAAAAAGATGTCCTTTTCATTATAGGGGACTGGAATGCAAAAGTAGGAAGTCAAGAAACACCTGGAGTAACAGGCAAATTTGGCCTTGGAATGCGGAATGAAGCATGGCAAAGACTAATAGAGTTTTGCCAAGAAAATGCACTGGTCATAGCAAACACCTTCTTCCAACAACACAAGAGAAGACTCTACACATGGACATCACCAGATGGTCAACACCGAAATCAGATTGATTATATTCTTTGCAGCCAAAGATGGAGAAGCTCTATACAGTCAACAAAAACAAGACCAGGAGCTGACTGTGGCTCAGATCATGAACTCCTTATTGCCAAATTCAGACTTAAATTGAAGAAAGTAGGGAAAACCGCTAGACCATTCAGGTGACCTAAATCAAATCCCTTATGATTATACAGTGGAAGTGAGAAATAGATTTAACGGTCTAGATCTGATAGAGTGCCTGATGAACTATGGAATGAGGTTCGTGACATTGTACAGGAGACAGGGATCAAGACCATCCCCATGGAAAAGAAATGCAAAAAAGCAAAATGGCTGTCTGGGGAGGCCTTACAAATAGCTGTGAAAAGAAGAGAGGTGAAAAGCAAAGGAAAAAAGGAAAGATATAAGCATCTGAATGTAGAGTTCCAAAGAATAGCAAGAAGAGATCAGAAAGCCTTCTTCAGTGATCAATGCAAAGAAATAGAGGAAAACAACAGAATGGGAAAGACCAGAGATCTCTTCAAGAAAATTAGAGATACCAAGGGAACATTTCATGCAAAGATGGGCTCGATAAAGGACAGAAGTGGTCTGGACCTAACAGAAGCAGAAGATACTAACAAGAGGTGGCAAGAATACACTGAAGAACTGTACAAAAAAGATCTTCACGACCCAGATAATCATGATGGTATGATCACTAATCTAGAGTCAGACATCTTGGAATGTGAAGTCAAGTGGGCCTTAGAAAGCATCACTATGAACAAAGCTAGTGGAGGTGATGGAATTCCAGTTGAGCTGTTTAAAATCCTGAAAGATGATGCTGTGAAAGTGATGTACGCAATATGCCAGCAAGTTTGGAAAACTCAGCAGTGGCCACAGGACTGGAAAAGGTCAGTTTTCATTCTAATTCCAAAGAAAGGCAATGCCAAAGAATGCTCAAACTACCGCACAATTGCACTCATCTCACATGCTAGTAAAGTAAGGCTCAAAATTCTACAAGCCAGACTTCAGCAATACGTGAACCGTGAACTCCCTGATGTTCAAGCTGGTTTTAGAAAAGGCAGAGGAACCAGAGATTGAATTGCCAACATCTGCTGGATCATGGAAAAAGCAAGAGAGTTCCAGAAAAACATCTATTTCTGCTTTATTGACTATGCCAAAGCCTTTGACTGTGTGGATCACAATAAACTGTGGACAATTCTTCAAGAGATGGGAATACCAGACCACCTGACCTGCCTCTTGAGAAATCTGTATGCAGGTCAGGAAGCAACAGTTAGAACTGGACATGGAACAACAGACTGGTTCCAAATAGGAAAAGGAGTGCGTCAAGGCTGTATATTGTCACCCTGCTTATTTAACTTCTATGCAGAGTACATCATGAGAAACGCTGGACTGGAAGAAGCACAAGCTGGAATCAAGATTGCCGGGAGAAATATCAATAACCTCAGATATGCAGATGACACCACCCTTATGGCAGAAAGTGAAGAGGAGCTAAAAAGCCTCTTGATGAAAGTGAAAGAGGAGAGTGAAAAAGTTGGCTTGAAACTCAACATTCAGAAAATTAAGATCATGGCATCCGGTCCCATCACTTCATGGGAAATAGATGGGGAAACAGAAACAGTGTCAGACTTTATTTTTGGGGCCTCCAAAATCACTGCAGATGGTGACTGCAGCCATGAAATTAAAAGACACTTACTCCTTGGAAGAAAAATTATGACCAACCTAGATAGTATATTCAAAAGCAGAGACATTACTTTGCTGACTAAGGTCCGTCTAGTCAAGGCTATGGTTTTTCCTGTGGTCATGTATGGATGTGAGAGTTGGACTGTGAAGAAAGCTGAGCGCCGAAATATTGATGCTTTTGAACTGTGGTGTTGGAGAAGACTCTTGAGAGTCCCTTGGACTGCAAGGAGATCCAACCAGTCCATTCTGAAGGAGATCAACCTGGGATTTCTTTGGAAGGAATGATGCTAAAGCTGAAACTCCAGTACTTTGGCCACCTCATGCGAAGAGTTGACTCATTGGAAAAGACTCTGATGCTGGGAGGGATTGGGGGCAGGAGGAGAAGGGGATGACAGAGGATGAGATGGCTGGATGGCATCACGGACTCGATGGACGTGAGTCTGAGTGAACTCCGGGAGCTGGTGATGGACAGGGAGGCCTGGCGTGCTGTGATTCATGGGGTCGCAAAGAGTCGGACACGACTGAGCGACTGAACTGAACTGAACTGAACTGAACTGACTGATGTGTCACTAGACAGCTAATGGGAAGCCGCTGCATAGCACCGCGAGCTCAGCCTGGGGCTCTGTGACGACCTAGAAGGGTGGGATGGGGGCGGCGCGAGGGAGGTCCAAGAAGGAGGGGGCACATGATACTTACGGCTGATTCATGCTGTCGTATGGCGAAAAACCAACATGACATTGTTTTTTTTTTAATTAACTAATTAAATTTTTGGAGGCTAATTACAATGCTGTAGTGGTTTTGCCATACATTGGCATGAATCTGCCACGGGTGTACACGTGTTCCCCATCCTGAACCCCCCTCTCACCTCCCTCCCCATCCCATCCCTCTGGGTCATCCCAGTGCACCAGCCCTGAGCACCCTGTATCATGCATTGAACCTGGACTGGCAATTCGTTTCACATATGATAATATACAGGTTTCAATGCCATTCTCCCAAACCATCCCACCCTTGCCCTCTCCCACAGAGTCCAAAAGACTGTTCTATACATCTGTGTCTCTTTTGCTGTCTTGCATACAGGGTTATTGTTACCATTTTTCTAAATTCCATATATATGCGTTAGTATACTGTATTGGTGTTTTTCTTTCTGGCTTACTTCACTCTGTATAATAGGCTCCAGTTTCATTCACCTCATTAGAACTGATTCAAATGTATTCTTTTTAACGGCTGAGTAATACTCCATTGTATATATGTACCACAGCTTTCTTATCCATTCATCTGCTGATGGGCATCTAGGTTGCTTCCATGTCCTGGCTATTATAAACAGTGCTGTGATGAACATTGGGGTACATGTGTCTCTTTCAATTCTGGTTTCCTTGGTGTGTATGCCCAGCAGTGGGATTGCTGGGTCATAAGGCAGTTCTATTTCTAGTTTTTTAAGGAATCTCCACACTGTTCTCCATAGTTGGTGTACTAGTTTGCATTCCCACCAACAGTGTAAGAGGGTTCCCTTTTCTCCACACCCTCTCCAGCATTTATTGCTTGTAGACTTTTGGATCGCAGCCATTCTGACTGGTGTGAAATGGTACCTCATTGTGGTTTTGATTTGCATTTCTCTGATAATGAGTGATGTTGAGCATCTTTTCATGTGTTCCAACACGACATTGTAAAGCAATTATCCTCCAATTTAAAAAAATGGAGATGTGAGCCTCTCACAATAGTTTCCATTTTGACACTATCTTCTATTTATCAGTAGACTGCATTTAAATCTAATCATATAACCTACTTCATAAAGGTAGAAATCTCCTTTGTTAATTCTTAACTTTGACTCACGTTAGAATTACACAGTGAGCTTGAGAAGTATTGACGACTGGGTTTCACTCCTGGAGATTGGGATTTAATTGATGTGGTTGTAGGTTATTGTTGTTAAGTCACGTCTGACTCTTTTGGGACTCCGTGGACTGTTGCCTGCCAGGCTTCTCTGTCCATGGGATTTCCCAGGCAAGAATACTGGAGTGGGTTGCCACTTCCTTCTCTAGGAGATCTTTCCCGACCGAGGGATTGAACCCGAACCTCCTATATTTGCAGGCGGATTCTTTACTGCTGAGCCACATGGGAAACCCAGTTGCAGGTTAGGTCTGAGTATTTGCAAATATCTTCCAGATGATTCTAATATGCAGCCAAAGTTGAAAGTTAAATTCAAATTGAAAACCACTATATTTAACGGTGACAACATCTGCTCTCTTCAGACATTCTGTACAGCTCCCACAGATGGGTAAAGTAAGAATGGTCAGAAGATCCTAGTTTGATTGAATCATCTTCAAAATATAGCTAATAAATACAAGAAGATTAATGGCCTGGAGGGGAAAAATAAATTACAAGTAAGGAGATGGGGAAGGCGAGAATAAACCCAGTGCCATGGGGTTGCAGTCAGAGGTACTGTTGGAAATTCATTACTTTTTAATATAATTGAATAGATATATCCATAGACATATAGTTGTGATATCTCTATAAAATTAGGGTCCTGAAAGGCTTAGGACAGGCTGAGGAACTGACAGGAGGCTAAAGAGACATGACAACTACGCTCAACACATGAGCCCGGATTTGATTCTTGGGTCATGATTGGGACATCAATAAGTTGGATGGATGCTATTTCTTGATGTTGCTGGTCATCTTAGAGTTACGTGAAAGAGTGGTCTTGTACTTAGAAAATACACCCTGAAAGATTAAGGGATGATGAGCAACTCGGTCCACATACTCTCAGATGGTTCTGCTAGGGTGCAGGAGGGCTCCCCAACTAAGCCACAATGGCATAGTGATTAGTTTGAATTAAAGTTACTTAAAACACAACCAGCAAGAGTGACACTCTGACCTTCATTTTTGTTCCCCAGAAAGCAGAAAATAAATCTCTCATGAGAAAGGTGTACCCCCTGCATCCAAGGGTAAGACACCCTTTTCACCAGAGAGAGGGAATTTGGGTCAAGAAACTTGTATAAACCTTATTACTTCTTGAATTTACTACCAGGGACAAACTGCTTAGATTGCTCACTAATTGAGCACACAAGACCCAAGTTTCTTTGTCCTGTCAATTCATCTCTATTGTTTCTTTCTCTAAAGGGTATAAAAGTTGCCTGCTTTTAATGTTTTTATAGCTTAAGTTACAAAGGTAATATTAAGACATATATACAATTTGTTGAAAAACCAAGAGAAAATCCTATGGATCATCTGTAAAGTAATACAATTATTTCTGAAGCAGACTTAAAAGTTGCCAAAATTAAATTTAGCATTTGCCACCAATTTAAGACAAATACTGTAATTTATAAAAAACATATTGAAAAAGAAAAAAGTTTGCTTTGGCCACTATTTAGGTTCTCATTTCTATGGGACCTCTGTGCACCTGAATTGACATTTGTATTTTCTGTTAATCTGTTTTGTGTCAATTTTATTATTAGTCCAGCTAGAAGAATTCAAGAGGGGTGGCGGGGAAATTTCCCTTACTTGACAGTTCAAAAACATTTATGGGAGTTCTGTGTACTTTTTCGGCTACTTTCATATAAGTTGGATTTTTTTTTTTTTTCAAAATAAACAGCTTTCAAAAGTAATCAGATGTCACTTCTCTGCTTGAACTCTTCTCCCAGAACTTATGTCCCACACAGACTTCCTTGTGAATGTTCAGAGTCACTTTATTCACAATGGTCCCAAACCGGAAAGAACTCAAAATGCCCATCCACTTGCAGAACAAACTGCTGATCCCCGCAATAGAGATACACCTCAAAAGCATTCTAGCGGACTCCCTTGGAGATGCAGTAGATGGGAATCCACCTGCCGATTCGGGGGCCCAGGCTTGATCCCTGGTCTGGGAGGAGTCCACAGGCAGAGGAGCATCTAAGCCCATGTGCCTAGAGCCTGTGCTCCACAGCGAGAGAAGCCACCACAAGGGAAGCCTGGTGCACCGCAGTGAAGAGGAGCCCCCGCTCGCCACAACCAGAGAAAGCCTGTGCGGCAGAGAAGATCCAGCACAACTAAAAATAAGAATAGCAGTAATAGCAACAAAAAAACATTCTACGAACTTCCCTGGTGGTTCAGGGGTTAAGACTTCACACTTCCACTGCAGGGGGTGGGGTTCAGTCCTTGGTTAGGCAACTAGGATCCCACATGCTGCCCAAAAATTAAATAAGAGCATTCTAGACAGGGCACAGTTGCAGCAATAGAAAGCAGATGGGTGGTTGCCTAGGGTTGGGATGGGGACACTGACTGCAAACACAAGGGAGCCCTTTCTCTGAGGCGTGACGGAATGCTCTGTACCTTATGACCTTCGCACAACTGTATACAACTGCCAAAACTCACCAAATACTAAAATGGGTGAATGCTACCACTGTAAGTAACTCAGTTTACAAAATCCTCTAATACTTCCCCATTTCTGAGTGCAAGCATGCCCTTAAAATGGCCTACACAATCCCCTTTTCCATCCACCCTCTCCCTCCGACACCAACCAATGTGGCCAACTTCCCCTTAAACAGCCACTCAGGGCAGAGCCAGTCTGTATTCTGAGACTAAGTACAGTCACTGAGAGCAAGCAGTGAGAAAAATGTACTAGCAACTGGGACTGCTGTCAACATACAAGAGCAGTCTTTTTTTCTAGTAGCTCAGTTAATATATTTTATGGATGTACATGACCTTGACAACTAAAAAGTTATTCATAAGAGTCAGACTCTGCAAGTGGTAAAGTTTAAGGAATAGAAACTATTTTGCTTTTTCCTTACATACACGTGGTAAAAATCTACATAAGCCTAAAAAGTGGTTTTAACATAAATATATTCCACAAATACATTAAAAAAATCTAAGTGATAAAGAAAAGTCTTATTTCAGAAAATATTAAAACAGGAACACAAAAAGTGATCACAAGGGTCACTTTACCATGTGCTATACATAAAAAATTGTCTGCTTCTAAAGACACCCATGGTTTTGCTAGCAGAGGACTAAACTGATAGCCTTAAGTAGATATCAAACATTACAGAAAATGAACTTTGGAAATACCTGAGTATTGGTGTTTAAGAAACACAATGAGGCAGCAAGATTAGGATTAGCAACCACTGGATTAGACTGCTAGTCTTCAAAAAGATTAAACATCTTTCCTTTGGAGGTCATTCAATCAAGAGGTATTAACTGAGCTGGTATTCCTTAGGAAAACACCCTATCTCAAGAGGGTAGAGTATAAGATGTGAAGTCTTAAGACAATATTCCCTTTTTCTCTGTTTTCCCAGAAAACATTTAATATAGTTACTCTTAAATGGTCTTTATTCAAGTAAAAAATGAATGAAAAGATTTGTGAAATGCCTACTACTGGCTCATTTATTTGACTCTGAAGATGAAATTCAGATCCTGCCCAGGTCTCATTTTCTTCTAATATGCAGGATGACCATCATTACAATTATTAGTACAAGTAAAAGTATTAGTACAAGTAGTAGTAAAAAAGGGACTTCCCTGGTGGTGCAGCGGTTAAGACTCTGTGCTCCCGAAGCAGCAGGGCTGGGTTTGATTCATTATCAGGGAACTAGATCCTACCTGCCACAACCAAAGATCCCACATGCTGCAACTAAGACTCAGTGCAGCCAAATAAATAAATACATGAATGAATAACACACAAAAATAAGCCCCAGGATGGCAGTTCATATGCATAAAAAAAATAACACAGAAAATCTAATCAAGCGCTTGATCTAATTCTTTTACTTTTTTTAAAGTGTCTCTACCATTAGCTGCTCCAAGATAACACTGGAAAAGCATCCCAGTACAGTTTTATATACCTTAAGATGTGTGCTAGACTGGCACCAGCATTTGATGATAAGGCAGTGGGTCAATAAATGAAATACTAGGTAGGGAATACAAATAAAAATTTTATTGTACAAAATTAAGGCCTTCACAGTTCACTAAGGCTAAACAGAGACTACGTAACCTTTTAAATCCTTTACAAAAAGCTCACATACACTTCCCCTTTCCCAACTATTAAAATGAACTGATCAAATGTTATCAAAACGAAAGCTATAAATAACACTGAGTCCTTTAAAGACAGCTATCCCAATGTTATTTTTTGGCATAGGTGATCTTCATGGCATGGGACGGTGTGATCTTAAATCCCTGCAGCGCATCCCTAGCAGCTCCAGCCTGTCCATCATTTTCAAATTCAACAAAAGCGATGTCA
>NW_024070194.1:72247099-72296440 GCF_014754425.2 Oryx dammah
CAGCTCCAGCCTGTCCATCATTTTCAAATTCAACAAAAGCGATGTCATGCCTCCCAGGCACCAAACGTACTTCCTTGAAACCAGGGAACCTATAACGAATGAAAACAATGCTTATATATGTAAACAACTTATATATATGCAAATATAGAAATGACATCAAATACAAAATGTCTATTCTGTATTTAAATTTGTTAAGCAACATCATGATATACGTCCAGGAAAATGATCACATCCCACCAAGAATCCTGAGTGGGATGAAAGAGCCTGAAAGATAAGTAATACCATGGAAAGAACTGCGGCAATCATGTAAGCTAATTCTGTTTCTGTCACTTCATCAAAGCTCTGTCTTCTAGTTTCCTTATCAACTAGAATTAATAATTCAAACGCTAGAGGTAGTTCAGCTTATTTGCTTAATCTGCATACTGGTTTCAATTCATGATTAATCCTGGAGCAAATCAATGAAGCCGTAAGGAATTACTGTGTGATATACAGATGGGTTCAACGCAGGGAAGTGCTGTCTGTCCCGTCAGGAGGCGCTCAGAACACAGGCTGTTCATGAAAACACTTACTGATTGAATAGCATGGAGAGCATCATCTCATTAGTCTCTTCTGGTAGATTGTTAAGGAATAAAATATAGTTTGGAGGGTAATCAGGAACCTATTAAAAAGAAAAGGCCAAGTTAACTTAGAAGTATAAAAAGTGTAACAGGTCACTCTGGCTGTTACATTTAAATCTAAACTTCAGAGAATTACATTCCACAGTTTAAGGCTTATGAAATCTTACCGCATCAAGCTCTAAAGGTGAAAACCAGGGACACCGGAGAAGTAAACAAAACCTAACAGTAGTTAAGACTGACATTCAGATCACTTAGGAAATATCTGGAAGATTATAAATCTTATCAACAGTTTTTAAGTATTAAGTATTTAATTAACAGTATTTAAAATAATATTTAAGTTTTAAGTATCTGGAGGCAGCTGGAATAGAAGGCTTTTGTCATCTGGATTACATAACTGGTCTTAACAAAACCAGAGATGGCATTGGTGTCACCCGTCCTCAGCTGCTTAACCCTCAGATACTCAATCCTACTGCATACTACCTCCCAGTGTGTGAGAAAATTAAAAAAAAAAAAAAAGATTTCCACTTAGTGCTACAACTAAGGAGCCCATGCTCTGCAACAAGAGAAGCCACTACAATGAGAAGCCCGCACACCGCAGCTAGAGTATAGCCCCCACTCACCACAACTAGAGAAAGTTTGTGCATAGCAACGAAGACCCAACGTAGCCAAAAATAAATAAATTAAAAAAGAAAGAGAGAAAGTTTCCTTGTAGAACCTATATTTGGCGATTTTTAATGTTTTTCCCAAGTAAATGAGAGTAAATTTCATGGGAGAAAAAAGATGAAATGTAAAGAACTTAGGGCTTAGAGAAGTACGTGCTGGACTATAGTTGCTGAAAGACTTCAAAGTAGTAGGGAATGCAAGAAACTTAAAATCAGAGGAGGAAAACCTCAGTGGTGCAAGGAATTCCCTGGATGTAAGGATCCTGTCAGACCCTAGTACCTAAGGGACCAAGTGGGAAACCATCAGTGTATAACTCAAGATTTCTGAGGCCTTTATTGGGAAGACTTAGTAGAGTTTCCTGATGAATCTATATTGTGCTAAGTTGCTTCAGCTGTGTCTGACTCTTTGCAACCACATGGACTATAGCCACCAGGGTCCTCGGCCCCCGGAATTCTCCAGGCAAGAAAGCTGGAGCGGTTGGTTGGCCATTCCCTCCTCCGGGGGCCTTCCCAGTCCTGGGACAGAACCCACGCCTCCTGCAGCCCCTGCGCTGCAGGCGGGCCCGATGCCGTGGGGTCACTGGGTAGAGATCTCTACCAGGAGACTTCAGTATACATGTACCGAGGGAATAAGAACAAAGGTACCTAGAGAACAACTCTGCTCTTTGAGAAAAGATGGGTTAGTGCTTTAGCCAATGGGAATGGATTCTAAGCAACAAGCCTGAAAAGCTCTGGGCCACATCATGTGAAGAAAACCACCATTCTGCTTCTTATTTTTATAGAACTTAGAATATATTGCTTAATCCTGTCACTGATCATTGTGGGAAGCAAGAAATAAAGTCAGGTTTTGTTTTCTTCTTTTTAAAGAAAAATAAAATGTTTTGAGGAAGAAGGTTCCATATTTTTGTGGCTTACAGATGGAATCATTTTCAGTTTTTGGAGACATGAGGGTTGTTGTACATTACTGCTATTGTTTTGTAATTTTATTTTAAAGTAAGTATCACATGGGAAAAAATCTTACCTGAGGATTTGGTGTTGCATTTCCTTGGGTATTAGCTGAATTTGGTGTTCCCTAAAGGAAAAAGAGTGAGAAACAGTTAAAACTTCCAATCCCTCTGAAAAAGTAACAAGTGTTTAAAATCACTGCACTAAAAATAAGATTAACATAGATTTTTTTATTCCATTTTGAGAATTTACATCTTAAAACTCTGACTCAAACATTTATGTATTTCTAACTTGTCAAATATTTTTGAAAGGTCTGTATCATAAAAGTCAACCTCTAAGTTTCAAAATTATGGAGAAATATATAGGAGAAAAACCAAGGACCAGCCTTTCTCACTTTTCTTTTTTTAAAACAACTAGAAAAAAAACTCAAGCATTATACTTATTAAAACTGATTTCTAATTACTTTCAATCCCAAAGTAACTAGTTCTTGGATGATAATTTCACCTTTATCTGGAATTTTTAAATTAGATTTTTGAATTTATGAACTGTTCAAAGAAGGCTGATTTCAGTGGAATACTAAATAAAGATAAAATCTATAGTATTATTTATACACGGAACTTGAAAAATAAGCCAACAGATATTAACATATTTTGGATAATGATGGAGTTAAACATCATGCAAATTCAAATAAAACTGTCTGATATACAACAAAATATGAACTTTTGCCCATCTTACCTGACCAGGCTTTTTGTTCACAGTTGTTGCAGTCTGTTCCACAGTTTTGGCTTTCTTCTTTTCTTTTTTCTTTTCTTTGTCAGCAAAAGTGCCACGCATTTTAGATATTATATCAGAATCTGTTT
Source organism: Oryx dammah (assembly GCF_014754425.2). NCBI lineage: Eukaryota > Metazoa > Chordata > Mammalia > Artiodactyla > Bovidae > Oryx > Oryx dammah. The sequence continues at coordinate 72,250,184 of NW_024070194.1, forward strand.
TGGCATACTGGATTCGCTGTTTTAATTATTTTAAAAAAAGTTATTTTTCATCTACACTTGTCATTAATATTTCAAATTTCATTACACAAATATGAGCTAATTTTAAACACATCCTGAAGGAAATCTATCAAGTATGCTGAGTACCAACAGAAAATAAATTGTGGCCCTGATTTGCAACTGAGACAAGGTTAGATTCAACTGTGTTTATTTGAAGAACCACAGATCTTCATATGGGAGAAACAGGACTTGGAAAAATCTGCACCACTGATCCTCTCCATTAAAAGACAGAAAAGAGTGCACTGGAAAGCTGTCTATGCCTTATAGGAACACTCGACAGGTCAAGATGTGCATGGAGTTTGTTACTTCTCAAGTTAAAGTACTTAAGACTGAGAATGACTTTCCTTTGAATCTGGAATATTACTTTTAAATGAAATAATGAATAGTGGCATCAACTTAAATTTTAAAAGCTTTGAAAGGAAATAAGATGACATCATAGCTGTGCAACCAGGCCACCTGCATGAATAATACGCCACACGCAGCATAAAACTTTTCTTTCCTGGGGTCCAGAAAGCTGAAACTATCTCTCTGATCATATGGAAACACCAGTTCTACCAATTCCTCTCTATGGTTGTCTTCTATGGCAAGAAATTGATTTCAGTATGAAGAGAAAAAGTGACATTTTACAATATACAGGTTTGCTAATGTACAGCTCAGGGAACTTTACTCAGTACTTTGTGACCTAAAATGGGAGGGAAATCCAAAAAAGAGGGGATGTATGTATACATAGGGCTGATTCACTTTGCTGTATAGTAGAAACTAACACAACAGTGCAAAGCAACTATACTCCAATAGAAATTAATTTTTAAAAATAATGAAGATTTGTAAAAAAAAAAAAAAATGAAGGTTTGAAAATAAAGAATTTGTTAAAACCAAGAGCAGCCCTTTCCTTTCTTTTATGTTAACTAGAGATGACTATATGGAGGAAACAAGAGGAGAGCAAGCCTCTCACATCTCCATCCCTTCAGTCAGTCAGTTCAGTTGCTCATTTGTGTCCAATTCTTTGAACTCTGTGGACCACAGCACGCCAGGCCTCCCTGTCCATCACCAACTACCGGAACTTACTCAAACTCAGGTCTGTTGAGTCAGTGATGCCATCCAACCATCTTATCCTTTGCCGTCCCCTTCAATCTTTCCCAGCATCAGGGTCTTTTCCAGTGAGTCAGTTCTTTGCATCAGGTGGACAAAATATTGGAGTTTCAGCTTCAGCATCAGTCCTTCCAATGAATTTTCAGGACTGATTTCCTTTAGGATGGACTGGTTGGATCTTCTTGCAGTGCAAGGGACTCTCAAGAGTCTTCTCCAACATCACAGTTTAAAAGCATCAATTCTTCAGCACTCAGCTTTCTTTATAGTCCAACTTTCACATCCATACATGACTACTGGAAAAACCATAGCTTTGACTAGATGGCCTTTGTTGGCAGGGTAATGTCTCTGCTTTTTAATATGCTGTCTAGGTTGGTCATAACTTTTCTTCCAACGAGCAAGTGTCTTTTAATTTCATGGCTGCAGTCACCATCTGCAGTGATTTTGGCGGCCCCCAAAATAAAGTCTGTCACTGTTTCCACTGTTTCCCTATCTATTTGCCATGAAGTGATGGAAGCGGATGCCATGATCTTAACTTTTCAATGTTCAGTTTTAAGCTAGCTTTTTTGCTCTCCTCTTTTGCTTTCATCAAGAGGTTCTTTAGTTCTTCTTCACTTTCTGCCATAAGGGTGGTGTCATCTGTGTATCTGAGGTTATTGATATTTCTCCTGGCAATACCGATTCCAGCTTGTGCTTCTTCCAGCCCAGCGTTTCTCATGATGTACTCTGCATAGAAGTTAAATAAGCAGGGTGACAATATACAGCCTTGATGTACTCCTTTTCCTATTTGGAACCAGTCTGTTGTTCCATGTCCAGTTCTAGCTGTTCCATCCTGACCTGCATACAGGTTTCTCAAAAGACAGATCAGGAGGTCTGGTATTCCCATCTGTTTAAGACTTTCCCACAGTTTGCTGTGATACACATAGTCAAAGGTTTTCGCGTAGTCAATAAAGTAAAAGTAGATTTTTTTTTTTTTAACTCTCTGGCTTTTTTGATGATCCAAAAGATGTTGGCAATTTGATTTCTGGTTCCTCTGCCTTTTCTAAATCCAGCTTGAACATCTGGAAGTTCACGTTTCACGTACTGTTGAAGCCTGGCTTGGAGAATTTTGAGCAGTACTTTGCTAGTGTGTGAGATGAGTGCAATTGTGTGGTAGTCTGAGCATTCTTTGGCACTGCCTTTCTTTGGTACTGGAATGAAAACTGACCTTTACCAGTCCTGTGGCCACTGCTGAGTTTTCCAAATTTGCTGGCATAGTGAGTGCAGCACTTTCACAGAATCATCTTTTAGGACTGGAAATAGCTCAGCTGGAATTCCATCACTTCCACTAGCTTTGTTTATAGTGATGCTTCCTAAGGCCCACTTGACTTCACATTCCAGGATGTCTGGCTCTAGGTGAGTGATCACACCATCGTGATTATCTGGGTCGTGAAGATCTTTTTTGTACAGTTCTTCTGTGTAGTCTTGCCATCTCTTCTTAATATCTTCTGATTCTGTTAGGTCCATACCACTTCTGTCCTTTACTGTGCCCATCTTTGTATGAAATGTTCCCTTGGTATCGCTAAATTTTCTTGAAAAGATCTCTAGTCTTTCCCATTCTATTGTTTTCCTCTATTTCTTTGCATTGATCACCGAGGAAGGCTTTCTTATTTCTTCTTGCTATTCTTTGAAACTCTGCATTCAAATGGGTATCTCTTTCCTTTTTTCCTCTGCCTTTCACTTCTCTTCTCTTCACAGCTATTTGTGAGGCCTCCTCAACCATTTTGCCTTTTTGCATTTCTTTTTCTTGGGGATGGTCTTGATCCCTGTCTCCTGTACAATGTCACGAACCTCCATCCATAGTTCTTCAGGCACTTTATCAGATCTAATCCCTAATCTATTTCTCACTTCCACTGTATAATCATAAGGGATTTGATTTAGGTCATACCTGGATGGTCCAGTAGTTTTCCATACTTTCTTCAATTGAAGTCTGAATTTGGCAGTAAGGAGTTCATGATCTGAGTTACACTCAGCTCCCGGTCTTGTTTTTCCTGACTGTATAGAGCTTGTCCATCTTTGGCTGCAAAGAATATAATTAATCTGATTTCAGTACTGACCATATAGTGATGTCCATGTGTAGAGTCTTGTGTTGTTGGAAGAGGGTGTTTGCTATAACCAGTGCGTTCTCTTGGCAAAATTCTATTAGCCTTTGCCCCGCTTCATTCTGTACAAGGCCAAATTTGCTTGTTACTCCAGGTGTTTCTTGACTTCCTATTTTTGCATTCCAGTCCTCTATAATGAAAAGGACATCTTTTGGGGGTGTTAGTTCTAGAAGGTCTTGTAGGTCTTCACAGAACCGTTCAACTTCAGCTTCTTCAGCTTTACTGGTCAGGGCATTACAATGGTCATCTGAGTTAAATTCACCCACTCCAGTCCATTTTAGTTTGCTGATTCCTAAAATGTTGACGTTCACTCTTGCCATCTCCTGTTTGACCACTTTCAATTTGCCTTAATTCATGGACCTAACATTCCAGGTTCCTATGCAATATTGCTCTTTACAGCATCAGACTTTACTTCCATCACCAGTCACATCCACAACTGGGTGCTGGTTTTGCTTTGGCTCTGTCTCTTCACTCTTTCTGGAGTTATTTTTCCACTAGTCTCCAGTAGTATACTGGGCACCTACCAACCTGGGGAGTTCATCTTTCAGTTTCCTATCTTTGCCTTTTCATACTCCATCCCTTAGGCTTCCTCTGATTGCAGGACTTCCTCCAAGTGGACTTAACCCTGCCAGCAACTTTGTTAGTCTTGCACATCATCATCTAGCCAAAAGGAGCAGATCTGGGCTAACTCTGACTTGGTCCAGGGATTTTCTCCCAACTCCCCTGGGTCTTCAACCTTCTTCTGACCTGAGAAGATCTTGTGTGATCTTGTACTTGTCCCTATGGCCTGTGAAAATCTCTCACCTCAGCCCTCGCTCTTAGCTGGCTGGTCTAGAGCAGCAGTTCTCAACTTGAGGAGAATCTGCCCACCAGAACACAGCTGGCACTGCTGGCTGGAGACACTGCATCGTCACGCTAAGTGGGCAGAGGCCAGACATGCTGTTAAACACTCTCCAATGAACCAGAAAGCCCAAACAATAAAAAAAAATTATTCAGTTCAAAATGTCAATAGTGCCAGTGTTGAAAAATAGTAGACTAAATACTGATGAGAGATAAAAATTCACCCAGAGCTTAGAGAAGGTGCAGGATTTACATTTATACCAGGGATTTCAAGACAGACACCCTTAGGAAGATGGTTTCACTTTACTGAGGTATTTTTGGAATTAAAGAATCAAATGTCCTTGAATCACAGAGAATAATTTTGTTCTGAGTTCCAAGTCATAGACAATTTTGCTCATTTCTGATCTTGTATGTTGGCGTTAAAATAAAAGAGCAACTGAAACCACCTAAGTAAATATAGACAAGATAGCTCAAGGAACATTCTTTCCCTCTTCCAGGATGCTGGAGATCTGGCAGTACCTCCTACTTTCCTGAAGGCAGAGAAGAGACCTCCTAAAATACCTCCAATATGAGATCAGTCTAATGGGCTTGTCCCTTTGATTTTCAGTAACTAGCTGGCAAGGTGAAGCCAGTGCCAAATGCAGCAAACAATTTCCAGCTTTCCTGGCCTTCAATCCCAGGCATATGCAAACGTGTCATCCCAACTTAACAAACAGTCCTAAAACCCTTTATGGGAATAAATGGTTTTTCCATACTAACGTAATTTCAGGTTTAAACTAAAACCCAGTCTTATGCTACTACCAGCTGAGATCTCAATTATGCTAGTTCTTCATGCTACTGAAAAAGATAAACTGGTTTCAGGAAATGCCAATTTACTGTAAGTTGGGGTAGGTAGGTAGGTACTACCCCTTCTCAGTTTTTCTGGAATACGACTTTCCAAACATACGATGGTGGGAAACAGTTAGGTGGGAAATGATGGGAAAAGGAGAGTCGGATAGAGGATGGGCAGAAGATGTGCGGCAGTTTAACAGACAAAAAGTGCTCAGTCCTGAATTAAACAGTGCAGTACCGAGGTCCTTGGAGTGCTGACTATGCCAACACTGCCTGGTATTCTGCATTAGGTCTTCTTAGGACATAGACAAACCCTTCCATCTGCACACCTTCTGTGGCTGCTTCTCCAACTATAAAGGCAGTTTAAGGAGCTGCAAAAGAGATCATCTGGCTCGTAAAGCCTAAAATATTTACTATCTGGCCCTTTACAGATCAGATGCCTATCCTAATAGACGGGGAAAAAAAAAATCACAATATTGGATGTCAGCATGTTAGCTTTCAAGTCCTGACGATGCCACTGGTTACAGTAACATAAGATTTCTGTGCCTGATTTTTAATTTGTAAAAAGAGATCACAGTGGTATTCTACACTGCAGATTATGGGCCAAATCCAGCCCATGGCCTGTTTTTGTATGGCCTATGAGTTAAGAACTTTTTTCTTTCTTTTTACAATTTTTAAAGGATTATTTAAAAACCACACACACACACACACACACACACACACAAGAATGTGCAATACAAACTCTATGTGGTCCACAAAGCTTATATTATCTAGTCCTTTATAAAAGAGTTTTTGCTTGCCTGTAAATTTGACCAAAAAATATTCAGTCTGCTTATTCTTTTTTTTTTTTTTTTAAATAGGTGCTGAAACGGAACATGCACAAAAAGCCAGTTAATGGCAGAACCAGAATAAGAACATGGGACCCTGAAACTCTCGGCCTCGGCTCTTTCCCCAACACCCCTTCCCATCACATTCCAGTTCCAGAAGAAAAGCACCAAAATCCATACCCAAGGTAGAATGTACCCATTCAAACACCAAGAGACCTCTGGATTATATACTCTGTCTCCAGCCTGATCCAATCCTCTACCATCTCTGACTTATACCAATGCCTCCTGAGTTCCCTACTTCCCTTCCCACAATTCAACTTTGACCCAACAGCTAAATGTGAAATCTCAGGTCACTCCTGAGTTTAAAACTGTCAGATCAGTGCTTTGACTGCATAGCTTCTAAAGTACAGTATTTCACTATGGTATTTTTTGAAACTTCGGACTGGATTTCCTCTTTGACTCACCATTTTTGTTTTGTGTTGTTTTACAAGTTTACAAACAGAGGTTTGTTTTTAATCTTCTGAGTAATTAATTTCTAGTTCTTAGTTCTTTTGAGAGGACAGTATTGCCTATACTGCCATTGTTCTTAAAATATTCTACATCTCCGTGTATTTTGCTTTTGCCCATCTGAACCGTCATAACTCAAAAAGTGAATATTATAAACTCTACTACTAATGTGTTTCTATAAAAATAAATACATAAATAAACCCCAACCCACTACACACAAGGCAGAAAGCAACAGCCACACTGTCAAGGTTATATTTACAAATCTACCATACCATTAATAGTGATTAAAGCCAAAATAAGATTGATTTACCATTGGTTTGCCATAAAATGGAAATCCTTGTAACTGTCTCAAGGCATTTGTAGATGAGCCCAGTTCCTTAAATATAACAAAGGCTTGTCCCCTCATCTTCATGGTCTTCAAAGCAACGATATCTACCACGTGGCCAAACTGAGAAAACAGGGCATACAGGGATCTCTTCAATTCTGCACAAAATTAGAGGGGAAACAAGGCATCTGTGGATGAAACTATGACTGAAATTCTTCTTAAAATGACATTGCACTGAATGCACTCTGCTCATTTATTTATACAAAGTTACATATTTTAATAACATACTATTCCCAATGGCTGTTTAATTTTAAGAGTTTCAGAAATGATTTCATCTGAGTGAAAACAGATTCAACACATCTTCAGCCCCTACTTATTTTAAATCTTTAAAAAGCCTTAAAGTCTTTACACAATAAGGGATAAACCATTATTTCAGGGAGTGAGAAAGATGACTAGATGAGAACTTTTGAAGGTGTAAAATTTTTAAGATGGTAGTAAATAAACACACTAGTTTTTTAAAAAACACTTACCTTCCTTTTTAATTTTGTCATTCATATTGTTGATATAAATTGTATGATTTGGTCTGATATCCATGTTTTGTGTTAAACTGTTCCAATAGCCTAAAAAGACAATAAATATTCTGTTACTAAATAGGGAGGATTCGTTCACGTCATAGGGTGGCATTAAGGACACAGAACAAAGGTACTGACTTTTCAATTCTTTCAGCCCCAAATGTCAGTTTGAAAACTGAAAATATCAGTTTGGGGGTAGTCTTTAAAACCTCTCCAAAACTTGCTAGCCCTCCTTTTTAAAGAAAAGAACAGTTCTCAGGCCGAAAACTTGGTGCCGCACCATTATCTAGTCAATTTTTAATAATATTCCTTTATTCCATACTTTTATTTTTATAACCTATTTCTTTTATGACAAATGAGACTTTTTTTTCCATCTGCCTAATGAAACAACTTTTCCTTTTAAACAATATTTAAAAATTGAATAGATTTGGTGAAAAATGAAAAAACAAGCTAACAAATGCACGTTCAGTAAAAATCATAAGATACAGAACATTAATGAAATTTGCCAAGAATCCTTTCATGGGTACTCTCATAAAGCACTTCCATATTATTGCTTAATTTACACACACCATCACCAACAGTCCTGACTCCAAAGTCAAATGGAACCGACTTGAAACGCTGGTACAGTACACCATGATGGTTAAAAACTCAGCATCTAGTGCCAGTGGATTTGAATTCAAATCTTTCTATGCTTCTTACTAGCTGCTTGACTGATGGCAAGTTCCTTAATTTCACAGGTTCATATCTGTAAAATGGGGATGGTGATTTGCCTAATAGAGCTCAGAAGACTAAATGAGATACAATTCTTTGCAGCTTTAGAATGAGCAGTAAGCACTTACAACAGCTGTCACTGCTGTTTATCACAGAATAAAGCACGGATTCCCAGGTGGCTCAGTGGTAAAGCATCGGCCTATCAACGCAGGAGACGCGGCCCGAACCATGGGTCACGAAGATCCCCTGAAGGAAATGGCAACCCACTCCAGTATTCTTGCCTGGGAAATCCCATGGATAGAGGAGCCTGGCGGAATACAGTCCATGGGGTCGCAAAGAGTGGAACATGATTTAGCGACGAAACAAGAAGTTAATCCAAGTTCTTTCCCACGGTTACACAGGTGATACGCAGGAGGCCTGAAAATTCAACCCTTGTTTTCTGTCTCTTGCACTTTTATTTCAAACCCACCAGACTATTTCATTTTCCCCACTCTTTTAGTCGCGAATTGGGACCTTTCTTTATTCCCTGATAACCCACATATACCTTCATTTCACGAACATTTACACTCATAGTACGTGCACAGCGTAGGATGTCTGACAAGCAAAACGCCTACAGACGAGGACTGACCTTGTGCGGGTTAATACGTGAAAGGTAACGCAATCCCAAAGAAAGGCAATGCCAAAGAATGCTCAAACTACCGCACAATTGCACTCACCTCACACGCTAGTAAAGTAATGCTCAAAATTCTCCAAGCCAGGCTTCAGCAATATGTGAACCGTGAAAACTCCCTGATGTTCAAGCTGGTTTTAGAAAAGGCAGAGGAACCAGAGATCAAATTGCCAACATCTGCTGAATCATGGAAAAAGCAAGAGAGTTCCAGAAAAACATCTATTTCTGTTTTATTGACTATGCCAAAGCCTTTGACTATGTGGATCACAATAAACTGTGGAGAATTCTAAAAGAGATGGGAATACCAGACCACCTGACCTGCCTCTTGAGAAATCTGTATGCAGGTCAGGAAGCAATGGTTAGAACTGGACATGGAACAACAGACTGGTTCCAAATAGGAAAAGGAGTGCGTCAAGGCTGTATATTGTCACCCTGTTTATTTAACTTATATGCAGAGTACATCATGAGAAACGCTGGACTGGAAGAAACACAAGCTGGAATCAAGATTGCTGGGAGAAATATCAATAACCTCAGATATGCAGATGACACCACCCTTATGGCAGAAAGTGAAGAGGAGCTAAAAAGCCTCTTGATGAAAGTGAAAGAGGAGAGTGAAAAAGTTGGCTTTATAGCTCAACATTCAGAAAACGAAGATCGTGGCATCCGGTCCCATCACTTCATGGGAAATAGATGGGGAACCAGTGGAAACAGTGTCAGACTTTATTTTTGGGGGCTCCAAAATCACTGCAGATGGTGACTGCAGCCATGAAATTAAAAGACGCTTGCTCCTTGGAAGAAAAGTTATGACTAACCTAGATAGCATATTCAAAAGCAGAGACATTACTTTGCCGACTAAGGTCCGTCTAGTCAAGGCTATGATTTTTCCTGTGGTCATGTATGGATGTGAGAGTTGGACTGTGAAGAAGGCAGAGTGCCGAAGAATTGATGCGTTTGAACTGTGGTGTTGGAGAAGACTCTTGAGAGTCCCTTGGACTGCAAGGAGATCCAACCAGTCCATTCTGAAGGAGATCAACCCTGGGATTTCTTTGGAAGGAATGATGCTAAAGCTGAAACTCCAGTACTTTGGCCACCTCATGAGAAGAGTTGACTCACTGGAAAAGACTCTGATGCTGGGAGGGATTGGTGGCAGGAGGAGAAGGGGACAACCGAGGATGAGATGGCTGGATGGCATCACTGACTCGACGGACGTGAGTCTGAGTGAACTCCGGGAGACGGTGATGGACAGGAGGCCTGGCGTGCTGTGATTCATGGGGTCGCAAAGAGTCGGACATGACTGAGCGACTGAACTGAACTGAACTGAACGCCTCTCAGAGGTTTGAGACCCCAAAACTGAAACTTGGTGGACTGGTGACTCGAAGACGATGAAGAGAAGGAAGTGACAGGGATCAAACTGAGCAGGGGCGCCAGGAGTCGCCTTCCGGATTCAAAAGGGGAGCCTCTGAGAGGCCCCTGAGAACGCACGGAGCGCGGTAATCGCCTCGCATACGCTAAAGTTATCCGTAACTTCACACGCGCGAGAGTGCCGCCTCTCCAGACGCAGCGACATCCGCCCACGGGCTCCGCCCGAAGCCCCAGGAAGCGGCCACGCCATGCCCGGCCCCGAACTGTCCCGCCTAAGACAGGCTCTAAGTCCAGGGGCCTCGCCAGACCCGAGCGTCAGTTTCCAGGCCTTCCTCGGCGACCCACCACGAACCCTCGGCTGCATACATTCCGGCCCCAGCGCTGCGGACCGCTTATTCTCGTCTCCCGCAGGGGAAGGTTTGCCTAAGCCGCAACCCGCAGCCAGAACAGAGGAGAGAGGAAAGGAAAAAACCCCGCCAACTCACCGAACAGGTCCTCTACGTCCCGTAACAACCACAAGCTAGAAGCCGGAAGCGGAACCAGCCACCGGAAATGACGCTACCACGCACCTCAATCGAAAGCCGATCAGTCAAGAAGCCGAGCCCAGAGTGGATCGATGTCCGTCGGTCTAGACCACAGTAATCTCTCTGAGCATGCGCACACCTGGTGGCTGGGGAGAACAAGTGTGAAGGGGAAACGGCGTAAGGGAAATAGGCCTGGGGGAATTCTGTGGGTTTAACTGGAATTCTGGGGGAGCGCAGTAAGAGTATAAGGACAGACGGTGATCAGTTCCGTCACCCTGAGTTAGCTCTGTTCAACACAGAACATCCTGAGAAACACATCTGTGGGCTTCCCTAGTGGTTCAGACGGTAAAGAATCAGCCTGCAATGCGGGAGACCTGGGTTCGATCCCTGGGTTGGGAAGATTCCCTGGAGGAGAGGGCATGGCAACCCACCCCGGTATTCTTGCCTGTGAAATCCCGTGGACAGAAGGGCGTGGTGGCCTGCACGCCACAGGGTGGTACAGTTGGACACGACTGGACACAACAAACACACCTGTAAGTTGAAAGCACTGTAAGATGCAAATGAGAACACATGTAATAACACCTAACCTACCCAGCATCACACAGTTAATCCAGACCTATCACACATGTGCTCGGGACACTCACAGTAGCCTTTTTGTTGTTGAGTCACTCAGTCGTGTCCGACTCTTTGCAGCCCCATGGACTGCAGCACGCCAGCCTTCCCTGTCCTGCAGCATCTCCTGGAACTTGCTCAGACTCATATCCATTGAGTTGGTGATGCCGTCCAACCATCTCATCCTCTGTCATTCCCTTCTCATGCCTTCAATCTTTCCCAGCATCAGGGTCTTTCCTAATGAATTAGTACTTCACATCAGGTGACCACTGTATTGGAACTTCAGCTTCAGCATCAGTCCTTCCACTGGATATTCAGGATCGATGCCCTTTAAGATTGACTGGTTGGATCTCCTTGCAGTCCAAGGGACTCTCAAGTGTCTTCTCCAACAATACAGTTCAAAAGCATCAATTCTTCAGTGCTCAGCCTTCTTTATGGTCCAACTCTCACATCCATACGTGACTACTGAAAAAACCATAATTTGACTAGATGGACCTTTGTTGGCAAAGTAATGTCTCTGCTTTTAATATCCTGTCTAGGTTGGTCATCGCTTTTCTTCAAGGAGCAAGCGTCTTTTAATTCCACGGCTTCAGTCACCATGGGCAGTGATTTTAGAGCCCAAGAAAATAGTCTCTCACTGTTTCCATTGTTCCTCCAAATGTTTGCCATGAAATGATGGTACTGGATTCCAAGTCCTTCATTTTTTGAATGTTGAGTTTTAAGCCAGCTTTTTTATTCTCCTCTTTGACTTTCATCATGAGGCTCTTTAGTTCTTTGCTTTCGTCCATAAGAGTGGTGTCATCTGCATATCTGAGGTTATTGATATTTCCCCCGACAATCTTGATTCCAGTTTGTGCTCTATCCAGCCTGGCATTTGGTATGATGTACTGTGCATATAAGTTAAATAAGCAGGGTGACAATATACAGCCTTGATGTATTTCTTTCCCAATTTTGAACCAGTCCATTGTTACATGTCCGGTTCTAACTGTTCCTTCTTGATCTGCATATGGATTTTTCAGGAGGAAGGTCAGGTGGTCTGATATTCCCATCTCTCAGAATTTTCCACAGTTTGTTGTGATCCACACAGTCAAAGGCTTGAACATAGTCAATGAAGCTGAAGTAGATGTTTTTCTGTAATTCTCTTCCTTTTTCTATGATCCAGTGAATGTTGGTAATTTGATCTCTGGTTCCTTTACCTTTTCTAAATCCAGCTTGAACATCTGAAAGTTTTTGGTTCATGTACTGTTGAAGCCTAGCTTGGAGAATTTTGAGTAGTACTTTGCTAGTGTGTGAGATGACTGTAATTGTGCAGTAGTTTGAACATTCTTTGGCATTGCCTTTCTTAGGGACTGGAATGAAAACTGACCTTTTCCCGTCCTGTGGCCACTGCTGAGTTTTCCAAATTTGCTGGCATATTGAGTGCACCACTTCAGCAGCAGCATCTTTTAGGATTTGAAATAGCTCAGCTGGAATTCCGTCACCTCCACTACCTTATAGTTGGGCAAAAATCATCCATACAAAGCCAATTTTATAATAATGTGTTAAACATCACGTACACAATAGCAGTCTGGGTACAGAATGTAGTTCACCCGCATGGTCTCATGACTGACTGTATTGCAGGAAGATGGAAGGATGGTCATAACTCAGGTCTCCAGGAAGTCCCTGGGAGGGGCTACCAAGTAAGCATCCTTGGCTTCATGCAGGAAAGATTTCAAGAGTCAAGTGGTAAAGTGAAAGCAGGTTTATTGAGAGGCAGGTTTATTGAGAGAGATAGACATTCCATAGGCAGAATACAGTCCATCTCAGTTGGTGAGAGTGGGGCTGTGGTGGTGGGGGGGGTTAGCTTTTTATGAGCTAGATAATTTCATAGGCTAATAAGTGGGAGGAATAATCCAACTATTTTAGGGAAGGAGGTGTTTCTAGGACTTGGGGTATTTCTCACTTTTTTAGTCTGCATTGGAGCTGTCATAATGCCTGTGGGCATGTTATTTAGCATATTCTAATGTATCACAATGAGCATATAATGAGGCCCAGGGTCTAGCAGGAGCTTCCCAGGTGGTGCAGTGGTAAAGAACCCACCGCTAATGCAGGAGATGTAAGAGAGAGGAAATGGCAATCCACTTCAGTATTCTTGCCTGGAGAATCCCATGGACAGAGGAGCCTGGTGGGCTACAGTCCACGGAGTTGCAAAGAGTGGGACACGACTAAATGACTGATAATAGCAAGGTCTACTAGATGTTGACTCTTCTGCCATCTTGGGTCTCATAGTTTCTAACCAGTTTTTGTCATGTCTTTCATGGCTACGTCATTCTTTTAATGGTTGTGCCGTGCCCCTTCCTTCCTTCTAAACTGGGAGCTGTGGTTTGCTGCCCAGCATTAGGACACAGTATCTACTGCATGTTGTTAGCACAGGAAAAGCTCAAAACTCAAGATGTGAACTTTGGGTTTTTTGAATGTGTGTCACTTTCACACCTGCATAAAGTAAAAAAATCATAAGTTGGATGATCGTAATTTGGGGACCCTCTGATTGAAACAGAACTGGTCCCCATTTTCCTTACCCCTAACCTGGCTGTCCTGGGTCTTCCAGAGGAGTGCTGTGGCCATAATAGTGTATGAGCCTGGTGCTGCTTATGGCTAGCTAACCCAAGTAGGGGATTTGGGGGACGTTCCTAGCAGCTGCCAAAATCATTTCTTTTGAGGATCCTCCCTGTTTCTCCCCTCAGCACTGGCTGCCAACTTACGCTTTTCCTTGGTGACATGGAACTTTGCATTTGGGATGAGCTGACAAGCTCCAAGACCAGGTAAATTCACCGGTGTGCACACAGGCTCCCTTCCCATCTGTGAGTTCTAGCAATGTTTGGGCATTCTTGCCAACTGGTTCTAATGTCTATCTGCCATTGACGAGCGTTCATAAGTGCCAGTGCTATTTGGGAATTCTTGCCAGTTGGTTCTGATATGTGTCTGATGTTGAGTGCCATTTGTGAACACTGACTGCTATTTGGGCACTTTTGCCAATTGGTTCTGAATGATGTCTTTCTGCCATTGAGGACCATTTGTGAGCATGAGGTGCCAGTTGGGCATTCTTGCCAATTTGTTTTGACGTCTGTCTACTGCTGAGCACCGTTTGTGAGCATGGAGTGATATCTGGGTATTTTGCCAATTGGTTCTGACGTCAGGCTACCATTGAGGATCATCTGTGTTGGGCAAGTGATCGTTTGGGACTCCGTACCAGTGACCCTCAGAGAGGGCTTATCATAGATCTGTTGTTTGGTCTGGGAGTGTATATTCCATTTGTATGACTGGTACTCTTGTTGCCTTATGTAAAATGGGACATTTAGGTTCAGTTCATTAAGAAAAACTTTAGCTATGAAATTATGACTACAGAAAAGAAAGATGGGTTTTTTTGGACAATGTATGTCAGCAGTATTCTTTAGACTCTCGAGAAAATTGGTTAAGATAAAACTCTTGAAATTCAGAAAAAATCAGTTCTTTTGGCATATGCAGTTAGGGAAAGCTAGCTTGATAAAAAGTTTTTTTAGACCCTGAGAAATTAAAATATGACTAGGAGAAACTTCGGAGTTAATGCTTATCATGTCCTTGAAATACAAACAAAGTCCACTTTGCCTGGATCTTCAGCCCTGTACTTTGCCTGGATCTTCAGCCATTATAGCTACTATTGTGGGCAAGAATCCCTTAGAAGAAATGGAGTAGCCATTATAGTCAGTAAGAGTCCAAAATGCAGTATTTGGATGCAATCTCAAAAATGACAGAATGATCTCTGTTCATTTCCAAGGCAAACCATTAAATATCACAGTAATCCAAGTCTATGCCCCAACCAGAAATGCTGAAGAAGCTGAAGTTGAATAGTTCTATGAAGAACTACAAGACCTTCTAGAACTAACACCCCAAAAAGATGTCCTCTTCATTATAGAGGACTGGAATACAAAAGTAGGAAGTAAAGAGCTACCTGAAGTAATAGGCAAATTTGGCCTTGGAGTACAGAATGAAGCGGGGCAAAGGCTAACAGAGTTTTGCCAAGAGAATGCACTGGTCATAGCAAATACCCTCTTCCAACAACACAAGAAGACTACACATGGACATTACCAGATGGTCAATACCGAAATAAAATTGATTATATTCTTTGCAGCCAAAGATGGACAAGCTCTATACAGTCAGCAAAAACAAGACCGGGAGCTGACTGTGGCTCAGATCATGAACTCCTTATTGCCAAATTCAGACTTAAATTGAAGAAAGTAGGGAAAACCACCAGATCATTCAGGTATGACCTAAATCAAATCCCTTATGATTATACAGTGGAAGTGAGAAATAGATTCAAGGGATTAGCTCTGATAGACAGAGTGCCTGAAGAACTGTGGACGGAAATTCATGACATTGTACAGGTGGCAGGGATCAAGACCATCCCCAAGAAAAAGAAATGCAAAAAGGCAAAATGGTTGAGGAGGCCTCACAAATAGCTGTGAAAGGAAGAGAAGTGAAAGGGAGAGGAGAAAAAGAAAGAGATACCCATTTGAATACAGAGTTTCAAAGAATATCAAGGAGAGATAAGAAAGCCTTCCTCAGTGATCAATGCAAAGAATTAGAAGAAAACAATAGAATGGGAAAGATAGAGATCTCTTCAAGAAAATTAGAGATACCAAGGGAATATTACATGCAAAGATGAGCACTATAAAGGACAGGAATGATATGGACCTAACAGAAGCAGAAGATATTAAGAAGTGGCAAGACTACACAGAAGAACTGTACAAAAAAGATCTTCATGACCCAGATAATCATGATGATGTGATCACTCACCTAGAGCCAGATGTCCTGGAATGTGAAGACAAGTGGGCCTTAGGAAGCATCACTACAAACAAAGCTAGAGGAGGTGATGGAATTCCAGTTGAGCTGTTTCAAATCCTGGAAGATGATGCTGTTGAAGTGCTGCACTCCATATGCCAGCAAATTTGGAAAACTCAGCAGTGGCCACAGGACTGGAAAAGGTCAGTTTTCATTCCAATCCCAAAGAAAGGCACTGCCAAAGAATGCTCAAACTACCGCACAATTGCAGTCATCTCACACGCTAGCAAAGTACTGCTCAAAATTCTCCAAGCCAGGCTTCAACAGTACGTGAATCATGAACTTCCAGGTGTTCAAGCTGATTTAGAAAAGGCAGAAGAACCAGGAATCAAACTGCCAACATCTGCTGGATCATCAAAAAAGCAAGAGAGTTCCAGAAAAGCATCTACTTTTGCTTTATTGACTATCCCAAAGCCTTTGACTGTGTGGATCACAACAAACTGTGGAAAATTCTGAAAGAGATGGGAATATCAGACCACCCGAGCTGCCTCCTGAGAAATCTGTGTGCAGGTCAAGGAGCAACAATTAGAACTGGACATGGAACAACAGACTGGTTCCACATCGGAAAAAGAGTATGTCAAGGCTGTATATTGTCACCCTGCTTATTTAACTTAGATGCAGAGTACATCATGAGAAATGTTGGGCTGGAGGAAGCACAAGCTGGAATCAAGATTGCTGGGAGAAATATCAATAACCTCAGATATGCAGATGACACTACCCTTATGGCAGAAAGCAAATAACTAAAGAGCCTCTTGATGAAAGTGAAAGAAGACAGTGAAAAAGCTGGCTTAAAACTCAACATTCAGAAAACTAAGATCATGGCATCCAGTCCCATCACTTCAGGGCAAAAAATGGGAAAACAGTCGAAAGTGACAGATTTTATTTTGGGGGGGCTCCAAAATCACTGCAGATGGTGACTGCAGCCATGAAATTAAAAGACGCTTACTCCTTGGAGGGAAAATTATGACAAACTTAGACAGCATATTAAAAAGTAGAGACATTACTTTACCAACAAAGGTCCATCTAGTCAAAGCTATGGTTTTTCCAGTAGTCATGTGTGGTTGTGAGAGTTGGACTATAAAGAAAGCTGAGCACTGAAGAATTGATGCTTTCGAACTGTATTGTTGGAGAAGACTCTTGAGAGTCCCTTGGACTGCAAGGAGATCCAGTCAGTCCATCCTAAAGGAGATCAATCCTGGGTGTTCATTGGAAGGACTGATGCTGAAGCTGAAACTCCAATATTTTGGCCAACTGATGTGAGGAACTGACTCATTGGAAAAGACCCTGATGCTGGGAGAGATTGAAGGCGGGAGGAGAAGAGGACAACAGAGGATGAGATGGTTGGATGGCATCACCGACAGTATGGACATTAGTTTGAGCAGGCTCTGGGAATTGGTGATGGACAGGGAAGCCTGGCGTGCTGCAGTCCATGGGGTTTCAAAGAGTCGGACATGACTGTGTGACTGGACTGAACTGAACTGAACTGAACTGAACTTAGCCCTGGGTTAATTGTAAAACCTCAAGTCAAGATGGGAAAAAAGGAGGGGAAGCCTTTTAAAATTGAGAATGTATATTTGACTAGTCTGATTATTATCCATAAACCGGTGAGTTTAATTGCAATGCCTAATTCACGAAATATAAAAAAAATGAGACCTCTGTTTGTCTGTATGTCTCAATATGTGTTTTTATCTTCGGACAATATTGCTGAGGTTAATTTGTGAAGAAGCTCTATTTAATTGGCCTTAAAAAATTATAAGCGCTTACAAATCAAAACAAATCTAAATTTACCTACTTTTGTCTTCTTGTAAGACCAAGAGGGAAACTAAACATATTTTGGTTTATTAAACCAAATGCATGTTATACCACTGAAGAAAAATTTCGCTATGAAAAAACTATGTTTTTTGAGGTTACGGAATATGTTCTTCGTTTGCCAATCAGAAAATGCTGGTGTAACATTTCAATCTCTTGTTTCTTGGATTTTTTGGTTAAATTATTCAGGATTTAAAAATTGTGATATATAAAATGATAAGAGAAACATTTCAGTGTGGAAAGCAAATAGGATATGTGTTGTTGGCAAAAAAAAAAAGGTATAAAAATGGAATTATTTTTCTTGAGGAAAAATGATGATAATAATTTTATTCTACAGTTGTTTGTTTCTGGATGAGGAAATACAAGACAAATTTGTTTGGATCCAGAAAATAATAAAAGGTTTATGAAAAAGGGACTTTGAAAAAAGAATTTTGTATGTTGTCAGGATTAAGATTAGACTGAATTTAATTAGGTATATGAATTTTGCTATTAACAGTAAACTGATGCAAGACTGAACTGTTAAGAAAGCAAAATTATCTGGGAATATTAACCCATTTAGGCAATAACAGAAAATAATTGTTTTGTTTTTAACCTTACTTTAGACCCTAATGTTCAGGATGGAAAAATTGTCCAGTGACGTTGTCACAGAGTATAACTACTCATGGTGTGTAGCCCTGCTGGCTTTAAGTTTACTGCTTAAAGCACATGTACAATGTTTGTGTGACGGTTGGGTATAGATGATAAAATGTGTGGCCTGTAAAGCATTTCCCTATTAACACACCATAGCTAACATGGTATCTTTTTAGTTTTCTCCCAACGTGGACAGCTAGGCAAGTATATAAACAAAGAGGAGCCCTTGCACCAAGGGACGTGGATGGGCCCAGAGCAGGCAAAAGAGCCACTCTGCCAGCGCTGGAAAAATGTATTGATTATCAATGCTTGCCATGAAAGGAACTACAATTAAAAGGGGAAAATGATGGAAGAAATTTTCACATTTTGAGGTATGGGCAAGTCATTCTGGCCTATACATGATTTATTTAACTTTAGGCTAACCAAAACAGCCTGTTTATGGCCTATTAAATATACATTGTACATCTGCTTTAACCATTAAGAGAAAAATATGACCAGAGAAAAATACAAAGGTACATTTTGATGATTATCCTCATTGTAATATGTCTAGTAATTTTCAAATGTTTGTCCAAGTGCCATGAAAGTATATTCCCTTTCTTTTCTCTGTTTGAGGAGTATCAGAGAAAAGGAGGTTTGAAACAGAGCAGGACCCTATGTCCCCCCCCACCCCCCGCCCACCCCACCATGTCCTCTGCTTGCCTTTTGACTGTGGAAACCTTTAGTCGAAAAATAAGTTTAATCAGAGAAGTGAGAAATGTGGAAACAAAGGAAAACAATGGAGACTAAATAATAACACTGTAGTTATTAAGCATAGTCAAAGACCTTTAGTTCCTTCTCAAGGGCTGTAGATAATATTCTGAGCCACATCCTATGAGCTGTCTTAAATATACTAAAACACCAGGTGGAGAAGTTAACTACATGATGACTAGACTGTACCCAGGACATGAGTTGCCACAATTCTGAGAAGTGGCCAGAAAAAAATGGGAACAAGCCAACCCTGGAACTGAAGATTAACTGTAGCTAAAGAACCAAGATGATGCTGGTCAGACCACTGATGACCAATTTGATGGTGACTGTTAGAGATGCCTGTGCTATTTCTGCATGTAACCCCCCTCCCCAGTTCTGTCTATAAAAGCTCTTACCCCACTGGTTGTTGTGGGGTGGGGTGGGGAGAATCAGCCTCCATTGCCAGCATCTGAAACAAAGCAAACTTTGCTTTCCACCAACCTGGCCTGTTTTTTGGCTTTTGAGTGGCGAGCAGCTGTACCACACACACACTTTCAGTAACATGATTAGTTTTACAAGGGACAGCTCCTTATGCCAAGTGTGGGGGAAGACGCTCTGGTTTTGTCCTTCTCCCTGGGCTCTGACTACTCCTTGTTAACAATCGCCTCTCAAGGTTCCTCTAATTCTTGGAACTCTGAGGGAGCTCTTCTCCAACCCTTTACTGAACCGCTTGAATCCCAGAGGCATTTGAGGTCCCAGAGTGGAGGGAATTGATATCTCTGCCCAGTTTCTCACCTGATAAGGCAACCACCTCCAGTAATAAACAAACACTGATAAAAATCATCGACCTAAACTTACTGAAAAAAAAATTAATTTCCCTATCACCCTTCCCATCTTCTTTTCTCTCCACAAAATGGGTAGATTGTTCTAGGGTCATCAAGTTGGTTTTTTTTTTTTTTTTTTTGAGTTGTTATTTTTTAATGGCAAACTGAATGAGCAAAACACATGTGTGTTCATTCATCCACTTATCGCATGTGTGTAAACCATCATCTAGAATATGAAATGGTTGTTGAGAGCCAAGAAAAATCAAATCTTTTATCTTCTCCTTAACTAATCTCTGAGAGTCTCAGTGTTCTATTTGTAAACTAGGGATCATGACAGTACCTCCTTCTGGAGTTTTTTATTATGTGAACAAAATGTAAAGTGATAAGCACATTGCCAGGCACCAAATAAACAGTTCATGAGTGTTATTTCTAAATGCTGGCTGTAACTCAGATATATGGATAAAGAGGCCAAATACATTTGTTTCATAAGCTGGAGTTTTTATTTTAAAACGTCACCTGGGAACTTCCCTGGTGGTCCAGGTGGTCTGTGCTCCCAATTCAGGGGGTGCAGTTTCAATCCCTAGTCAGGGAACTAGATTCCACTAAGAGTTCACATGCTGCAACTCAAATATACCAAGTGCCGCAACTAAAGTTCCTATGTGCTGCAACTGAAAAGTGTGGGGAAAAGATCCCGCGTGTAGCAAAGAACGGAGATCCTGTGTGCCACAACTAAGAGATGGCCCAGCTACATAAATAAATATTTTTAAAAAATTACCAAAAAGTGCAACAACTTAAAAATAATTTAAGTCTCTTGAGGGTAGGGATTTTCCTCTGCTTCTGTAATTAGAGCCTAGGCCCTAAGCAGCCCCTCTGCCTGGCTGTTGCTGTGGCGACCTTACCCTGCACCCATTACTAGACAATGGTTACTGTGAGAGCACCAATGGTTGCGCAGTCATTGGTCTGCGTGACAATGGGCCCTTCCCCAAAGCGAGTAACTGTCAATAAGCCACCACCGTTAGTGGTTCTGCTCAGCCATTGGTTGGCGCTGCAGCCAAGCCCCTCCCACAAGCAACCAACTGTCAGTGAGCAACCCTTAGTGGGCCTATTAAGCCAACCCGTGGACCAAGTGGTGGTTGTCAGGAGGAGAGCGAGGTGAAAGGCAAATTTCAGCCTTCTCCCTGGAGCCCTGTGGCTTACCTGGCCTCGGGCCAGTGGGTGAGCTGAGGGGGAGCTGGGGGGCCCAGGGAACAGGCTGGGGCTGTGTCCTTCAGAGCTCCAGAGCACTCGCCAAGGCTGCCCCCTGGGGACCAGGCCTTGAGGCAGTGGTGACCCTCTCCCCCGTCCCCATCTCTGTGACCTAATGGCATCGGCCATCTGCACAGGACACAGTCTGTGGGACCTGACCCCCGCTGTACAGCAGCCTGAGGAGCTGGCAGGGCCAGTGGGGTCCTGGGTCCCTGGGTCCCTCAGTGATAGCTGAGCAGGGTCTGTGGTCCAGGCCCTGAGGGAGCCGCCAATGGGATCTGCCTCCTCTTAGGGAGAAATTGGACCTTGGAGGGTGACTTGGGACCTGTCCCTTTCTTGTCAGAACAGAGAATAACATTTGTTTGGTGGCGCTTTGTGGGGACCTCCTTACCTGACTATGAGCTGACCTCAAGAACAAAGGCTCTGGGACTTCCTTGGCAGTCTAGTGCTTAAGATTTTGCTTCTCTATCCTGAGGTTTCCCTGGTGTCTCAGACAGTAAAGCATCTGTCTGTAATACAGGAGCCCTGGGTTCTATCTCTGGGTTGGGAAGATCCCCTGGAGAAGGAAATGGCAGCCCACTCCAGTACTCTTGCCTGGAAAATCCCATGGACAGAGGAGCCTGGTGGGCTACAGTCCATGGGGTTGAAAAGAGTTGGACACGACTGAGCAACTTCACTCTCTATGCAGAGGGTAGGGGTTCAATCCCTGGTCAGGGAGCTAAAATTCCACATGCCTCCTGGTCAAAAAACCAAAACATAAAACAGAAATAATATTGTAACAAATTCAATAAAGACAAAAAAAAATGGTTCTTTAAAAAACAACAATGAACAAAGGCTCTGACACCAAAAAATTTGCAGCAACTAACCACACCCCCCCATCACCTTTCCTAGGAAGGGGCTTTGCTGAGAGGTTCCAGGGAGTTTGGAGTTTTTAAGGCATGAGTCACCCATCTCCTTTCAGGACCCTCGATAAACCTTTCTGTGCTCCAAACACCATCATTTTGGTATTGTTGTGCCTCACTGTGTGTTGTGCACATGGACTGGTGTTTCCATAACCTGTTCACTCAAGTACCTTAAGTAATTAGAAAAGTGGCTGATATGTATTGAATAAGTGAGTGAAGTTTCATTAGGCAACACTGAACAAAGGAAGATGCACAACAAGTGTGGGAAATAATATTATGCAGTCACAGAAAAGCATTGTTTTATTATTTAGATGTAAAAATTTAAAAGAATGTAATATCCTCAGTGAAGGAGTTATGAGAAGAATAAAAAGAATATCCTTAACTCATTAAAAGAGAATATAAACTACATAAACCCACTTCTGAATAGCAAAAGACAGTTGCCCTGCACATTAATTTTGGCATCTGAGCAATTAATTAATTCTGTTTGATGATAATGAGGATGGTGAAACTTTATTATGTAAGTGGTTCTGGCCAAGAGCTCATTATAACTTAAAAAAGAGTAAGATAAGACTTTGCAAGGACACTCTACCAGGGCAGAAAATACCACAGGAAATGCAGAGGCCTGTGGGGCCCTATACCAGTCATGAGGGTGGGAGTCCTAAAGCAGGGTCACGGGATGAAACTCTTTGGAGCTGAACAAGCCGCCTAGCAACTGTTGCAGTGAACCTCCAGATCTAAACTGGCCACTTCCCTGACCCCATATAAGGTAAAACACCAGCCCTGTTTAGTTCAGTTCAGTTCAGTTCAGTCGCTCAGTCATGTCCGACTCTTTGCGACCCCATGAATCGCAGCACACCAGGCCTCCCTGTCCATCACCAACTCCCAGAATTGACTCAGATTCACGTCCATCGAGTCGGTGACGCCATCCAGCCATCTCATCCTCTGTCGTTCCCTTCTCCTCCTGCCCCCAATCCCTCCCAGCATCAGAGTCTTTTCCAATGAGTCAACTCTTCACATGAGGTGGCCAAAGTACTGGAGCTTCAGCTTTAGCATCATTCCTTCCAAAGAAATCCCAGGGCTGATCTCCTTCAAAATGGACTGGTTGGATCTTCTTACCCACCCTATATCATCCTAACCAATCACCTTTCCAGCAGGAATTTTCTCGGTCATGAGGCTATAGCCACCTTGGGCTTCCCAGTTGGCACCAGTGGTAAAGAATCTGCCTGCCAGTGCAGGAGACATAAGAGCTGTCGGTTCGATCCCTGGGTTGGGAAGATCCCCTGCAGGAGGACACAGCAATCCACTCCAGTATTCTTGCCTGGAGATTCCCACGGACAGAGGATCCTGACAGCTACGGTACATAGGATCGCAAAGAGCTGGACACGACTGAAGTGACTTAACACACACACACAGCCCTTGAAAGGCTTTGGCTCTCCCTGGATCCAGCTTGCAGTTCTAACAGCGTCCCAGCTCTAAATTCCACCTCTTGTCTGGAAATTCTTTTCCAGCCCTCGCACAGATCATGACAAGACCTAAAGACAGAGGCCTGTGGTGTTCTGTTAACCACTGAACAATGGCTACTATACATTATACTGTGAGAAGAAAATCTTCTAAGGTCAACTCAGTGGCAATGATCTGCAGGCTCTTTCCCAAGTTCTAAGAGAGCCAGTTCATTTTCCTGTCCTTGGGCAGTTGCTCTGGGCTTTTCAATAGCCTTTTAATGGTCTGCAATGGTTTCTTTAGTGATTTGGAGAAAACAATCATTGAAAGTAGGACTGGGAAAAAAAAGACAGGGAGATAGGAGCTTTACTGGTTTTGTGAGAAGTGCTGCACCACCTGGCTACGTAACTATATTAAGAGCATTATAACACCCCCAATTTTACTGTCAAACAACCATCACTCCGTTATAGCAAAATTCACTTGTTGAGAGGGTCAGATGTCAAAAATTCACTTTAAAAATTTGAAGAAGAGTTGATTTACAACGTTTTGTTAGTTTCAGGTGTACAGCAAAATGAGTCATATGTATATGTAATATATATATATATATACACACACATATATATCTTTCTAATATTCTTTTCCATTACAGGTTACTACAAGCTCTTGAATAGAGTTCCCCTTGCTATAGAGTAGGTCCTTGTTTATCTTTTTCTATAGTAGTGTGTATCTGTTAAACCCAAACCCCTAATTTGTCCCTCTCCCTGCCTTTGATAACCATGTTAGTTTTCTATGTCTTTGAGTGTATTTCCGAAAAACTTATGTTTAAAAAAATCCCAGAAGAACAAATGGATTTGCTCTGAGTTCTGCTGAGTCCAGTATCTCAAATTTCAGTTAGGCAACATGATTTACTTTCCTGTGAAAGAGGATTTTTTATCGAACTAAGCCTGGGAGCAACACTATAATACTAGCTAAGCTTAATGTAGCCACTGATGATGAAACTTCTTATTTTAAGGGTAGCAGAAAATTTACCACCAACAGTTGGGAATAAAACTGTGTCAAGATATCTAAATTATAAGGCTAACTGAGGCATCTCTTGGTGACTCTGAATACGGAAGCATTTTTGTAGCTTATCTGCACATGTTTTATGTTTCTCATTAGTGTTTTCAGTATCTTGCTGCAGTAATTTTGAGATGGAGCCATGTTTAAAGGAAAATGCATCATAAAACTGGTGGATAAATTTTGGCTTATTTATGTTATATAGAACCACAAAATGTGTGACAATTTGCTTGTATCATCTTTTTCTCCCCAGGCGGTGATTTCATTAAAAAATTTATGTAGAGTGAAATTATTTTCACAACAAGCATTAAACAAATTGAGGCCTTATTGTTGAGCCTCAAATCAGGTTTAACTTTCCTAGGTTGTTGGGATTAGGTAGTCTGAAACTTCCTAAAACCACCCCACCCCCTCGATTCAGGGAGGAAATCATTTGGTGCAACCATTTATTTTTATTTCACTTCAGTCATTCTGTTTTACTCTTTTTGGAAATAGTCTTATATTTAGGAAAGAAAAAAACCCCATAAATGATGACTGTCACCTCTGATATGTACTACTTTGTTAATAATAAGATGTCTTTCACATACATGAGAATAAGACCCTCTCCCCAAAATAGGTGGAATCTGAGATAGGCTATGATACTGTCAGTTTCCTGCCAGTATGTCAGTATGATACTGTCAGACACTGTCATATGTAGTTTGGAAGCAGTAGTTTGCCTTTGTAGATTTAACAACTGGGCTTCCCTGGTGGCTCAGCTGCAATGTTGGAGACCTGGGTTTGATCCCTGGGTTGGGAAGATCCCCTGGAGAAGGGAAAGGCTATCCACTCCAGTATTCTGGCCTGGAGAATTCTATGGACTGTATAGCCCATGGGGTCGCAAAGAGTCGGACACTACTGAGCTACTTTCACTTTCACTTTTGGCAAATTGTGGGGGAAAACCTGAACTTCTTTGCTGTTCAGCATTATGTATAAGTTGTGCATCTGTACGACGCATTCTGACCTCCCCTTGAAGTCCACTAAGTAACATCACAGGACTGCCATTCCCTTCAAGACTGGAAAAATATTAATAAGATGCTAGTCCCATGAGGACCACCTAACAAGCAAGATGCTATGCAGATAAAATTCTTAAGTGTAGCGGGTTTTGCTTCTATGATTCAATGCTGTAAATTTTTTTGAGTCTTGAACCCTATGATAATTTAAAAATCAAAACTTTTAAAATGAATAATTTCATTTCAGTTATATAATTTCAAGCATAGCGTCATTGATTTCATGGGCATACTCCAGATGTCCTAATCAGTCCAGTGCTTCTCAAATACTAATGTGTACATGGATCACCTCACCATTTTGTTAAAATCAAATTTTGATTTGATAGAGCTGAGATAGGGCCTGAGAATCTACATTTCGAAATGCTCGTGCTGCTGGTACCACATTTTAGGTTGGAAGACCCTGAACATTTCCTCTTTAAGAGTGTTTGGTCTACTATCCAGCGTTCCACAATAGTTAACTCTGGAGACACAGAATACTTTCTTCCTATGCAAACTTTGTTGTTGTTGTTTCGTCACTCAGTTGTGTCCAACTCTTTGTGACCCCATGAACTGCAGCACGCCAGGTTTCCCTGTCCTTAACCACCTCCTAGAGCTTGCTCAAACTCATGTCCATTGAGTCAGAGATGCCATCCAACCATCTCGTCTTCTGTCATTGCTTCTCCTCCTGCCTTCAGTGTTTCCCAGCATCAGGGTCTTTTCTAATGAGTCAGCTCTTCACATCAAGTGGCCAAAGTATTGGAGCTTCAGCATGAGTCCTTCCAATGAATATTCAGGATTGATTCTCTTTACAACTGACTGGTTTGATCTCCTTGCAGTCAAAGGGACTCCCAAGAGTTTTCCCCAACTTTACAGTTCAAAAGCATCAAACCTTCGGCAATGCACACACGATGAAAACACAAATCAATGATTTCTTTCCAAGAGGTGATATTTATTCTGAAACTCTCCTTTATTTTAATTGCCTTCCCCTGGGCATTTGGCTATCAGTCTTAAGTGAGAGTGAGAAAGTCCGGACTTTTTGTTCCCTCATGACAAGAGATTGCCTGGTTGTTTGTGAGGTCCCAGGTCACCTTCTAGTTTTTGGTAGTCATTGCAACTGTGCACAGACATGCTGGTTCTTTGTCTCATGAAGGGCTTACACTTTTTTGCACTCTTTGCAAATTGGCATGACCATGTGATTTGCTTCGGCCAACAAAGCATGAGGACATGAGATATGTATCACTTTCAGGCAGCAGCATTAAAAGCCAGTGCACAATTTACTAAGTGTCCTTTTTTCTGTCTTTGTGATCTTAGAAACATGTCCAAGATGGGACCTCTGTCAAGCTTAGGTCCACGAGTGACTACAGAACTCAGAGGACAACTCCCCTGACCACAAACATCAATTCAAATTGGTCATGTAACATAAGCAAGAGATAATTAAGATTTAGGGGTATTTGTTAATATGGCATAGCCTAACCCATCCTGACTTATGCACTAATTTAAACCATCTCTGAGAACTAATTCTTAGAAGGTTCAAAAGAGTTTTATAAAGCAGCCTCACAATTACAGACTACTTTTAAGTACATGAGAGGCTGTGTATGTGAGATGAATCATTTCTCTTGAAGGGAAAATCAAAGTAATGAATTTATAACTATTACTACATGATCTACCTTCTGAGTGACTTTCATTGAATAATTTAATCCCAGATTTTTTAAGCACGTATGTAAGAATACTGTGTAAGAAAATATTTTGAAACTTAGCTGAGAGAAGATTTAGTGGTTGGTAGCATTCCCACACACCTTCAGAGAAGGGTTCTGAGGAAATAAAGAGGTGTCATGCTCACATTCTAATTTTACAGTGGTCAGAGTCATCTTGAAACAAAAGACCAGGATATGTATAAAACATTTCAGGCAAGATTTAACATCATGAGACAGTTAGGATTCTTATCACAAGGAAGTTGAAAGAAAAAAAAATGAAGCCTCCAGTTTAAACTGCAGATTATGTTCAGACAAGACAACCCTGGAAATTATTTCTGTCTGGGGAATCCAAAACCATTATGTAAATGAAGCTGGTACTTCCTATTCTATTTTGTTTAAGGTGAATATGGGTCAGTTCAACTATTGTAAATTTCTTCAATATCCACTGGCAGAAACATTATCATGTGGGTTAATGAGTTTATTTAAATGGATGGTGAAAAAAAATAAAAAATAGTGTTTACTTCTTACTGATATTGAATAGTGTCCTTTTAATCACAGTCTTTTTTTTCAGGTTTAGTATGAAGCTACTTTCAGACATTTAGAATTACCAAATTACTTCAGCTCCTGAAAGATATTAATAGAGCTTATAATACTTTTTGCCATTTCAGTAGAAGGTGCTAAATAAGACTGGTCAGCTTAGAAGCCTGAAAGAAATTAGTTCTAAGTTATTTCCTCATGCCTGAAATTGCAAATGTCAGGTTCCATTACAAGTGGCTAAGACAAGAGCTCCTCCCTTGCTCCCCTCAGTGCAGGGTAGCCCAGAAGTCTGAGCACTAAGGCTTTGGGGTCCTCTTACTGTTATTGAACACCTACCACATTGTGCTTCCTATGTTCGCTGCTGAGGTGCCACCTGCCCTCATGGAGCTTCTGGTCTCTCGGAGCTGTCAGACCAGTAAGTCAACATTTGTGAGTTGTGAGTAGCTACTGTGGATAACAAACTACCCCCAAACTTAATGGTTTAAAACAACTGCTTGATTATATCTCGTGGATTCCATGGGTCAGGAGTTCAGAGTCAGGATGTGGCTGTGTAGTTCTTCTCCTCCTTAGGGAGTTGCTGATGTCACTCCATGGGCCTCAGCTGGTGAGTGGGCTGCTCTAAAGGATCCCAACAGCTGAGCTCACACGTCTGGAAGAAGGAGCGGCTAAAAGGCTGAGCTTGCAATGGACTGTCAGCTGGAGTGCCCAAGCGTGGTGTTTTCAGCCTGGTGCTTTCAAGGCAATAGGATTTCCTACATGGTCTGCTTCCCTGGTGGCTCAGACATTAAAGAATCTGCCAGCAATGCAAGAGACCTGGGTTCAATCCTGGGTTGTGCAGATCGTCTGAGAAGGCAATGGCAACCCACTCTGGAAAATCCCATGGACAAAGAAGCCTGGTGGGGCTGCAGTCCATGTGGTCACAAAGAACTGGACATGACTGAGGGACTAAAACACACACACACACACACACACACACACAAAACATAGGGGCCAGATACCCCTAGACTAAGCATCTCGGGAAAATTAGGTAGAAGCTTCATGGCCTTTTTGGCCTTGGACTGGAGATTTACACAACAGAACTTTTAACAATTTCTTCTGGGTTATGAGTGAATCATAAGGTCAGCCTAGATTCAAGTGAAAGGAAACTGAATTCTATTTCATGGTGTGGATGGGAATGGCAAATTCACAGTGTACAAAGTTTGTGGGAAGGAGTTACCATTATGGTCACCTTTTTTTTTATGGTAAAAAAATTTATATTTAGTTAGCTGGACTCAGATGATCCCAATTTTGTTGGCAATATCCAAAGAATCATAGAAGGGAGCCAACTGAACATGTGTCTTCTTCTCTCCATCAGGCCTAATCAATGTTGACCTTGGCCACACCATGGTCAGAAAGCATCTGCACAGCCTGATCTGGTGCCTACTGGCCTTGGCATTCAGTGAACATAACTGAGCTGTTGCCTTCTGTCTCCTTCATGGCTGACTCGGAGTTCAAGAGGAACTTGGTGATGGCATGGTGGTCAAGCTTATTTCTCCTGGGGGCGCTCTTTTGAGGATATTTGGAATGCCTTCAGAGCGCAGTGTCTTGGGCCATCGAAAGGTGGGTGATATGTGGATCTTATTTATGATCATCTTTGAAAATGCAATCTATCAGAGAAAGGAAAAAGCAGAGATGGAGAGAAAGGTTTTATAGACCTAAAGGTGAGAAGGAGCAGACAATTAAAGATAATAATTAGGAGGAAGTCTGTGGAAAGTTCCCCAGGCAGAGTACTTCTGGCAAAGGTCCTGAGATGAAAAAGAACTTGCCAAATTTGATGAACTATAAATAAATAAATAAACAAAAAATAAACAATAGCTAGAGCACAGAGGGAGAAGGTGAGGCTTTAAAGATTAGGAGCTCAGGTAGTAACTTGTGAGCCACATTAAGACACAGAGGCTATGCTAAGAGCAATGGGAACCAGATGTTTGAGTAGAGAGTAATGTGATCTGAGGGTTTTTGTGGATCCTTCTGAATGAACTGGAGTGGTCAAGTATGGACCAGGTAGGAGATGGTTGCAGTGTCCATGCTGATGATGAGAGTGGTCTGAATTACTGTGGCAGCAGAGAAGCAGACAGATTTGAGTTCTATTTGGAAGCATAATTGATAGGTCTTGCTGGTGGGAAAAAACATGACGAGGCTAGGGACTGTGAGATGTGTTCGTTTCCTAGGACCTGTAACAAACGATCACAAATTAGGTGGCTTAACAACAACAGAAATTTATTCTCACACAATTTTGCAAGCTAGATGCCTGAAATCAAGGTGTTGGCAGGCCACGCTCTCTCTGAAGCTCTAGGGGACAGTCTACTCCGTGCTGTTCTCTTGGCTTTTGTGGTTGCTGGCAGGCCTGGATGCTCCGCAGCTTTGCAGACACATCATTCTAATCTCTGCCTCAATCATGTGGCATCCCTCCCATGTCTCCCTTTGTCTCTTCTTCTCTTTTTAAAATGACACCAGTCATATTGGACGAAGGATTTACCCTACTCCCGCATGTCAGCCTGACACAAATAGACGGCCAGACATGTCTCCAAAAAGATGGGTTTATTCAGGATCAGCAGAGAATTGCAGTTCTGCAACTATGCCGAGCCAAGTGCAAGAGAAGGAAAGTGCTTTTATAGAGAAGGAGAGGAATGTTGGAGAGTCATAGCAAGCAAAGAATCCGTGGCTTTTCACTGGCTGAGTCCTCCCCAGGAAAGAGGAGAGTCACTCTTCCTCCTGTTGGGCTCTGCTTTTGTCACAGGGCGTCAGAGCTTCCCTTCCTGGTCTCCCGTCTCCATTTGATTGAGGCTTCTGTTCATTAAGTCTTTTACAAGTATGGTCTCAACTTACATCTTAATTACATCTACAGAGATTCTGTTCCTAATCAGGTCACATTCACAGGTACCAGGGGTTAGGACTTCCCAACATATCTTTGGGGGGGGGCACAATTTAA
The DNA here is from genome assembly GCF_014754425.2 of Oryx dammah. Taxonomy (NCBI): domain Eukaryota; kingdom Metazoa; phylum Chordata; class Mammalia; order Artiodactyla; family Bovidae; genus Oryx; species Oryx dammah. The sequence continues at coordinate 72,280,959 of NW_024070194.1, forward strand.
TCCACAATATGCGGAAAAGAAAAGAATAATCATGGATGCCTCCCTGTTTTCCAGTGTGAATCTTTGGGGGAATAGTGGTGCATGGCGTTGAGGTGAGAGCAAGCTGGAAGAGGCAGCTGGGAAATCAAGCATTTTATTTTGAATATATTGATCTTCAGGTGACTATGAGACACAGGTTTTGGAGGGAAGCTTAGAGGCGAAGCCCTATGTTGTAGGAACTGTACCCTGTTGAGGACAGGATATCTGGCTGACAAGAACAAAGAAAAAAGCCTAGAGCCCAGGGGACCTCCATTCCATGTCTGAAGACAGGAGAGAACATTAGGGCAATGGTGTGCAGGCAAATGTGTAACAGCTAGCTTTCCAGGGGAAGGAGGGGAGAGGAAAGCCCTGAACTGGAGAGGTTACCAATTCCCCTGGTGTAAATATTCCCATCACGGTCACAGACCTGAAAATGTCAGAATTGATCCTTGCATGCTGGCACAAGCCGGCTCTGGCACAGCTCTGAATTGGAGACCCTGTTTTATGTTACTAGTTGTGTGAGCTGAACAATTAACTTACCCTCTCTGGGCATTGGTGTCTTTATCTACAAAACGGATGGCTGCTCCTAATGCTCCCTGCCTACTCTCACAGAGCATGAATCCCAACAGCAACATTTTGGTTCTGTCCTGATAATAATGAGGCCCTTTGAACGGAGCACGTGGTATTTTACAATAAAACAGTTGAGTGGATAAAGTGCGGGCAGTGACACTCCTGTTCAGTGACCAGCTCCTAGAACTAGAAATGCAACATGGGGACAGGGACATAGACTCCACCTGAGATACGTGAAGACTTTTTCAAAGTTGACGTGAGGCCAGAGATATCCTTGTGTTCACTTTTGGAAAAAACAAACTGCCACATGAGCTTTCTAGCGGAATGTTTTTCTCATCTCTCTGGGTAGGATGTCAAGGCAACATAATAATTACTCTCTCAAGGTACCTCAAGTCTTTGGGGCTAAGGATGTGTCTCTCAGTTTTTGTTTTTTTTTTTTGGCTGTGCTGGGTCTTCACTGCTGCTTGCATTTTTCTCTAGTTGTGACGAACAGTGGCTACTCGGTAGCGGGCTTCTGGTTGTGGCAGCTTCTCTTGTTGCAGAGCACTGGCTCTAGGATGTTCAGGCTTCAGTAGTTGTGACACGCGGGCTTAGCTGCTCCGTGGCATGTGGGATCTGCTGGGACCAGGGATTGAACCTGTGTCTTCTGCATTGGCATGCGGATTCTTTAGCACTGAGCCAGCAAGGAAGCTCATGGATGTCTCTGATATAAAGGTCAGGACTAAAAGTCTTCAGTCTTTATGGGAGGATATATACTTCTTGTCCCCACAGTCTTGAGATCCACCCAGAGTCGAGAGAAGGGGGATAAACAAGACTGACCCAATAGTGACTTTCATAAATAGTGCAGGGAGCCAAACACAGGGCTGGGTGCAAATCCCTCTCTACTAGGACACCTGTTGGGAGGGAAATGCCATTAGGAACCAGTGATTGGCCATAGTCTGCAGGCTAGGAAAGTATGGATTATACTTTTCTATCCATCTGTATCAGTGGAAATGTCATGTTCCACTGCTAACAACAGAAATTCATTTGCAGTGCCTTAAATTCACAAAGGTTTATTAGATAAAAGACAACTGAAAATCAGCAGGCTAGACCAATTCCGTGGTCTTCATAGATCAAATTTCCCTCTATGTTTCTGCTTTATTTTGTTGCTATATTTTCCCACTTCCCTTCAAAAGATCATCTCTTGTTCAAGGTGGCTGCTGGAGCTCCAGCCATTATATCCACATTTCAGGCAACAGAGAGAATGAAGAAGGAAGGCTTATCTCATTGTCTCTTAGGTGGTCTTCTCAGAAGCTTCAGTCTTTCTGTTTATATCACTTTGGACAGAAATTGGTTATATGGGATCACCTAATTACAAACAAGGCTGGGATATGTACTTTGTAGTAGGAGATGATGCCTGAGGTTTTGTTTTCTAAAGATAAAAAGTGAAAAATTAATATTTGGAGACAAGGTCCTCTTTGTCACCTTTCCTACTTGGTAAGATACCCATCGAGTTAAATGCATCACAAAGATATACGATTGTGGTAACATTTATTCCTTTTAAGTCTCTATAATAATTGAGAGGTTTACTTCATTATTTCAAAATGTGAGGTGAGAAGATTTTCTGAAATCTATTTCCCTACTCTGAACAGTTGATGACAGCATATAAACCATGTTTTAATCCTCCTGTAATTTCAAAGCACCTTTTGCTCTAAATGACTGAAGTCACAGCTAATGCAAGATACATGAAGACAGTCTGGAGTTTGGAGGATGACATTAACTCTGAAATGTTCCATGGCTGATGCCTGCGCCTTGTGTTTCTTACATAACCGTGACTCTTCTTGAAGTGCTGGCAATTTAGGTAATTGTCAATATTAAAATATTTGCTCAGTGTTACCTAGATACAAATGTACACTCCCATCTGCACAGAAAATGTCATGAAATGTTCTAGTTTTCTCTACCTGCAAACATCCTACACTTAGAGACCCAGCTGAAGTCCCACTTCATTCTTGAAGCCTTTCTTGGCCCCAGTGCTCTTGTCCTCTCTCCCTTCTTTGCACTCAGGGACCAACTCTACTATTTGCATTTAATAATTAGGATCCAACACTTAGGGCTTTCCTGGTGGTTTAGCAGTAAAGAATCTGCCTGTGATGTAGGAGACATGGGTTCAATCCCCAAGTCAGGAGGATCCCCTGGAGAAGGAAATAGCAACCCACTGCAGTATTCTTGCCAGGGAAATCCCATGGACAGAAGAGCCTGGAGGGCTACATGACTTAGTGACTAAAAAAACAACAAAGACAACAACCTAACATTTAACACACAATAAGAAAACATTTAATATCAGTCCCAAGCACTTGAGTGATTAACTGTGGCCTGTTAGAGTCATATGTGTGCTGTGCTTAGTCGCTCAGTCATGTGCAAACTCTTTGTGACCCCATGGACTGCAGCCTGCCAGGTTCCTCTGTCCATGGGGATCCTCCAGGCAAGAATACTGGAGTGGGTTGCCATGCCCTCCTCCTGGGGATCTTCCCAACCCAGGAATTGAACCCAGGTCTCCTGTATGGCACATGGATTCTTTACCAGCTGAGCCACCAGGGAAGCCAAATGTAGAATTCTTAACTTCCCAAGTTGAGTGTGACCTCTTCATCTCATACTTTTTCTAATTACTCTGCCTTAGGCATTAAATATTTCCAGGTTGATGGAGTCCTGTAGATGGTTCTGGCAGTAAGCATCAGAAACCGGAGGAGCATGGACTAACCAACTCACTGCTTGTTTCCACTAAAGGAATAAAACCCCGCACTCCATATCTCTGAATCTCAAAAGCACCACATTCCAGAACAGCTAACATGGAAAACGCAGTCAAGATTCATACATTGTTGTTGTTTAGTCACTAAGTGCAACCACTTTTGAGAACTGCTTGACTCTATTTCCTATGATCACATAGGAATATTTTATGACCTGGCATCTCCACTCCAAGATTAATGTTCAATAGACGTGCAAAATTAGCAGCAACAAAATAACAAAAATGCACTAGAAGGTTCAGAGTACTATTCATAATATTCCTGGAAACTACCCATATGTCTTTCAACAGTGTAATGGATAAGGAGATTGAGTAAGTATGTTTTTACACAATAGAACGTTATATGATAACAAAAATGGACCAAGTATTGCTACATGCAACAACATGGATAAATCTCACAAATATAATGTTGAGTGAAAAAGTCAAACATAAAATAGGCCTTACTGTTTGGTTTCATTTATATAAATTTCAGAAACAAGCAAATGAATCTAGCAGAAATCAGGATGGAGGTTGCCTGAGGTGTAAGGGGATTGCCTTTGGAAAAAGGTGCAGTGAGCACTCCTGGGCTGCTGGGGATGCTGTATTTCTTAATCTGGATGCTGCTTCCATGGGTATGAGGTCTTGCCTTTGTGAAACACAGACTGAGCCACACACGTATGATGTGTACGTTTTTATCTGAGGATGTTATACTTCAATAAGAAGCATACTAAAAAACGAACAGAAATGGTAAGTTGTGGTTGGCACATAGTAGGTAATCACCCATCCCAACTTCTCTGTGTGCTGCTAGGAAACATGAAATGAAGGGTTTATAAGAAAATCTCCAAACTTGCTTGTAGCTCTAATATCCTATGCTTCTATGATTACACTGGGAAAAGACTAGAAGAAAATTCTGACTTTAGTTCACAGTAAGAAATTCCACTTGCCAGGAAGAAGGCCCTGGGGCTGCTAGCCAGCCCTCTGGGCCTGAGCTGATTATGGACATGCCCCAAGGCCTTCGGGACAAGCGGTGTGTGGTGGAGCAGAGAATCTGTTTTTGGGGGGACTTGGTATGTGGAGTCTTAGTTGCCACATCCCCTTCAGTGGAAATGGACTGCCAAGGAAGTCCCTGGGGCAGAGCACCATTTTCTGAAGAGGTGAGAGGCAGGAGGCTGTGCTGCAGCTGTTCTTTCTGGATTTCTCCCTCACTTCTTCCATCATCCTCTTTCTCTCTTCCCTTGTCAGCAGCTTTCCTGGCTGGCACTCTTTGCTTTTAGGGCTGACAGCTGGCTGGGACAAGTTTCCCTTTTCCTCTTACCTCGTTGGCACCTGTCTCAATTCACCTTGTTATGGTTGCTGCTATGAGCTTATGCATCCTTTGTGTCTCATGTTCCCCACCCATCTAGTAGCTGAACCTGCCTTATTTGCTTTTACTGGAGGCACAAGGGGTTTCAGAATCTAAAACTTGAAACACTCTCCCTTTCTGCCTTACCTCTCAATGGCATACTTGTCAATTTCAGTGTGCTACACTACACTGAGTGCTTAGAAAAGAATAATTGAGGGAGAAAATAAAGAATTGAGGTGCTACAGATGGGCAGAGGGATCAAAGGCAGACATGGACAGGGCCCCAGCCTCTCCTATCACTTGGTTTGTAAGCAGTCTCTGCTCACACCTGGGTTACAGAAAATGCAAACACTGCCACAGGAGCTTTCCACAAGCCCCTGACCTAACAGGGATGAAGAATGCAGGCAAATATATAGGTAATTAACAGTGAGAAACCTCAAATGAATAATAATGTAGCCCTGAAACAGAAGTGACACAGGGACACAAAAGGAACATGGGATCCTCCAAGAAAGCATCGCATAAACAAAGCCTCATGGAAGGCAGATAGGTTAAAGAAGTTGGAAACACTTTCACTGCAATCCAAATCTGAAGTTTTTTGAGAGATTAATGGAGAATGAAAAAGGCTGGCTCCGTAATCAAGAAGTACACAGTCCAAAAGTTGGCTCTATTAGCTTTACTGGGATGGGGGTTTGTGCTGTCGAAGGGAGCGGGGATAACCGATGTAACCATATGAAGCTAAGGAAAGTTGTGAGCAAGAAGAAGTAAAATCTAGTCCACAGAGGAAGTGTTATTAAAAGAAAAATCATGGACTCTTTATACTGAATGCGTTTCTGTAGGAACTTGGTCACCCGATGCACAGTCCAGGCCCAGGTCCTGCCTGCTGTCGGTCCAGTCATCTGCTCGAGAGGTGGGGGAGTGGGGAAAGGGAAGAATGTGGGTTTATTCCTTCCTTCTGTTCCTAAGGAGCCTCTTGATAAAAGGGAAAGAAGAGAGTGAAAAAGCTGGCTTCAAACTCAACATTCAAAAAACGAAGATCATGGCATCTGGTCCCTTTCACTTCATGGCAAATAGATGGGGAAACAATGGAAACAGTGAGAGACTTTATTTTCTTGGGCTCCAAAATCACCGCAGATGGTGACTGCAGGCATGCAATTAAAAGACACTTGCTCCTTGGAAGAAAAGCTATGACCAACATAGACAGCAATATTTAAAAGCAGAGACATTACTCTGCTGACAAAGGTCCATCTAGTCAAAGCTATGGTTTTTTCCAATAGTCATGTATGGATGTGAGAGTTGGACCATAAAGAGAGTTGAGAACCGAAGAACTGATGCTTTTGAACTGTGGTGCTGGAGAAGACTCTCGAGAATCCCTCGGACTCCTATGAGATCTAACCAGTCAATCTTAAAGGAAATCAGTCCTAAATATTCATTGGAAGGACTGATACTGAAGTTGAAACTCCAGTACTTTGGCCACCTGGTGGGAAGAAATGACTCATTGGAAAAGACCCTGATGCTGAGAAAGATGAAGGCAGGAGGAGAAGGGGATGACAGAGGATGAGATGGTTGGATGGCATCACCAACTCAATGGACATGAGTTTGAGCAAGCTCCAGGAGTAGGTGATGGACAGGGAAGCCTGGCGTGGTGCAGTCTATGGGGTTGTAAATAATCGGATATGACGGAGTGACTGAACTGTGTGTCTGTTCCTACTCCTGATATAGAACACCAGACAGTCATAAAACAACCTAACCCAATGCTGAAGAATGAGACAAATGTGATGGGACCTATCACATCCATTTATAATTTCTGTGATTTTCTGGTCCACAAACCAACTGAGGATAAACAGGGAAAAACAGCCTGAGTTCTACTAGAACCGCATGAAGTAAAATCCTCTTGGCACTCAAGAATGCATCTCAATGCCTAGTTTAAGGCTCGTTGTCTATAAAGCCTCCAAAAGATGAAATCGATTACAGAGCTTAATAGTAATAGTAAAAGTCATAAGAGCAAACACTTTTATGGGTTTCCCATGTGCTGGCCACAGTGTTCTAAGCACTTGCCAGGTATGTCCAGCCACAGCACCGTGATGGAGTTACTGGAACTGCACCTGTTTTAGAGAAATAAGGAAACTGAAGGAGAGGCATATACATTTCATTCATTCTTTCACTCATGCATTCATTCAACAAACATTTCTCCTATTGCATGTCTGGATGTAGTGGGTTTGCTGCTTTTCACGTGAGTGCTGAATGCGTGGCAGGATCAAAAGCTGTCCTTAGTCAGCTTAGGCTGCTTAACAAAGTGCCACAGACTGGGTGACTTAAAGAGCAGGATTTTATTTTCTTACAACTCTGGAGTCTGGAAGTCCTGGAAGATATGGTTTCTACCAAGGCCTCTCTCTGTGGCTTGCATGTGGCCACCTTCTCTCCATGTCCTCACGTGGCTTTTGCTCTGAGCTGTGTATCTCTGAGGTTTCTGTGTCCTAGGACATCAGTTAACCTGATGTCCATTAGGGCCCAACTCTCAGGCATCATTTTAACTTCATCAGCTCTTTAAAATCCATCTCCAAATATAGTCACTTTCTGAACATTTGAAGGAAGGAAGGGCATGGACACCATTCATGCCATGACAGCTGGGAAGACAATTAGATTCCTTGACCAAGGTCATGAGATCTTAACTGCATCCCTGTAAGCTGGGGCTAGAAGCTTCCTCTTCCCCGGCGACATCAAAACTCACAAGGTTTGCAGCCTGAATCCCCAAGGACTGAGGCGGATGAACTATAAGAAAGCATCCCACAAGTTGTTTGTTAACCAGCCGTCCACCAGCTGCAGTACAATGGTGGCCTGTGCGGACCAAGGAACGCAGCTGTGTCCAATTGCTCGGAGTGTTTGCTAAAAACATTGAAAAGGAAACATCTGCTTATACTATATTTTTCTTTCTTTTTTTCCTTTGAATGGTTCAAAAGGGAATAAAGCAGATTTCAGTAACTCTGCCACCCGGAGCTGGATTCCTGCCTTCAATAATTCTTCTGTGCTTGTCACATTCATACTTGCTCTGAGGCACTTCAAACACTGCTGATTTATTCTTCCATGAATTTGAATGAAGGTAGTGCTGAGGAGCCAAGTTGTTCTGCTCTTCAGATGGGATTTCACGGTCTATCTGCCAACTTATTAAGAGAACCTACTCCTTCCAGTTTTCCAGATTTATTCCGATTACAATTTATCTTAGTCTTCTTAATCTTGAAATAAAGAGCTGTGGGACCCAATAGTGTATTATATCCACCAAAACTTTGATCCCTCAAGACGGTGTGAAAGAACCACTTAAAAATATTTTAAAAATCATAGTTGTAAATGTGGCTGGGCAATCACAATGCACAATGCTCTGAAAATCTGCTCCCAGCTTCAAATTTCTAGTTCCCTATGAAGGCAGCCAGTCATAAGAAAGTAAAGATCAGTGTGTCTTTATATACAACCATTTCTCTCTCTCATTTTCAAGCCCTTTGTAAGTAGTCAACACTGGGAAACCCAGGTGTGACAAGGCATTAGAGCTGCTTGTCTTAAAAGTCTGCAGAAAATGTGGTGCAGAGTCCAACTCCCTCTTGCTTTAAGTTGAAAAGGCTGCCTTTGGTGGAGAGCGAAGTGCAACCATCTGCTTAATGAGAGGTGCCCCTCTTTGCAAGGAGAGGACCTGGGAGGACCAGAGGATGAGCGTTCTGCACTGGTTCTATCATGGATTCATTCTGACTTAAGAGATCATTTTACATCCCGTTGCCTCATGTTCCTTCTCATTAAGATAGCAGGGCTTTACCAGCATTCTCTCTCACAGGAGTATCATGTGGAACAATTAAGGGTTAATTAACTAATTGGAGGACAACTGTGCAAGAGAGATAATGAAGATTTCTATTGCATTTCCCTGGCTTTGGGTAAGGCCACTCCTAAATCAACTTTAATCAGAAGCTTAAGGCCTCAATTTTTCATTAGTAGTCACAACTTGAGCTTTAAAATGAACATGAATCTCTTGAATATAAATTTTCCAAATCAGATATTTTTTTCCCTCTGCAAGACTGGTTTCTAGTACCGACTTCACTGGGTTAATCAATAAGTTATCTTGCATTAAATTTAATATCTCTATTGAGTCAATGAAAATGACAAGGATTTTTTTTTCTTTGCTGAATTTTGTTGTTATTATTGTTGTTTATTTAAGATAAATGGAATAAGTCCCATTTTCAATATGAGTTTGCTTATTTCCATCTTAAAAGATGGAAACTTTTGGAGATAATCTTGGCCAAAACCCAGGATAGAATAATGATAGACCTTGGATGGCAAGTCAATGACTTAAAAAAAAAAAAATGCTGGTCACCTGCTGATTATCCAAATGCTGGTTTTCTGGGGAGAACATGATGAAGCTGTAGTCCCTCCCTGCTCCAACCCCACTGCCACCATTTCCCTCCTGGTTCTCTGTCCGATGATGGGGGATGGGCCAGGAAATACATATGTAGATCAACAGGGCTCCATAGATGGACTTGTCTCCCTGCTGTTGAGAAGGCTCAGCCTTATAGAACTGAGGTTCAAGGGCCTGTAGCAGCTCCACATCAGTGATTCCAGGTGGTGGCTGAACTCTGATTTCCTCACCACTTCCTACTTCAGTGAGAAAGGGATCTCTGATTCATGTTCTGGAGAACATAAGGACTACTCCATTTTACAGAGCAAAGTACATTCGCACTCCCATGGCAATAACAAATCAACTCACAAAGAAACATATGCAGAATCTACTCACTATGGAAAATCAGGTTCGTTTTATTTCATTCATTCAACCAATGTTTATTGATGATTGACATGTGATACCTACTACTAGGAGCAAAAAGAAGGTAAAGGACATGGTCTGTCTCAGTGAGGTTAAGGTTAACCTGAGGTAAGAGAGCACAGCAAGCAAGGAGGTCAGGCACCACCAGTTTGATCTCTTCATAGGAAATCTAGTCAAAGACAAAGTGGACAGGTTGGAGGAAGAGAGATTTAAGCTTTTCTTTGGGGATTAAGTATCCGCAGACCAAATCTGGGAACACTTAGGGCTTATATTCTTGGAATAGAAATTCTCATACTTTTGCTGGGTGTGGAAGAATTGTTTATGTAAATTCTCCCAGATAAAGAGTTTGTTTGCTTTTATATACCTTATGTCAAATTTCTTTTCATTAATAATGGAGTGAGAAGAGCAGCCTCCAAGATATTCCCATCCAACTCCTTCATTTTAAATGTTCAGTTCTGTTCAGTTCAGTCACTCAGTCGTGTCCGACTCTGCGACCCCATGAATCGCAGCACACCAGCCCTCCTTGTCCATCACTGACTCCCAGAGCCTACCCAAACTCATGTCCATCGAGTCAGTGATGCCATCCAACCATCTCATCCTCTGTTGTCCCCTTCTTCTCCTGCCCTCAATCTTCCCCAGCATCAGGGTCTTTTCAAATGAGTCAGCTCTTCACATCAGGTGGCCAAAGTATTGGAGTTTCAGCTTCAACATCAGTCCTTCCAATGAACACCCAGGACTGATCTCCTTTAAGATGGACTGGTTGGATCTCCTTGCAGTCCAAGGGACTCTTAAGAGTCTTCTCCAACACTACAGTTCAAAAGCACAGTTCTTTGGCACTCAGCTTTCTTCACAGTCCAACTCTCACATCCATACATGACCACAGGAAAAACCATAGCCTTGACTAGACAGACCTTTGTTGACAAAGTAATGTCTCTGCTTTTGAATATGCTATCTAGGTTGGTCATAATTTTCCTTCCAAGGAGTAAGCGTCTTTTAATTTCACGGCTGCAGTCACCATCTGCAGTGATTTTGGAGCCCCCCAAAATAAAGTCAGCCACTGTGTCCACTGTTTCCCCATCTATTTGCCATGAAGTGATGGGACTGGATGCCACGATCTTCGTTTTCTGAATGTTGAGCTTTAAGCCAACTTTCTCACTCTCCACTTTCAGTTTCATCAAGAGGCTCTTTAGTTCCTCTTCACTTTCTGCCATAAGGGTGGTGTCACCTGCATATCTGAGGTTATTGATATTTCTCCCGGCAATCTTGATTCCAGCTTGTGCTTCCTCCAGCCCAGCATTTCTCATGATGTACTCTGCATAGAAGTTAAATAAGCAGGGTGACAATGTACAGCTTGATGTACTCCTTTTCCTATTTGGAACCAGTCTGTTGTTCCATGTCCAGTTCAAACTGTTGCTTCCTGATCTGCATATAGGTTTCTCAAGAGGCAGGTCAGGTGGTCTGGTATTCCTATCCCTTTCAGAATTTTCCACAGTTTATTGTGATCCACAAAATCTAATTCTGAAGCTATTTAGTTTATCCAAAATCACACTGATTAAAACAAAAAAGGGTGGACTGAGTCTGGAACTCAGTTTTCCTACCCAATCTCATGATATTTCAGAATAAGAAATTACTAAGTAATTTCTGTAATTTCTCCATGATATTCTTCTCTTAATCACTTAAATTTTGTGGAGAAATCTTCAATGTGTCGGGTGGAACTGAATTCATAGATTCAATTAAAATACGTTGGTAGATTGCAAAATGGCCATAAATTCTTTCACTCTTTGATATAGGCTTTACCTTGTCAGTGATGGTTTTTAAACAATGAGAAATTAACAAGTGTAAGGCTAGCTCAGGCCTCAAGGGGGTTCATGCTTTGGGTTTTACCCTCTTTCTGCTGTTGGGGCCCAGCCTCCACTTGAAGCAGTGGAAGCTAGCCTGCAGGCTGATAAGAAAGTGGATCAGTCAGACCATCTTCTCTATCACCTCTGCCAATTGCCCAGGCAGCCCTTGACGAAATCACCCACTGATTACAGATGCATGAATGAGGCCAGCTGAGTTCAGCCAAGCCTCACCCAGACAGAAGAGCACCTGGTCAGTGCTTGAGCTAGATGAATGACTGTTGTTTTAAGTCCCATGATAGTAAGGGCGGTTCATTGCAAAACAAAAATTAGCTAATACAATGAATGTAAGAATGAATGATGGGGCTTCCCGGGTGGCTCAGTGGTAAAGAATACGTCTGCTAGTGCAAGAGATGTGGGTTCGATCCCTGGGTCAGGAAGATTCCCCTGGAGAAGGAAATGGCAACCCACCCCAGTCATCTTGTCTGGGAAATCCCATGAACAGAGGAGCTTGGTGGGCTATAGTCCATGGGGTCACAAAAGAGTTGGACCCTGCTTACGACTAAATATCAAAGAATGAATGATAAGCACAGACGCGAGTTCAAGAGGGGAGAGCAGACTGTTGCAGGCAGAGTAAATGGCCAAAGGGTTCTTTTGAAAGTGGTCCTTCCCTGGTGGCCCAAGGAACTAGATCCCACATGCTGCAACTAAGACCTGGTGCGGCCACGTAAACATTTTAAAAAAACTAAACTTTATATACGAGAGCAGAACCTTCATGCTGAATTTGCTATTTTACGGAGGAAAAGGAAAAATCATACTTTATTTTTTCTCTGTAAGAGAATCTTCCTCATGGGATGGATACAAGTTCTCATTATACTTATTTCCTAACTTAATATCAAGTCTTGGCCAATAACTGGTCACAATTAGCATGAAATTGCAAATAAAACTTTTCTATCAAAAGCACACAGGCTTACACACACACATGCACACACACAGGATGTCAGATGCAGAACTGTGCCTCCTCTTACAGGGTCATTTATCTGGAAGACTGCGTATTGTGGTCTTTTTGAGCCAGAGCTCTGTTTACTGTGGATTTCTGCCAAGATAACTCTTGGCATTCTTCAAAGATTTCTCTTCTAACAAGAGCATCTCTATAATGCAATATGCTTTCAAGGAGTTGAAATATAACCCTGATAGAATATAAAGATAACTCCTTGTAATAAATAAATACAACACTATTTCCTGTTATCCCTGAGAACAAAACTTAGAAAACAGTTTTTTAAAGTCTGATCAGAAAGACACAGGCTCCTGACAATATTCTGTAATTTCTTCCTGTTGCACGAAAATACAAATTATAGGAGAAATATATATTGAAAAATAAATACATGATCAGACTGGAAAACAAGAAGAGATGTTTTTGGTAGATCAGAAGGAAAATAAGATTTTACCATACAAAGTGAAAACTCATATAGGAAAGGACTTCTATAAAATGTGGGGAATTTCCAGCCTACAGAGTGGGAGAGGACCTAGCTGAGACACTGCAAACAGATAAGCTCAACAGGACTGAATTAGTCTGAGCAGAAGAATCTGGCATTTAGATGGGAGAGAGGGACAACACTCAGGAGGATAGTGACCAAAAGCATTGGAAATGGCTCCTGTCCAGAAGGTGGTATGCCCAGCCCAACAACATATCCTGTGCCCACCTGCTGCTCTCAGACCTGAAGAGACAGCAGTCCACCCCATCTGGAAGCAGATCTATGAATCCCTGAAAGGGTTGCCCTGTGAAGACAAAGTATTCACAGAATCAGGGCAATAGGAAATCAGCAAGAATCTGCAAATATTTGAATGAATCAGCAACTGAAAAGGGGGCACCAAGTGCAACAAATTAAGAAACTGAGTTACAATGGTAAACGGTAGAAGATTTTGGAATTATTATAATTCCTATTCTCAGATTTAAGAAAATATTGTAGCCATGAAATGCTCAATTAGAGATCTAGGAAATTTTTTTTAAATTTATTTTTGAAATTAACAACTAACTAATGTTTTGAACAGCAAATTAGACATTGGTATAACATAAGTCAGTGGCCTGAAAGATTAAGGTCTGGAATCCTACCAGAAAGCAGTATAAAAAGACAAAAAACAAAATTATGAGGTAGAGAAGAAAAATTAAGGGGTTTGAAGGAACAAGCCAGAAGTGCCAACGTCTAATAGTAATTTTAGGAGAGAATAGAGTGAATGGAGTGAGAGCTCTGAAAGCAATACTAGAAAAAGAAATCACAGAATAAAGAAAACCATCACTCAAGTTGAAGAGGCCCAGCTCTGTGTTATTAACAGGAGATGTATCAATAGCATAAGCATGTCAAAAGTTTGAAAATAAATAGATATAAAAGCTATAGGAGGTAAATGCTACCAAAACAGAACAGAAAATCAGTATTTCTAGGCAAGTTTAGAATTGGAAAGCATTAAATGGACAAGAGAGAATTTTTTTTGACAATGCCATACAATGTGTAGGTACCTCATTCCCCAACCAAGGACTGGACCCACTCCCACTGAATTGGAAGCTCAGAGTCTTAAGCTCCAAGTCTTAATCACTGGACCCAAGAGATATTTCATATCGATAAAAGGAAAAACTGATTAACACAACAGTCACAAACACTAGGCCTTTTATTTCCTAGCTTTAGAATTTGTAAACAAAAATAAATAGAAGGACACAGTCTTTTAAAGAACTCATCCCAACTGATAACAGTGATTATATCTGTGGAGGATAGTGAGACTTGGTTAAGTAATACTTTTTCTAACTCTATGTTACTTGAAATTATTTTTTAAGTTCAATGTATCTGTGTATTCGTTTTACATTTAATACATTTTGAAATAAAGATTTTACACATATATTTTTCTTATTCCATACTTAGTAGTACCTTGAATATTTAAGCCAGGAATAATTCCAATCCTGGCCAAAATTTTCTCTTTCACCTATTAAAACCTTGTTTGTCTCTGCCACATAGACTTTATCACTAAATTTCTTATCTTTGTGCATTGTTGTTGGGTTGTTAAATAAACTTCAATCATGTAACTTCAATCAGAGTATCCTGGATGAAAGAGTTTCTTTTTTAAAAAAATTATTTAGGGTTGTGCTGGTTTAATTATTAAATTATTTAAATTATTTTTTAAAATTATTTAGGGTTGCTCTGGGTTAATTATTACATTATTTAAAATATTTTTTTAATTATTTAGGGTTGTGCTGGGTTAATTATTAAATTATTTAAGTTATTTTTTAATTATTTAGGGCTGCGCTGGGTCTTGGTTTTCTCTAGTTGCAGTGGGTGGGGGCTACTCTCTTCTTGCAGGGCGTGGGCCTCTCCTTGAGGTGGCTTCTTGTGCTGTGGAGCACTAGCCCCAGGCATGCAGGCTTCAGTAGGCATGGTGCACCAGCTTAGCTGCTCTGCCGCATATGGGATCCTCCTGGACAAGGGATCGAACCCGTGTCCCCTGCATTGGCAGGTCTCAACCACTGGACCATCTAGGAAGTCCAAGGGACCCTTCTTACATTCTGATAGAGTATTATTAATAGTATTTAGAAATACTGTTTTTAATGAATATTCATTATATGGTACCATATGCATTATTTCATTAATCTTCTCAATAACCTTTTAGAATAAATACTGTTACAGTTCCCATTTTACAGATGAGACAACTGAGGTTTTAGGCAGAGTAAATGACTTGTCCATTTACTGAGAGCAAATTCTGAGAGCAAGTAAGGACAGGAGGAACCAATATTTGAAAGTAAGTCTGCTTGACTCAGGACTCTGAGTTGTAATCACTGTGAACAGGTCTGGGCTCATAGAAACTGCTCACCATGTTTCACTGATTAATCGATTATTTCATGTCTCATGGACAATCCTCAGATTGCAACACCATATGGTGCATGAGGAGGGAGTTGAAGCAGAGAATCTGAAGGGTCTTAATGAATAATTTTAAACCTAAGTATCTTGAGTTTGATTATTTTACTGGTGAGGAGAGTGAGAGAGGAGTCCAGGGTCACAGAGCTGGACCCTGAGACAGCTAAGACAGGGACCAGGCTCCCTGGGACCCAAGTGCAGCTCCGTAGAGAGAAACATCAGAGGCCGCGGCTCCTGCAGCTTCTTGGCAGCCCTCCTTCAGC